>NC_141888.1:16989866-17296819 GCF_030686135.1 Camelina sativa
TTAATATTTTCTATAAATGACGGATTATTATCAAAAAAACATTATGAAAAATTAATGAAATTCCAAAATTAACGTATTCATGTAAGAATACATTTTACCTGTGAAATATGTGAACATGGTAAAGAAAATATTTATAAAATGTTAAAATTTATGGCAATATATATTTTTGTGTGTTTTAAAAATCAAATTTATATTTATGATTTATCGAGTAACTATAACAATTTTGCATAATCTACTAATCACTTATTTTAAATATATTATGATTTTTTTTGGTTACTAAGTTTATTTATAATGATAAAAGTTATTGTCTCATTCCTTTTAATAGCACATAGATGAATATACAATTAGAACATATATTCTTATTCGGTTATCAATATTTCCATTTTTAATAAATAATCATACTAAATGTTGAGATTAATTAGTTTACATACTTAGATATATATAAATAATCACACATCATGATATGCCCTAATTTGTTGTCATTTTTATATTTATTTATGAATATCTATATATAAATCTATTTTTATTGGGAATTAAGTTTCTTTTAATGAGTTGGAGATAATTCAGGGTTCTTTTTATAATCAATTATAATAACTATTGAAAGCTTGTTATTTAAATTATTATGATAATAATAATAACATAAAAATATCATTTTGTTTTTATATGATTTTGTTAATAAGTTATATATTCTTTATTTTCATTAACTTTATATTAATTGATATGTTTTATAGCCCTTTTAGAATATTTTACTTATATTGATTTTAAGAAATCAATATTTATATTAATATTAAAAAATTAATATAATTTTGACGTGTATATTTGTAAGTAAATTTTAGTGAAATTTTGCCTTACTATTAAATTTGTGTGAGAAATGATAACATATATAATTCTTATTCTGTTAATTGTTTTAAAAATAAATACAATGGCATAGAACTGTAATTAATTAGAAGATTTAAGGGTATTTTGCTAAAAAATGTCTTGAGCTCTCTGGCGGCGACACATCAGCTTTTTCTCAAATGTGCTTCTCTATTAATATATAGGGGATATGTTTTTAACTATAAATTAGTAGGAAGCTTGATTTATCAGGTTTCCAAATTTAAATGTTTTATTTGATTTATTGTAGCAAATTAAAATTTTTAAAGGTTTAAATATTATAAATATTAAAACTTTGTAGAATGTTTATAAAAAATTATAAATACCTCCATAAAAAGTTTAACATATTTTAACTATTTAAACTCTAAAAAAAATGTTACAAATATTTAAACTACATCTAAATTTTAAAATATTTAAAATATTTAATCTCTATTAAAAAGTTAAAAGTTTAAGAATTACTAAATTATATATCAAAATTTTTAATATCTTGAAAATATCGTACTGATCTCCGTTTGTGCTTTATATCTCTTATGAGCTGTAAAAAATATATTTTTTTTGTGTATGACTTTATTGATGATTTGATATTTTTGCAGTAAATTTTTTATTTTTAAGTCTAAGAAAGAAGGATTTACGTCGCAAGACCTTGATTCGATGTTATTTGAGTTTAAAGAAGAAGGATCGACGAAAAGCACAAATATTGGTTTAACTATACATGTGTTCATATTACTTTTTCTGCAAGGAAGGATTTTGGTTTGAGAAGTTTCAATATGTGTGGATCTAAAACCGAATAACTATATGGATGAAATTATCAATAATTGGGTGCATGTGATCTTCATGACTATACTGATCTTCATGAATTGCACAAATTTTGTGAGAAAAGAATTAATTTTGGTCTTGGAGTTTGATGGGTTAACAAGTTGTGTGGTAGTCTAAAAAAATGTTTTTTCAGTAGAAGAATGTGAAGAAGTTTACGAGGCAGAAGAATAAGAGTATAACGAAGAACCGGACAGTAAAAATAACAATGATAATTACCATAAAATTTAACAATAAAATAACAAAAAAAAAATATGAAGAATAAGGAAATATTGAATAAAAAACATGAAAACATAGGTGGTAGCGAATTAAATATGAAAAACGAGATAAATTCATGATTATAAAATTGTTTCGTTTTTTTGGTGGTCAAAGAAATAGTTTACGATATGTGAGGTCACCAGTTTGATCCGCTTCACCTGGACGTCGAGCTAAATTCATGATTTTTTTGATCATATTTGATTTTATAACACAACTGATTTTTATATTTTTAAAAATTGTGTATCTGAAATTTATATTTTTCTTTAATACTAATTTAAATTTTTATAAGATAATATTTCATCAAAGGTCATCAATCATATATAATTTTCATCAAAATATATCAAATAAACCCACACGTAGCGTGGGTTCAAAACCTAGTTAGTTGTAAATATTGTTTGGATATACATGTATATAAGAAATAATAAAGATTCTATATGTTTTTTAATGAGTCTAAATTTTTGTTTTGTATATGATAATATTTTGTATAATATTTTATTAATATATAAAATATATTTTAAAAATGTTACTATTGATGATGGGAGTGGTTAGGATAACATGAGATGCTCCATAGTGCATGTCTTGGACTAGTAGCTAAAAAGAAGTGCCGCATTTAACCAGATTTTTTTTTTTCAAAATTTCTAATATGATGAACTACTTGTAAACATTGTATTTTGGGATGGTTATGAGATAACCAACTTTCACCATTTGAAATGATTGAAGGAGTTGAAAAAAAATATTCAGCCAACTTCCATTTGAATGCAAGAGGTTGTAGAAGTTGAAAAGAACTATTCAACTCATTCAACCTAAAAAGTTGAAAAAATAAACCATTCCTACAACAAAAATATTCAACTTGTTTAACTATTATTTTAAAGATAAATGGATTAAATAATATTCAACTCAATTTTGTTCAACTTAATATTTTCAACTCTTTCAATTTTAAGCAACCATTTGCAGCCAAAGTGTTCTTTGAAATATGAATTTACTTCTCATAGTTACAAATTTAAATACTATAAAACTAGAAATTGGGAGACTCATATTAGAAATGAGTCGTTGCAATACTCAAAAGGGATATTGGGGGTGTCGACTCAAAGTGTTAGTCAATCAACCAAAGCATAAAAATGAAGATCATATCTCACATGGGGCCTTGTAATCCCCAAAGCTTTAGCTGACACTTTCTCATTTGTCTTTCGAAATCAATGTATCTGGTTTTCTTACTCATTTTCATTTTCTTATGCATAATTTCTTATATTTATATGATATATGGTGGTTTATATGATTAAATAGTGAAGTTCTAGCCTTCCAATATAGTTTTTTTTTTTTTAATAATAATTTGTTAAACAAAAATGACATTTCACAGAAGAAAATAAATAGTGAATTGTGTTAAGAATAAATTAATTCAGACTATATAGAAATACTTTACATTTTGTACCAGCAGAAGGTCTTTTAGTTTGTCATAAAAAAATTTCCTCATAGATATTACCTGCAATGGATTATAACATATCGTTGGCTACATCTTTTTTTATCAATTGATAGGATTTGAGTTTATTAGGAATATACCAAAAAGACCGATGACCGTACGTCAATCGATCAAGTGGGACTCAAGATAAACAAAAACATTCAATCAACCATCACTACAAGAAATATCAACATCGATAGCACACGAAGATAACTCATTTTTCTAAACTCTATGAAAGATCTATATTTTATTTTAATCACTATACCATAACACTAAATAAAAGCTAAGATAAAAAATCACTAAGCGGAAAGCAAAAATTGTTTATTCCACCGATACTTACTGAAAAAATTCACTTAACCGCCATGTATCCTAGATCTAAAAAATTAAAGTCCTACATTCCAAATACAACAAAAAAAAAACTAAAAAAGCTTACACTTAGAGAAAGAACAAAAAAAAATTCCCCCAGATCAAAACCTAGGCCGTCGGCCTCATCAGAACACAAATCAATCTTTCCTCTTGATCCATCTTCGTCACCATGTGGATAAGAAGCGTCTCATCTCATCTCAAAACCCTGGCCACCAATGTCGTCGCTGCTTCTCCTCCTCGTCGATCAATAGCCGGCTCCGCTAGTCCCGTTGGGTTCTATTTCGCGGCCAATCCAACAGCCATTTCTGCTTCTTCTTCTTCTTCTTCTTTTTCTTCTTCAATGTTCTCTCGACATCCCAGCTCTCGTGGTTCATTGTTACTATAGTTTAAACGTTTTCAGATCTCGAATTGGGACTCTATAGATAGCGGATTTAGATTTTCTTTACGCTGCTTTCTTCATAGATTTAGAGGATATACATAAATCTGGTCTCGTAGATTGGTTTAATACTCGACTATGTCTACTCATTTGCTGCAATTTTGTAATTTCTCTCCTCCATTGGAGAGTGAATGATTTTTTTATTATGGTTTGTATTTTGCAGTAGAGACTCATGTGAAGAAGAAGGTGTCATGAGAAGGAGGATCTTGTAGCTCAAAAGGATGAGCTTAAAGCTCAAAAGGAGGAGCTTGAAACTTGAGCTTGAGATGGTACTCCGAAGACTTTTTTGTTCTTCTTTGAGATAAAACAGATCTAAGGTCTTTTCCTAGTTGATTTGAGTTTTTTTTTGCAGACATCTAATGGCTTGCAAGTAAGCTCAAAGCATTTGACTATAGTCTATAAAATGGTTCTGAGATCGATCTTCACCAAGGTCAGAAATTCTTTAGTTCTCGATTTTGAATATGTCTGCTTCTTCACTCCAAAAGTTTGTAGGATTTTATTGACTCTTAGCTTTGGTGTGCATTCTCGTCTCTCCTAAATTTTGTGTGTACTTGTATATATATGATATACATAATTTCTCAACCTTTTTTTTATAGAGTTATACGCATATTGCTTGTGTCTTTCAAAAGGAGGATAAGGAGATTGAAATGGAAGATGCAGATAAAGAAGAAGGTAACTTTGGTGTCGGATTGCTAATTGGCAGTGGCCCTTGGGGAAGATACAATATAATTCTGTTGATGAATGATGATGTGTGTGTTTTGTTGTCATATTTGGGTAAATTCTGGATTTGACATATTTCCTTCTTTTGTATTCAATCTTTTCAGTCTTTTGATTTTTTTTTTAAAAAGGTCGTGTAGTTTTTCATTTACATTGCCTAACGATGCTAACTAGAGAGAGTGAACAGAGAGGTTTGGGATAAAAGAATATGGCTCAAGTCAAGTCATGTAAAATTTGTTCTTTAGGGATTCTGTGAGATGAAAACCGTTAATCTAATTTCATTTTGTGAGTTGGCAAAATGTGTTTCTGCTGTTGTTTGAGTATTATTATTCTTGTTACGTTCTCTTGATGGGATTCAGAGGTTGTACTCAATTCCCCTGTTTCTGCATATTCTGTGGTATCTATAGTGAGAATCAAGGCAGTTAAAAGATAGGAAGATCAAGTTTCTTTCTCTATGTTATGCTTTCCTTAGGCTATAGATTCTTTGTCACTTCTCCTAGGAAGATTGACTCCATATTGAGATGGGAACTGCTTAGACTGTAGTTGATAGCCTAAGGAATCAGATAATGTCAAATCTTTCCTGTTTTTATAGCCTCTAGGAATCAGAAAATGTCGAATCGGTGCTGACGAATAACCAGCCCGCAATGAATAGGGAAGGTATATCAACAATTTTCTTGTGTAGGTGGGGATCCAATATTTTCTGAATCCTTATGTAAGGAATTACAAAAATTGTGTTTGATAGCTCTTGGAATCAGAAAGTGTATAATAAGTCGTGTTCGATAGCTCTTGGAATCAGAAAATGTGTTTAGTTATTACATTAGTGTGATTGTTCTTGTTTTGTCTAAACGTTTAACTACGTTACAGGTTTTTGCATTGAGAGATGGATAATAGTAAAGGTAAGCATCAAACTTGTTTAACTGGTTTGGTTTAAAAACCATTGTTCCCCTCGAACAAATTGTGTATAGAGGTATTGTAGATTGTTTCTCGAGGACAGACAAAGAATCTGGATTGAAGTTCTACGTCGAAAGAGATGAAACGCCATGTCCCTGCAAAACATGAGAAAGACATTTCCCTGAAACTTGTATGCGGGTCTGTCGCTGGATTGCTTGGTAAGACCTTGACATACCCTCTTGAAGGTTGGAAGCAGTTCGTCTTTGTAATGTTAGTTTTATTTTGTTCATGTAAAGTTTGTCTCTTGTTCTTTGTAATGTTAGTTTTGTTTTGTTTGAGACTTGGTGGCACTTATGTAAGACTTATTTTGGTTAATGTAATATTAAGGTTATGTATGTTGATTATTTTATGAAATATAAAAATATAAATCTGATTATATAAATTGTGAAAAAATACTATGACATATAAAATAACATTATTTTTGTGTTACAATCTAGTGCTATAATATAGTTACGGTAGAAACTCCTAACATAGCGTGTAAAATGACTTATAACACTATTTTAAAAAATTAGAAAAACGTGATAACAAAGCATTTCGCTACTGCTATGGTAGAGTCTACGTATCCAGCGCTATCATTTGTGTGGTACCTACGATGACAGTGACCTAACATAGCGTTTGTGAAAAAACTATAAATAACATATTATAGCATTTCTCTACTGCTATCAATGTAGATATTTGTTGTAGTGCATGCAACATGCATCTTTTTTAGACGATCGTTTATTAATTAGATTGCTGATCCAATTATGAGTAAGAAAGAATATTGGAGCATCCTAATGAGTTAAAGAAAGTTCGCAATGTAAAATGTTCAACCTAGCTAACTTATGGAGCGCAAGGAAGCAACGACGATCAATAGAACCAAAATAATCGATTATGACATGCTTTTTGAAGCCATCAAGATTTTGATAGTTCAACTGAAAACAATAAAATAATTATGAAACTCATATTTAATCAAATCTTGGAATCAACAATCGAAAAAAAAAAAATAAAATAAATAAATAAATAACCAGGCATCATGGTCTGGTGGTAAAGAAACCTCAGCTGAGACGCCCGCCATCCGGGTTCGATTCTGGCCACCAGGGAATTAACATGCGGACTTGCTCTAGCGCTGCAGACCACCAGTTCCAGGGGGCCCTTAAGTGGAGACTTAAAAATCCTTGGTCGCGGGCTTAGGCCCAGTGGGCTAGTCAGATTACTGTGTGGTCTGGACACTGCGTTATAAAAAAAAAAAAAACAATCGAAAAAAATGATAACCATAAAAAGACTATTTAAATATATAAAAATAAAAATTATCTTGGTATCTCAAATTTTGACTGCTTCTTTTATCTTGTTAGACCGTTCGTATAAGAGTCATGTATCCATCTTTTTTGTTTATTGTAATCGAAAATCAGTATCAAAAGGAAAAAAATAATTCCTAAACTGAAAAAAATAATTCCTTCCGAGGAGTAATAGAATTTCTGCTGAGCTTAGCTGTCTCTTATGGTGTCTCCAAAGTCTTACTGCTCTTCGTTTTACTACCTGTGAAATCTGGACGGATTGCCAGGCGGTGGTAACGGCTTTAGAGTCACCAGAAAATTGGCCAAAGTATCGTTCTGAGCTGGATAAGATCACTACTGCAATACAGGTGATGGGGGAAGTGGTAATTATACTCTCTTCACCGAAAGCCAACTCTTTGGCTAAGGCGATTGCATCGAGTGTTACGAAGGAAGGTCGGCTTGCATCTTACCTAGCCTTGGGTGGGCCGGGATGGTTACACGATCGGATTGCAGCAGACCGATGAGATGGAGGGGCAAAGTCTAGTCAAGCTTGCTCTGTTTTGCTCTGTTTTCCTCTGTTCTAGTAATGAGTTATGCTCTCTTACATTTTTGTTGTCATGCTCGTTTCTATATTTGAACCTTGCTCTTTTATCTAATAGAATTTGCGTTAAAAAAAACTGAAATATATATACGAGAAATCACATTTTAAACCTTCAAAGTGTCACTGAGTAGCACTTTAAACTTCGAGAGAATTTCACTAACACTATAAACCTTTAAAATGATTTTACTAACACTTTAAACCTTTAAAATGATTTTACTAACACTTGCAACCTTAAAACTAACTTTCATGTTTGTACCGTCATAAAAAGTGACAAAATAATATTATCCATCAACGCGAAATAGTTAAATATGTTGGTTTAATTTAAATTTAAATTAGTTTTAGTTTTTATAAATAAATCATCTTCATTGTAGACGAAACTTTTACGGCGTTATTCATCACATTATTAATCCTTTTGGTAAAGAAATTTCCACTGGATTCTGATTCAAACTGATTGACTTCTCATTGGAAACCAATGAAGCTTCTAAAAATATGTTGTCGTCTTCAATTTTACATTTGTCAAATGTTTTAACCTTGCTTCTCTGAATTTTCATTTTTTCCTTTGATTATTGTTCTCTTGTGTTTTAATCTCTTGTTTTAGAGGTTTTATCAAAGGCGTAAGTAATAAGTAACCATGATAAGACTAGGGTTGGACGAGAGTTTATGATCGGACGGTGAATGGACAAAAAATGTATTTTTTTTAATTAATCTTAATAAATAGTAAAATTAAATTAAATTAATTAAACTAGTATTTATATCAAACCAACATAATTTAACTATTTCACGTTGACGAATATAACTGTTTTGTCATCTTTTATGGCAGTGCAAACAAGAAAGTTAGTTTTAATGTTTAAAATGTTAGTGAAATTATTTTAAAGGTTTGTAGTGTTAGTGAAAAAATCTCGAAGTTTAAAGTGCTACTCAGTGATAATTTGAAAATTTAAAATATGATTTTTCCTATATATATATATATATATATATATAGTAAACGAGAAATAAAGGAAGGAGAGTCGTACTCAATGGTAAAACTGCAATGATGTATGCAATGAAGTATTACTACGATATTAAAAGAAGAGAGTTACAGAACGATTAAACTCTATAATAATGGTCCTTAAATTATAATTAGGTGAAGAAAATTATAATTAGGTGAAGAAATGGGACAAATCCTTTCCACATGCATATGACACATGATGTCGTCTACTAACAAAAACGATGGTTAACTTATATGTATTTAAAAGATGGTCCCAATCTGACACATCAGTTTCCGAACTATCTTACTCAGATTCCATTACTTTAAAAAAGTTTAAAACTTTCATATGTCAAATGCTCTACCCAGTGCCAGTCTGGTATTATTGGCTGCCCTACGCACAACCCGGTTTAAAGGTTTTTAGAACAATTTTTTGTATCCTTTATATTAAAGAAAAAAATTATGGACCTCTTTTTAATAAATTTATCCTAAAAATTAAAAAATTTGACCCAAATTCATACTAAAATCTGATTTTAGAGCAAAAATCTATTTATTTTCTATATAATTGAACATTTTTCTATAGACTTACTTACATAAAATTAAAAAAAGGCCTTAACTACTAAAGAAAAAAGAAACAAAAATTTGGGACCTGAAGCCTTTGCTTGGGTAACTTCCCCTCTGGACCGGCCCTGGCTCTACCTGCAAATGTCACGTCCTACCTTTTTTTAACTTGTAAACCTAATATATATACATACTAGGAAAAATCCCACGCGTTGCGTGGGTTATATTAATATATTAGTTATATATATATTTAAATATAGTTATTTATTTTAAATTTCTTATTAAGAGTTGTTGATTTTATATGTTCCAAGATAAAATACTTAACACATAAACTTTTAAATATGTAATATCAGAAAACATTTATTTATTAAATTTAATAAAAATGCATGGTACACATAGACTTTCTTGGGAATCATAGTATCTGCAAATGTTAAATTTCTAAGAAAATTGAAATAATAAGAGATTTAGGAGAAGGAAATTAGGAAGTAAGTATGATGTAAGAACTGAAAATGCAATATAAGTGCTGACGTAAAGACGTTTGGTAGCTAAAAATTAGGGGTTGAAGTAAATATTTAATTTAACGGACATAGGAGGGAATCATAGTTTTGGGTATTTATTTATTTTGATTTGGGATTCAAATTTCGAAACTGCTAACTTATGTTCGTATAGTAATTAGTAGAGGAGTTTGGGATATTTTATGTTGGGAAGCAAATATTTTAGCGATTGTTTTGGTAAGAATTGAGTGTTCACAACATAAAATTTTCTGAGACACTACATACATTTAAGATTCTAATGTATCTCTCCTGCAAGTTAAATAAACTTTTAACCTTCAACAGGGCCATAATCTGAAGCTCCTAAAGCCAACATTCAAGGAGCGAAGAATGCCAATTCATCAATCTGAATATAATAGAGAAAGAAACAATGTCATACCCACAAAGTTGTCGAGAAAGAAAATCCAATAGGCCATATGAGAAAGTGAACAGGGAAAACCTAAGCAGCAAAGAAAAATAGTGGTGGCAGATCCCATTGTCTCACAATTCTATAACTCCATATGTATGTTTCTCTTTTCATCATTCAAGTTAGACTGTTTGTAGTCACTGACAACAGCTGCAGAGGAGAAGAAAGTATCAGATCCACACTAAAGAGTCATTATATAAAATTCACATATAAAGTGAAAAAACTTAAAATTACATGTGATAAGAACCACTGGAAATGCAATGCTTCCTCCATTCAATTTTTGAGGTTGGAGAGACAGTCTGTAGTCACGGACAGCTGCAGAGGAGAAGAAAGCATCAGAACAACACTAAGAGTCATTATTATCGAAAAGGAAAATCTCATATATTAAGTGAAAAATTACCTGTGACAAACCTCTGTTTTTGTTTTTATCCCAAGTGCTACTGCAACAACCATCAAATCAGCTGAGCGAGAAAGAGAAAACAACATTAGAAGCAGGGTTAGTAGTATAACTTGGTAAATCTCAAAAATCCAAGTAAAAAAGAACAAAGAGAAGAGAACAGAGTTAACTTACCTTAGTCAGTCTTCATTCTTCAACCGACCTGCACAACATATACAAAATTAGATTATAACCATATTAGTTAATTTTACAAGTCTGAATCAAACAACGACTTTAAAGAGAAACCCAGAAAAAAAGAACCCTAGAATTTTTAAAACCTGTACTTGGCCGTCGGTCAAACCAGAAGAAGAGACACCAACTACGGAAACAAAACAACCAACGTCCTCCGATCCTCACCGGGCACCAAAATCCTCCTGAGTTAGAAGACAAAGAAAAGACAAGAGAAGATGCCTTACCTTAACTTTAAAAAAATAAACCCTAGGATTAGTATACCTTAATTTGCTCGTTCTAATAAGAAGCGCCCGTGGAAACCCTAATTCATTAGTTAGAAGACAAAAAGAGAAGAGACACTGAGTGAGTCAGTGTACGTTTTATCAAATTATTCTCTAATTATAATGAAAACAACCAAATCGAACATGAAGTTGAACTAACACACACGATGGACTGGGGAAGAAGCAGATATTTACCATTTTTTTAACAGTAACACCACCTCGTTTCTTCTCTGAGTTAAACGGAAAAGCATAAAGGATAGAAGACCTGCGACCTGGTTGTCTCAAAATTCATTCCCAGCTGAAGGAGAGAAAACATACGAATCATTCTCCCACTCATTATGAGAAAGTGAGAAAGGGAAAACCTAAGAAACAACGAACAAAAAAACAAATGTGGATCTCCATACCAGAAACCATAAATGGTCTTGCGCTCTAGCAAGTCATCATCATGTCCACTGATGCCTTTCTCTGGTAGTACGTATCTGATCAGATTTGACAATCAAGGACATTTTGTAAGTGTAAGTGTTTCTTAGAAGAAGAATAAAATTTGTACCTCCTCATCCAAAAGAAGACACTCGACACTAAGAAGAAGATTGTTGCGTTTGAAATCACGGGCATCCCAGAAATGGAGTAGACGAATGAGGATGGTTGGTGTGTCTATGGACTCGGTAATTTCATCGAGCTTGAGATAGGAGAAAATAGGGGTATATGAAGGAGGATCTTTGGAAGACATTTGTGTTTTTCTAGGTCGGAGGAAGGGTTGTTTAGGTTTTAAATTTCATGAGGGATGAAATCAAATATATATGTGAAAAGGTAAGGCTTTAAATCGGGGTAGTAATTAGTAAGTTATGGTGAAATTGTAACGGATCGCACAATTAAGGGAAGGCAAATAATCAGGAACGTAATTAGGAAAACACAGCGGTTAGGCGATTTAACCATTAAGTAAAGGCATATAATCAGGGTTGAATTACCATTTATGGCAGGAAAATAGTAATGTGATAGAGCTTAGGAAGGTAATTAGGGAGTCACGGTGGTTAGGCCATTTAACCATTAAGGAGAGGCATAAAATCAGGGTAGAATTAGTTTTAATGGGAGGAAAACCTAAGGACATTTCAAATTTAATAGTTTACCAACCTGGCCTGCAGTAAAGAAATATTTCTATCCAGCGAGTCCAAGCAACCTGCAGTTAAATGGGAGGAAACAACAATAAGCAGTGCCCAGTAAATTAACAGAGACGCTAAATACATTTGAGATTCTAATGGACCTCTCCTGCAAGTTTAATAAAATTTATAACTTCATCAGGGCCATAACCTGAAACTCCTAAAGCCAACATTCCAAAGAAACCTCTTTGAAGAAGAAGAAGAGAGGAAGAAAATAACAAATCAACACTAAAGAGTCACTGACAAACCTCAGTTTGTTTTTGGTCAATGGAATGAGATGAGAGCATATCTTCCTCTGGTAGTACGTAGCTCATCAAATTCGACAATCATTGAGGGTGGTTCCAACACAAAAAAAAAATACCTAAGTAAGCTAAAGAAGTCAGATTTTTAAAAACAAATCATACACATATAAGCACGTTTCATGAGAGAAAACCTACACGGTCCATATTGGTGCTTGTTGTAGTGATCCATTGTCAACATTATGAGAAAGCTGTTGAGGAGTAATTCCAAAATCTTCCCAGCCAGACGCAGTTTGGTTCTCACAAACCTGAGAGAAAAAGGGAAGAAGATCATTAGAAACATAGCGAACACAGAAGAAGCGATAAATGGGTCTAGGTCTTTCTCTGTCAACTACATACGGAACATAGATGATCAAAACTATAGATGACATTTCAGTTTAAGCTTAACAAATCTTTCTCACAGGACACGATGTAGTAAGCTGAAACGACCTATGTCTCTATCTCAATGATCGTTTTAGAACAATTTAAAAGACCCCTAAATCTGAAATGAATGGTCAATTATTCAAACTAAAAAGGATCCCACGACCATGACCCGACCTTTAAAAAAGAATCAAAACACGAGAATAACTCTATAACCAAATAAAAGAAGTAACCTTCACAAAATTCTATGGGCGTAATCAAAATGGGTATGGCCAGAATCGATTTTAAAACATAACTTACCCGATCAATACTTGGAGAGGTGAAGGTGAAGTTTGGGCTTCTTTGTTTATCACTTGACGCCATTAAAAAAGATCCACACAACCCTGTAATTCTGAATATTAATATCGCACTTTCAAATAGGAAATGAAGAAATTTGATTCGAAAAAGAGAGGAATTGAGGAGATCGGCAACGGGGATCTGCCGGAGATGAAAAGATAAGCATGGAGGAGTGGGGAAGAGAGAGAGCCGGGGAAGAGGAGAAGACTACTCCGACTCTCCAAGATTCCGTCGTAATTGTGTGGCATTAACCCAGTTACAGCCCATTAACAAACCCAGTTACAGCCCGTTAACAAATGCATCTAATTAAAAAAGAAAAGAATTTAGAGGATGACACGTGTCGGGTGGAGGGAGCTTCTTAGAGGGTGTAACTCTACTTTATTAAATTAGATAAACAAAAATTAAAAAGGCATATTTGTAAACACATTATTTATCTTCTACACTGTAACATCCGCGAACCGGATTTTGTGATTTTGAAAGGAGTGTCGATCGACACCCTAGTGGCATCGATCGACACCACTAATTTCTGGGTTCGGCCGGTTTGAATAATTGCCGAATTGGTTCGGTTTGGTTCAATTAAATCCCTAAATCGTGTTATAAGTGTCTAAGGACGAATTTGAGGGTTTTGGGAGTTCTATTTGGTCGCCGCTAGTGAAAGAAAGAGAGAAAAGAGAGAAAACGTTTTTGTGACTTTCTGGGCTTGTTCTTGGAGTTTTTGGAGAGATCTGAGGCTATAGGAGGGTTAGTTGTTGCTGGAAACGAAGGGGGAGCTTCTGGAGGTGTTGTCTTCCACGTTTCTCAATTCAATCTTCCTGTTCTTGAGGTGAGTGCTTGACCATGGTTGATCTAAGCATGAGATCTCTCTTGTTTGTGTGTTTTCTTTGCTGTTTGTGTTGTTTTGTTGCTTGGGTTCGTTGCTTTTGTGATTCCCAGTGATTTCTGAGGTAATTGGGTGAGTTTGAGACGGATTCGAGATGATTGGGAAGGAGAGTTTGATGTTCGGTTTCGCGCAGATCGTGTCTGCAGAGGAGGCATCGATCGACACTAGGAAGCATCGGTCGACACCATTTGGAGTGGCATCGGTCGACACTGTTTAGCATCGGTCGACACCATTGTTTGTAGCATCGATCGACACCGTGAGGCATCGGTCGACACTGGTCTCAGTCGAGACTTGTTTTCCTGGTTTGATGTATTGTTGTGTGTTGTTTGTTTTGCTTAAACTTGAGGGTCTCATATGCTTGTGTGTATAACCCAGTAGATGGGAGGACGGCCTCACTAAGTATTTATGATAATACTTACGCATCTCAATTGTTGTTTGTGGTGTGCAGGTATGTGACGTGGAATCATGGCGATGAGGAGGAGGATGAACTAGGGTCTCGTTTGTGTGTTGTTGGTCTTTGTTATATTGTTTAGGATGGAACCTTGGATAGAGATATGTTAGGTTGCTGGATAGAATGGATAGAAATGCTATTGTATTGGTTTTGTATTATTGATATGTTTCCGCTGTGCATGTAATTGGATGTTGGTTTATTATTGGTTGGTTACCGGGTGTGGGTTGGTTTGTTTAATTAAGTAGTATGGGATACTTAATTATATATTGTATTTAATTATTAAAAAGAAAAAAAAAGGGTCGGGTTGTTTCATACATGTTTTGCCCATAAAAAAAAAAAAAACAGTATTCCAGTGGCAATTACTTATTACCTCATATAATATTTTATATTATTCATATTAAACTTTGAAAACTATAAGGTTTATGGAATCATTTAATGTAAAATAAAATTACCTCATTTGGATTACATAATATATATAGGCTTTGTAATATTACTTTAAGAACAAACAGTGACCAAATATATGCAATAACACTATACTATTAAAAAATGATCCAAAAATATAAGTTGATATATTTTTGGACTTAAATTTCTGCTGTATTATAAGAATTTAGAATATCTATAATATCTTAAAAATTACTTCTCAACAACATATTTTTAAAAAGTTAATCAAATCTAGCAAATCTAATATATACATATAGGATTTAGACGAATATAGGATTTTTTATAAAAGTGTACAGGTTGGTTTGCAAAACTCACAATCATATGGTAGGACGGTTAGGATTGATATTTTTATGAATACGATCCTTTATGGGTTGGTCCATCAAAATATATTGTGAATGTGTATTTTTTGCAAATTCATATTTTTATGAATACATTCTTTTAGTGGGTTGTTATACACTATGAGTGTGTATTTCTTACAAATATATTTTTTTACGAATGCAATATTTTACTGATTGGTCCATCAAAACATATACTATGAGTGTGTAATTTTATACGTACATAATTTTAGGATTGCAATGTTTATGGGTTGTTCCGTAAAAATATACATTGTGATTGCGTATTTTTTATAAATGCAGTCTTTTACAGATTAGTTCGACAAATGCGTTTTATTTTAAATGTATCTTTTTATACGATTACAATGTTTTACGGGTTAGTCCGTCAAAACATATGTTATGAGTTTGTGTTTTTACAAATGCAATCTTCTACAATATTTTACGTATTCCAATTTCTACTACAAATCAAATTACATATTAATGAATATTTTCCCACGCTGTAACGCGGGTCCAATCCTAGTATATATACATGTAAACAAAAATTGAAAAGGCATATTTGTAAATGCACAAAATCGTCCATACTATTGGCATCATTTGTTATGAATATTCTATATGGTATGGATGCCCATTATCAGTCTATTAGTAGATCTGATATATAACCTAAAACCCTAATATTGTATCACTATATATATGTTATATCGTGTGGAATAAATGAATAATACAAGATAACAATTCCCTAAACCTCTTGTTATAACACGATTATCAGCATGCTCTAACCCTAACCATTGATACGTTTGAGCAGCCGTCATCGTTCCTCTTTCTCCAACGTCACCAACTTCTCTAATTGTTTCCATCGAGAATTTGCTGTTGCAACATGAGTTGGTAAACCAAGCAAATAATCATTCGTCGATGGTGTCTATTTCTCTGAGTTCTTATGAGTAATGATGTTTCCATCAAGATAAGTAACCTTGTTCTTTATCGACTGGCTCATATCTTATGGTTTATTGTTTTTGATTGGCTCATATCTTATGGTTTATTAGTTTGTTTATTGTTTTTGATCCTGACATGGTTTATAATTGTCGATGTAGTATATCGTATATATAATCATACTCATGCTTAGTTTATTGTGGAGGTCCATCTGCTAGTTTATAATTATCGTTATGACTTCCTCTTAGTTGGACATGACGTATCATGCTTTCTCATGTTTAAGAATTTCACCATGCTTCTATGGGAGCTTTATTTAATATAATTATATTGTTTCATTCCAACTAGTCAATATTATCATGCTTTAGTTTGGTTAATTCTCTCGAGCTAAAGACGTTCCACTTTTGATATCTAATGATTCATACTTCAATATATCTGTGATAGGAAATAGTTGGTCATAAATATTGCTGCCAAGATCCTCAGCGGACACATCTCCACTTTCTAACATCCTTGCTTTCACAAAAACGGTTTAAAGCGAAGGATGGAGCAAGTATTCATTAATAGACATTGCTTGGAGACACGGTCTTTGGTTTAGATCTCTGCTTCCGAACCCACCGTAGCATACGGTTTCAACTACTCAATCGAGATAAGTATCATATTTCATAATTATAGCTTGACAAGGAGATCTGTTTGTTAGCACTTAATATTTTATTTGTTATGGTATTACCGATCATACACACGTCTGGTTATTATTGCTTGATAAATTTTATTGTTTTGTTTGGTCCATCATTGCTTTCAAGTCGGTTTAGTTACTCGGTGATTCTAAATTTTGATAGTAATAATCATCTGATTGTTCATATATAATATATTAATAATCATCACTTTCTTATTAGTGTATATATTGGTGTTTGATGTCTAATGAATGACTCATACTTTAATATATGATAGGAAACGATCGGTCGTAAGATTTTTCCACCAAAATCCTTTGCCGACATGTCATAGTTCGGAGCAAAAGATGGAATAAATAATATGCCGACCACTCAGATCGAGCTAAAGTTTTGTGTTGCAACATAAGTCGAAGGACTAAGCAAATATTCATTCGCCAATGATATTTCCGTCTCGGATTCCTAATACCGTCTCAATCGAGATAAGTATTCTTTCATGTATTTTGTAGATTAGCAAATAAATAAGCTTTATTAGCTAATGTTTTATAAAAAATCTATATTCATTGTTAACTGATTAAAATATATATTTATATATAAAAATAATAGACGACCCAATTTGAGAATGTTATTGATTACAGAGTGGGATTCAAATCGAGATTGATAGACATGAAGTGTCATCATCTCGAGAGGGAGAATTAAGGAATCCCACATACAGAGGTGATGGAACAAATATAAGATTATGTTCACATCCAAAATGAGTTTAATCACTCATATGAAAGAGCAAATCTTGAGGATTTGAAAAGTGATCATGTTGAGACAATAAGCGAAAAAAATACTTTGAAATCATAAGTATTACCCAAGACAAGAAAAGTATTTTAGAGATTACATGCATTATCTAGAAGATAAAATGCTTATAATAAACCAGAAGTTTAATGAAAATCTTACTGTTTGGCATGACTGGTTAAGCCATTCCGGTTCAGTAGTGATGCGAAAGAATAATCAGAAATTTCTGAAAAGATTTATTAGAGAACCTAAAGAGTTTTCCTAGTGATTTTTTATGCGTGCTGCTTTAGAAAGCAAGCCGATTATATGGCTTTCACCGACCCCATGAATTTGGATAGTGTCAATTTTCTGGTACGTATACAAAGAGATATTGTGGACTGATCATCCACTATATATGTTTGTTATGAACATGCAATCTCGAGTTTGTGAGAGTATTTGGTTAATTGACAATGGTGGTGAAACCAAGCTATGTAATTGACATAAATGTCTCTATATGTCAAGAAATTCGCATTGGACCAACGAATTATCATGAGTATCCCCATTATAATTGGTTTGGGTCAGAAACCAGATATATTCCATCTAAAATGTGTTATACATGTTGAGTTGCTCCACCACAGTGATATAAGATGGTATTTGAAAAAAAAATGTTGGAAAAAAGTTGGATATGAATCTCTTTTACAGATTGAATATCTTGAAAGTTTGAGGCTCGAGATGCAGAGACTGCTGTTTCAGTGAGTCAGTCTTTCCAACATGAGGGGGAGAAAGTAAACAGCTGGAAAATATATTTATTGGAAGAAATTATCTGGATCCTCTTACTTTTAAATGTGCGCTAGATATTGAAAAACATAATTTATTTGCAAAGCTTAGCAAATATGTTAGAAGGCATTTTCTGACCTTGAGTGACATAGTCACATATACCAGCTGTGCTCCAATTGAAATTATATCCTAGAAGGATAAAATCAACTGCTAGTAAGTCTAAAGATCGCATGAAGTATGATAGACTTATGGTTCTAAATATGAGCATCCTCGGAAAAGAAAAGGAGCGTAAATTAATATGTTTGCATGCAGTGTTGCAGTTGATGATTTTATGGATAAAAATCAAGGATCATAAACCACAGTTAATAGAAATTTTATCATTGAAAAGTGTACACAAAGAATGATTGGTTAATCATTGAAAGAAGTAATTATTTGAGATAGTTCAGTTTCTTGAAGAAATAATGTTTGGACTTGTAGTCCTTACACTTGATAGTGTAAATTGAGTTGGACATAAGTGGATATTTATGAGAAATAAAGTATGTGTAGTAGTACAATGGTTCTCAGAAAATAATTATGAGAGATGTATTCTATTTTGGTGGAAGCAACTATTTTAGATCCCTTATGAGTTCGACAATAAAAGCAAGACTTGATTCAGTCTATCGCTTAAAGTTATTATATTGCTTGAAGCAATAAATTATAGTTCTTGAGAACATTGTAAAAGCGAGTAAAAGTCTTGATGACTTTTGACACATTTGAGGAGAAAATGGTAAGAGTTTATCTCTATGAGAATATTATGAGTTTAGATCATTGTTGTTGATCTTAGGGATCTCATAGTGGATTGAAAATAAATCGAAAACAAGCTAAGAGAAGATCTTAGGGTTGTGTAAATCCGAGACTGAACACTAATTGTAATTGTGTTCAAGAAGTATTTTCAAAAAAAAAGTTTGAGGACGTAGGCCTTTGCTGAACCTCGTTAAAGAAAAATTATATTTGTCTCTTTTCTCTTCAGCACTTACAAGTGGTTCTTGTTAAAAGAAAGGTACATGAACAAGTGCGAATATGTTGATGATGAAAATGTTATCTAATCTCCAGTAGAGACTTCACATACCAAGGAATATATGGAGAAATAATCAGTGATGAAATATTACTCCTGAAAGATGGAGAATCAGATTGTATAAAGTTAGATATTTCATGAAATTTCTTGAGGTTACAGATTTGACATCTGATGAAAGAGATGTTATCTCATCTTACATAGAAAAATGGTATTGTAGTACCATACTAAGAAGAAAAGTTGAAAGAGAATGTTTTACAAGGAGATTATGAATAACTCCTATATATAAGATGATTGTTTGGAAAATTGTATGTAATGTTATAAACCACTTAAGGATGGACTCCATAACCAAACCCATACACGGTCCATATCCATGAAGCCCATCGGACATAAGCTCATGAGTCTAAGTCGGTTTATGTATTCCCTATTATGTTTAGGAATTAGTCATAATAAGGCTTAACACTTTGCTATATATATGTAACCTCCATTCAATAATGATTAATAAAAATAAGAGATTCTAGACTTTGAACTCTCTAATTTACAACACGTTATCAGCACGACTTGCTCTAACGCCCAGCTCAGTAAAAACCCTAAAACCCTAAGAGCCGTCGTTCATCCCTCTCTTTCATCAAAACCCTAAACCACCGACGTTCCTCCCTTTTGTTCGAGACTAGTTCCTGTTTCGAAGATCTATTGGTGTTCACGAGCAAACATGTGCTTGTGATCAAATTCCATCCGAAACCAGTTCGAGGTTCGTAGTCCGGTACCTGTGTGGTTCGCGGCTCCGAGACGAGTGCGGTACGAGAGCAGTACGTGAGCGGTACGTGGAGCGGGACGAGAGCAGTACAAGGAGCGGTCCGAGATCTGTTCGTGTGAAAGCAGTTTGCAGTCTAGATCGAGGTTCGTGGCTCATGATCAAGGGAAATTTGAGGTCTTTAGCTCCCAGATCAAAACCTGTCATACCCCTTTGGTGTTAAGGTAAAATCGAAAACTTATGGGACCATATAATCGAACCTGACCTAGAAAACTATTGAACCCTAAAACCTGCAACTGCACAATCTAACAAAAGGATTAAGATCTATGATTCCTATGACCCTAAAAATTGGATTTGCTTGTCATGGATTGTTTGTTTATTGTTGCTATTGCTTTATTGTTTGTTGCATGCATCATAAGTATGAAAATCGGATCATGTCTAGGGTGTTAGAAAATCGTTTATTGCTTAAGTTATTTTTGCATGTTAATCAAGCTGCATGAACCCTAAAACTATAAGTAAACAACAACAAATAAATTCATAAGTTTTAGATCCTAAAACCCTAAAATACTAAAATCAGATTGCGTGAGGTTTAGGATGCTAGATTGCTTGTTAAATTGAACCGATTATTTGAAGATTAAAATCTGGTTGTTTGTGGTTGATTGATTGATTGTTTAGTTTCAATTATTGATGATTGCATGAAAGCTTTGATCTAGAACATTAATCGAACCTAGAAACATAAAATCGAATTAGAAGAAGATCAAAATCTGTTTGTTCTAGGTTGTTCGATCATTATCATTGTTGGATTGCATAAATTCGAAATCCTAAAACCTAGCCATTAAAATCGGAACTTTGACATTATCCTATTAGAAGATAAAAAGAAAATCAATCTAAGAAAAGGAAAATTACTAAAACTCAAATTACTTAAGAAAAAAGGAAAACTTTGCATGCTAGTATCTATCTAGGATTTGTTGTCTTGCATGCATATTAAGCAACGAAAATTATGAGTAAAAGAAAGGCATGGTTCGGTCTCAAATACCGCATGGCCTAAGGCATGGTTCGGTCTCATTACCGCATGAACTAATATTGATTGCATGGATCGGTCTCATAATACCGCATGCTAATGATCGAATGTATGTTTTGCATTGTAGATGGCAAAGCTCAACAACCTCATGTACACAGCCCTTAACGCCTCTGGTGATAATTATTTACAATGGGCATTGGATACTAAGATCCACTTGAAATCAAAAGAGCTTTGCGAATGCATTGAGGATGATAATAACTGTTCTAAAGGAGATAAGTATAAGGCAATCATGTATATACGCCATCATATGGATGAGAGCCTCAAAAGTCAGTACCTCACTATTGAGGATCCTCTTGAGCTTTGGACAGAGTTGACAAACAAATATGGACACCAAAAGATGGTGCTCCTACCAAAGGCTCAAGTCGATTGGAAAACCCTAAGGGTCCAGGATTTTAAATCCATGGATAGGTATAATTTAGAGCTATTTAAGATAGCCTCAAGATTGAAATTATGTGGTATAGAGGTTACTGATGAGGACTTGATAGAGAAGACACTCTCAACCTATTACACTAATGACATACTGCTTCAGCAGCAAATTCGTGAAAGAAGTTTTAAAACATATGCAAGTCTCATCTCCTGTTTGTATGCCGAATCATTGGGACAAGATGGGCAAAACGTTGAGCATCCTATTGATCTCTATCAAGAGAATTTAAAGAAAAATCAAGAAGCCAATTTGGTGCATCTCGATGGTGAGGGTGACTTTGACCATGAGAATGACGACCAATTGGACTATGAGACATCCGATTGCTTAAAAGAAGATAATTAAACTCAAAAATTGTATTTGCTTAATTTTATATTTTATGCTTTGCATTTGATTGAATTATTGTTTTGGATAATTATTTTGGTTTAAATTCAATGATTTTATTTCCTTCAATATATACTTGCTTGTTTTATTACTTTAAAGCTTAAAACATAAATTCTTGTCCATATTGAGAAATGGCTAAGGGCAAGAACATAATTGTGGTGGATAGTGGATTAAGCCACACAATTTTGAAGGTTAAGAGATATTTTGCACAATCTCATTATGAAAAATGCCAACATTAGCAAAATAGCGGGTATAGTAAGCCAAATTGATAGCTACGGTGAGACTTAAATTTTATGGCACACATCTTGAACTAAGTGATGCCTTGTATACACCCAGCTCTAAGAAAAACTTATTGAGCTTTAAAGACATTCGATTGAATGGTCATCATGTTGAAATAAAGGGTGAAGGAAACAACGAGTTCCTATATATTACTAAAATCGAACAAGGACATAAGAAAGTCCTAGAGACTATACCTGCACTAGCCACTGGTCTTTACCATGCTAAGATTAATATGATAGAGGCTAATTTGGCAATGAATAAGATAATTCACTTTATAGCATGACCGGATTGGCCATCCGGGTTCTAACATGATGCGTAAGCTGATATTAAAATCAAATGGGCACACTCCTAAAAAGAGAGAAAAGTTATCCCTATAAATCTCACGTTTGTAGCATGTACACAAGGGAAACTCATTATGAGGTCATCACCAGATTTTCCACTTAAGACTATACGATAAGGCTGGTGAATCTATATCCCAAGCATTTAATAGTTATGGTATGTACATGGGGGGAAGTGTGGAACACATGTACATACAGAGAATGGATTAGATGAATCCTTGATTAAATGTATTCAATCAATAGCTCGTCCATTGTTAATGAGGTCAAGGCTCCCTGTGTCGGCTTGGGGACATGTAGTATCACATGCAGCAGAGCTTATACGCATCAGGCCATCTAGTGAACATAAATATTCACCATCTCAATTATTAACGGGTCATGAGCCAGACATATCCCATCTAAAATAATATTCGGGTGTGTTGTTTATATTGCATCATCACAGAGAACAAAGATGGGACCTTAGAGGAGGATGGGAATATATGTTGGATATGAGTCTCCCACTATTATTAAGTATCTTGAGCCGACCACAGGAGATTTATTTAAAGCCAGATACACGGACTGTCAGTTTACAGAATCCGAATTTCCTGATGTTGGGTGGAGAGACAAGCAAGCTGGTTAAAGAATTAACATGGAATCAAACATCCTTAAATTGGCAAGATCCTCGGACTCTAGCATGTGATGCAGAGGTTCAAAAAATTATTCATTTGCAAAGCTAGCTAATAAATTGCCAGATTCCTTTGCTGACCCAAAGAGAGTTATGAAATCGTACATACCAGCTTGTAATGCACCAATACGTATTGATGTTCAAAAGGAACACAATAATCAAGTTGCTACAGATTCTAAGGCACGTTTGAAACGTGGTAGACCATTAGGTTCCAAAGATAAGAACCCTCAGAAATCTAATAAAGGTGCAAATAAAACCGAGGTTAAGGAATTAACAGACATGGCCGCGGCAAATCCTAAGGTACCAAATGAGGTTTGGGACGCTGAACCTCAAGGACCTAAAGGTATTGATAATAATGAGATCTCAATAAATTATATCATGTCTGGAATTCAATGGAACCGTAAAGATGTCGACATCAATGAAATATTTGCAAAGAAGGTAGCACTTGAGATAAATGAGGATCATAAACCCACGTCTATATTGGAGTGCACTCAAAAGTAAAGATTGGTTAAAATGGAAAGAAGCCATTGACGTGGAGTTAAACTCTTTAAAGAAGAGGAATGTGATATAAAGAAAGTTGGACATAAATGGGTCTTTGTAAGGAAGAGAAATGAGAATAATGAAATCGTGAGATATGCGGATTCTCTCAAAGACCAGGAATAGATTATGAGGAGACATACTCCCCTGTGATGGATGCAACGACTTTTAGATATTTAATAAGTCTGGCTATAAGAGAAAAACTGGATCTGCGGTTAATGGATGTTGTAACCGCATACTTATATGGTCCAATGGATAATGAAATTTATATGAGATTACCAGAGGGTATTGAACTCAAAGATAAGAATGGTTCTCGAGAACAGTATTGCATTAGGCTGAACAAATCCCTTTATGGACTGAAACAGAATGGTCGAATGTGGTATAATCGATTAAGTGAGTATTTAGCTAAAGAAGGCTATAAGAATGACCCAATCAGTCCATGTATTTTTATTTAGAAGATTGCAAACAAAGGGTTTGTAATAATAGTAGTGTATGTGGATGATTTAAACATCCTTGGGACCTCTGGTGAAATAGCCCAAACAGTAGAATATCTCAAGAAAGAATTTGAAATGAAAGACCTAGGTAAAACTAAGTTCTGTTTGAGGCTGCAACTTGAGTACATTGATAATGGGATCCTTGTGCATCAAATGGCATATACTGAAAAGGTACTCAAGAGGTTTAATATGGACCAAGCTCACCCATTGACCAGCCCAATGGTTGTGAGGAGTTTAAATTTGGAAAGTGATCCATTTGGTCCAAAGAAGGACAATGAAGAGATTCTCGGTCCAGAAGTGCCATACCTCAGTGCTATAGGAGCGTTAATGTTCTTGGCTAGCCACAATAGACCAGACATATGTTTTGTCGTGAACCTCCTTGCAAGATTTAGTTCTTGTCTGACCCAGAGACACTAGAGTGGAATTAAGTATTTGTTATGTTACCTACAAGGAACTAAAGATTTGGGTTTATATTATACTAACTATAACAAAGATGGTTTAGTTGGTTTTGCTGATGCAAGTTATAACAAAGAAAGTTTAGTGTATTTGGTTGAGGTCGATGACTCAACACATTACAGCAGATTGTGGCATGATTGAAGACAAGAAGCCAACCGTATTATACTAACTATAACAAAGATGGTTTAGTTGGTTTTGCTGATGCAAGTTATAACAAAGAAAGTTTAGTGTATTTGGTTGAGGTCGATGACTCAACACATTTAGAGCAGATTGTGGCATGATTGAAGACAAGAAGCCAACCATATTATATAAGGACAATATTGCCAACATCGCACAGCTCAAGGAACGTTACATCAAGGGAGATCGGACGAAGCATATACTACCCAAGTTCTTCTTCACATGAACTACAAAAGGCCGGAGAAGTTCAAGTGGTATAAGTTCAGTCTAGCAACAACTCAGCCGATCTCTTCACCAAGTCACTACCGACATCAACATTCAAGAAGCTCACGCACCAGATTGGAATGCGAAGACTTAAGGACTTAGAGTGATGCTTGGAACAGGGGGAGTAATGTGTGCTGTACTCTTTTTCCTTCACCATGGTTTTGTCCCAATGGGTTTTCCTGGTAAGGTTTTAATGAGGCAGCATCCCCAAGCACATTGCATCGATCCCTTAGCATCGGCATGGTTATGTCATCCAAGGGGGAGTGTTATAAACCACTTAAGGATGGACTCCATAACCAAGCCCAAACACGGTCCATATCCATGAAGCCCATCGGACATAAGCTCATTAGTCTAAGTTGGTTTATGTATTCCCTATTATGTTTAGGAATTAGTCATAATAAGGCTTAACACTGTGCAATATATATGTAACCTCTATTCGATAATGATTAATGAGAATAAGAGATTCTAGACTTTGAACTCTCTCATTTACAACATGTAAAAGAATATTTGGGCTTAAGTTTAAATAGGTCTTCTATATGAAAGGGGTTCAAATAATTTGAAGTTCAATGACCCAGTAGAATATATGATGATCATATGAGTTTGTACCTGAAAGCTCTGTTTATAACAGTTCAGGAAAGATGATATATATGATCATAATGCATAACCTGAAGATGATGCTTTCAGGGGGAGAAATATGATCATAAGCGTGGTTGTACTCTTTTCCCTTATCATAGTTTTTTATCCCATTGGGTTTTTCCATGAAAGGTTTTTAACGAGACAACAAAGAACACGCAAAAGATAAATGTCTGGAGAGGAATATTATGATTCCAATGGTGAAAGACTATCATCTTCAAAGTCTTTGATATACATTGATGAGATTGTGAAAAACAAAGATAATGATAAAGATGAGTCACTTCCGAGACCCATGACCAATAGAAGAATAGCGATACACGTTTACTACAGATTCATTCAAGTGAAGATTTGACGAACCATTTACCAAGGCGTTTCCAGCCATTACTTTTAAGAAGCTACTTCATCATATTGGATCGGTCATTTCGAAGATTTCAAGTGATGTACTCAAGAGGGGGAGTAAAAGCGCGCTGCACTCTTTTTCCCTTAACCATGGTTTTTCCCACTGGGTTTTCATGGTAAGGTTTTTAACGAATGCTCATATGCACATTTGGGACTACATTTTTATAATGGTCATCCAAGAGATAGTGTTATGAATATTCTATATTGTATGGATGCCCATTATCGGCCCATTAGTTGATCTGATGTATAACCTAAAACCCTAATGTTGTATAACTATATATATGTTATATCATGTGGGATAGATGAATAATATAAGAGAACAATTCCCTAAACCTCTTGTTATAACATCATTGGCTTAATTAGTGGCCTCTTTTTTTTTTGTCAAAAATTAGTGGCCTCTTTGATTTGATTCATTTGATCGAAGCCATGTTTTACGTGACATGCATGCAGTGTCCAACACAACTAGTTAGCTATACAATTATACAATATTACCTTTATAATCATTAAAATGTTTATAAGAAATTTTTTTTCTTTACCAAACATTAACTACAATATAGCTCTAAAATTGGTAGCACAAGTCGGATGAAAAGTATATACAAACAAAATTACAGAGATTAAAGATCTAGACGACCGAGCGAGATAATCAGTTTTTTTTTTTTTTTGATAATAAGAGATAATCAGTTTTCGACGAGCGTGATATCTTATACAGAGAAAAGAGAGAAAAGAAAGCGCAGAGCAAGTAGAAATCATCTAGAAGATTAAAATATGCGGACCAGTCTTTAGGGACTTGAATTATCGTGACTAGTACCGCACAATCTGTCTTGAAACAGTGAGAAGCAACCTCTCCAACAAAGTAGGAGTTGCATGTTATTTTTTTAAGTAACTTTTGAAAGCTATTTTTTAAATTCATGTGGCCTTCATCAACCCCATTTATGTGTTTACTATATAATTTTTTAATTCAATAGCATCTATATTAATGATTTTTACAAAGATGCATCACACATGTACCGATGTTATGAGCATTTGAAGTTTCAAGAGTTTATTAGTAGCCCTGTCGGAGGCTTAATTGATCTCCTACAATCTGCATATCAGACGCAATTTGAAAATTCATTTCTGCCGCAAGTGTTCTTTCCTAAATCAAATTGAGTTTAGGAGTCAGGCGTTCTACAACAATGGTGATGTCCACTGGATTAGTGTAGCCAAGGGCCTCAAACATGCGTCGAATGGAAAGCAAATTTTTCAGTGGGTCTATCTGTCGAGGAATAATCAACAACTCGAGATCCGAAAATGGGTAGTGAATTCGGTAGCGGAGGGAGAACTGGGAGATACACCAATGGCAAGTCAAAATGTACAAAATATGTAAGAAAATAATTATTTTTTATCCATGTATGTGGTCTAATAGTTAGTATGTTTCTTATGAGAATTTTATATTTTGATAAACATTTAGTAACCAACAGAATTGGTTCTTAAGGAGCTAATTTCCTAATGATTTTTGTGACACCCCAGTTTTAGAGACTTGCGGAGAAGTTTAAAAGAATTGATTTGGCCACCTATGTCATCAAAGTGCACTTATCTTTTCGGTCAAAGATCCTGAGAGAACTCCAGAGTTAAGCATGCTTGAGCTGGAGTAGTCTAGGATGGGTGACCTTCTGGGAAGTGACTGTCGGAACTGTGCGAGTGAGGACAAAACACAGGGAAAGATCATGTGGTGATTTGTAGGGACGGTAACAAGTCTTTAAAGCCTCCCGGACGTAACAAACCGACCGTCGGATATGGATGGGCTCACGGGCCTAGTAAGAGGAAGTGAGGCCTATTAAGGAAGGTGGGCCCATAGACTGGAATTGGACATGGGGCCCACTAAGAGGTGACGGTTGGGGCGTTACAATTTTAGAGAAGCATAAGAGGAAAAATGCTAAGCTAATTGTCATGTTTAGTTCATAAGAGGACAAGTGTGAAGCTACATGTCATGCATGCTTAGGTTCATAAGAGGAGAAGTGGTAAATTATATGTCATGCTTAGGTTAATAGAACCAAGCTAAATTCCTTCACACTTGTTATCAATGCCTTCATCTTTACCATGATGGATGGTTGAAATTAAATTAGAAGGCAAATTCCTAATAAGATTAAATTAGAAGATCTCTTCCCTCCTATAAATAGATGATTTGTTCCATCACAAATCAACAAAACATCATGAACAAAAAAAAAATACCTAAAAAAAATATAGTTTACAGGAAAGGAACGAGAAACTTTATCTTCCACCTAAAGATCTCAGAGTTTATTTTCAAATCTCTTAACCACTAAAGAAGAAAGCTTCAAGAAAGCATCATTTCTATAATGAGTGGAGGTATTACTCTAATCTTCTTTGTGATTCTATTATAAGCTTAATATAGATGTTTTAAGATCTTAGCTTTTAACATGTGGTATGAGAGCCAAGTCATGAACATCTAATAAATCCATTAAGAATAATAGATCTATGGTTAGATCCTAGTTATGATGTTTGTATACTTGAATATTTGTTTAATTTTAATTATATATATATATATATATAATCCTAAGTAATAAAAGATTAGATTTTTCTCTTAATGTGCAAAATTAAGATATTGATATCACCATAATGGTATATCATATAATGATTTGGACATGGAAACAAAAACATTTAAGTAAATTTTGATATGTTTATGTATTAATTAGCTACCCACAGAGTAGGCTAGCTATAGTTATAAAACATGATCAATAATTTATTAGTGTTCATATACGAGTTAATTAAGTATATCCACATATAGCTTAATTATTCTGATTCATTCGAGAAAAGTTTATGAAAGCTATGATCTTAGGATATATTATAGTAACTACCCACATGAGCATTATAATCTATAGTCATATGCATTCAATAATTTTAGTTAATGTGTTGTTTAACTTTAAGCCCAAAAAAGCTTATTATTCTCTAAATTGCAACATCATATCCTGCTAATTTGTGTTCTATGGTCTCTACTGTTTTGATCTTCACTGGAACCAACTTCTCATAATAGAAAGAGAAAGTTGAGTTCACAATAAGGATAATAGATATGGATTTGGCACTTCGTGAAGAAGAGTCAGATCCCTTAACTATAATTAGTACTAAGGAAGAAAAAGGCTCTGCTTGGAAGAAACTGAACAGATTAAGCATGATGTTTTTATAAGAGTGACAATTGGCAATGTTAAAACTTCCTTTCCATATGCAGATAAAGCTAACACTTCTCTTGTAGTTATAGAACATAGGAAGAAAAAGGCTCTGCTAGTACTAAGGAAGAAAAAGGCTCTGCTTGGAAGAAACTGAACAGATTAAGCATGATGTTTTTATAAGAGTGACAATTGGCAATGTTAAAACTTCCTTTCCATATGCAGATAAAGCTAACACTTCTCTTGTAGTTATAGAACGTAGTAATAGAACGGTTTAAGACTGCAAATAAATCTCTGATATAAAAACTTATAGCATATCTTACAATCATAAAGTATGATGGAACAAGATTTATGCATGATTATTTCTTTGAAATGACCAATCTTGCACCTAAACTAAAGAATTTAGAAATGAGTGTTGACGATTCATTCTTGTCCAGTTTAATCGTTCTATAACTCTCTTCTTTTTATATCTTAGTAATACTTCATTGACATCATCGCAGTTTTACCATCAAATATAGTGATATGGTTATTTCTAAAGTAAAACCGCAAACCAAACAAAAGGCAAAACCACTACTGTGCTATTAATGGGTTGGTGTCTATCACAGTTTTATTCTTTTAATTATATAATTAACGCGCTATTGGTATGACCTTTACATTATAACTCTTGTATTAATATTTTAACTAAGATTTAACCCGCGGTGTACTGCGAGTTAATGTTTGTATTTTAAAATTTTCAGAAAAATATATATGCTAGATTTGTTTTAATGGTTGTAGTTGCAAAAGTTCGCAGAAACACGTTATTTGCTCCTAGCCTCCTAGCGTTATCAATTGTTATGAATGATTAATCTAGTAATTGAAAATTGGTGTGTTATCGAAAGTCTTATTAATGATTGACCCGCAAATGTGATGGTGGTTAAATATTATAAATTATCATAATAAATATAATATATAAGTATGAAAATTCTATTATCATGATAAAATATAAAAAAGTAAATACGATTAATAATGAAAATCATATATGAAGTACTTAATAATTCTTCAAAAACAAATAAATTTTGTAGTTAGAGAATAGTTAGTATTTAAAAATTAACATGAATATATATTGAACTTGATATTTGGTTTTTAAACATTGGTTTTAACCAGCTATAAACCTATAAACCGCAAGAAAATAGTTTATTTATATATACAATTATGTTTAAATTTTACTTTTATATTATTACTAAAATATATGATTTAAACCTTTTTAATTTTAGATACAACCCGTAGTATATTTGTAACTAAGTATTGATATTACATATATGTTCAATGTTTTTTTTCAGAATCTTAATAATTTTAAAAATCATATACATAATTTGAAACGTAGAACCTATAATTAAAAGGTATAATTTCAATTCAAATCTAGTTCACTAAAGTTACCTACATAGATTTCATATAAATTTAAAGTATGAAATGTTGTAACAAACAAATGAAAAAACCTTATAGAAGTAACAATTAGGCTAGTTTGTGTTTATGAGATTTTCAACAATATATATTGTTAGTTTAAGTATATTACACCATAATCTCTTATCCTTAAAGATCATTCTTCGTTTCACTGTCTACACTGTCTTCCATTCACTGTACTCTCCATATGTCACAAATGAGTTATTGAAAGACGGCTAAACAAAAATTAAGGAAACTTTAATGTAATAGCTTAGAAAAGCTTAAAAAAGACTAGAATGTCATTTTATTTTCGGAAAATATTAATGACATATGAACCCTTTGGAAGGTGTGTTAGGAAAAAATAAATTTACAATTATGCCATTAAAAAGTAATGCCACGTATCTGTTTGTTGTACAACTGTTCAAAGTTTTTGGGGGGGAAAAATTCCCGCTCAAATAATCTATATGACGATAGACATATTTTTTTCAATAGAGTTATATAAATTTTGGCAGGCTTATTGGATAGAGTTTGAAAATTAAGTAGATTAAATTGGTAAAGATAGATTAGTGATGGGAGACATAAATTTAGTTGACGGAGTTATGGTTAGCGGTAGATATATTGGGTAGATTTATTGTAATGATGATAGAATTAATAATTTTTGATAGAGATATTAGCACAATGGTGACAGATATATAAGGTTTATGTCGGGTGGCAGATTTGTTTGACAGATTTATGTAGTCTTTATGGCAGACATATAGACAGAGATAGATTTATATGACAGATTTAGTTATACGCGATGGTAGATATGTCCATATTGATAGACATAATTAAAAGCGATAGAGTTATAAGTTAATGAAGTGGTAGACATATTTGTTACTGAAATAACAAAAGTTAAGTAGAGTTAAACATATAGACGTGATAGAGTTAGATATTTTGGCAGATTGACACTATTGCTGTTTTAGGTTATACTGTTGATTACACTTTTCAGACACACTGTTGTAGTCGCCGCAAATACATCAAAGAACAGTAAACATTATATGTTTTCTCTGCTTCTACAGATCTCGTTCAATATCTCCTTTGTCTTGACAGATCTCGTTTATAAATTTTGTACACAATGGATGTTGTTTCAGTAGTTTGCGGAAAGTGGGTTTTAATAAAGAAGCGGTGGGAATTTGTGTTGACGAGAGAAGAGGTTTGAGGGTGGTAATGGCGAGCAAGAAAACATTGTATGAAGATTTTGTCTCAATGGTGTACGAGGATTTTGGGTTGGAGAGAGAGATGTTTGATGTTTATCTCACTTATAAGTTTTCAAGGACGTCGCAAACAATCCCAGCTGATACAGCTCCTGTGTTTGTCTGCAATCATCGCCAGTTTGAAGGATATCTTAGAGTTTGTAAATCGGAGCGTCTATGTGTTGAGGTAGATGTTGTTGGGGGAATAGAAAGTGTGGATCGAGCAGGGTCCTGCGGAGTAAATCAGAGAAAGAGAGAAAGGAGGGGTGAGGATTACTACAAGAGGAAGGTAGTTGGGAAGGAACCGATCCACACTGAACAGAAAATGGAGGAGAACAAAGGACTTGACTCAAAGAGAGCCGAGACGAAGTTGAATGAGGAAGAAAGAACAGAGGCTCCCGATGAAACGAAAAGAAACGATGAGGACGATGAGTCTCGATTTGACTGTTGCGAGGATGGTGATGGAGCTAGCTCCAGGGATGAAGACTATTGTTTGTATTCTAAGTTTTCAAATGTCGAAGAGAAGAAAGATGTGGAAGAAAAGTTTGAATTTGGGAGGAGAAATAGGAGAAGGGCACCTTTGCGAGCAAAGAGTTCAACCCATGTTAAAGATTCAGTGCTTAAAGAAGTTGGTGGTGTTGATGTAGCAGTTGGTCAGGAATATGAGTCACGAGAAGCATTGGAGAGTAGGCTGAAGATAGTATCTGTTCTACAAAAATTCAACTTTGATGTGGATCGATCAAATCCTACGTTGTATACTGTTAATTGTTGGGTAGAAGGATGTCAATGGCGTATCAGAGCTAGTACTATTGAAGATTCCCCTATTCTTCATATTCAATTATATGTCAATGACCATACTTGCTCAGTCACTGAACGTTCTGCTCGTGCCCGTCAAGCAACTCCATATATATTGGGGCATTTGTATAAGGAATTTGTGGGTGGAGTTGGAGGGAGTGTTCGACCAATGCTTGTGACCGATACATTAAATTTGAGGTTTGGTCTAACAGTAATTTTTCTTACAAGTTGATGCGTTTGGATAAGTGTGTATGTCTATTCCCCTTATTATTCATCATTCCCTTATAAGATAACTCGTTTTGTAGGTTGACTATTGGAAGGCACGTCGAACTCTTCTATGTGCTAGACAATTAGTTCGGGGTACAGCAGAACATGGGTATGCAGATTTACCACATCCAACTCCACGGCTTTCCTCTTTCCTGCCTTCTTCTCAACAACAGAATCATCCCATGATCGCACATCAACACACCCGTTCATTATATCATCCAACAAATGATCCAACAATTTAAAACCACCATCTGCTTGACCGTAACCTTTGGTCTCGTCAGGCCAGTATGAAAAGAGTTCTGCTTGTGGTTTAACAACTAAATGATAAATTTGGAGCTACAAAATAGAAGAAATTATAATCAAGTCAGTAAAAATAGCAACATCTTGCATCTCACTGCACGTATAATAAACCTATATATCCATTTCACAAACCTTCTTCTTTTTCGTCTCTGAGAATAAAAAGTCCCCTATATTTCCTCTGGTATGGCCTGCATCCCAGCTAAGCAGGGGGACATCATCACCTCCATTTTTATTCCCAAAGACTTTGCCTAATTCTCTCACACTCTCAAAAGCCCATATTAGAAGAACATGGGCACGTCCATGGACCACATGTGAGATGTTCTCATAAGACACGACTTTTATGGAGTCTATTAGTCGCTTGAAACTTACTCGACCCCATGGAAATCTCTCAAACGCATCCATATTGAGTACACGTTTTGCATAATCCAAAGGGATCCTCTAGTCCGTGAAATCCCTAAAATTCCGACATGCAACACAAACAATAGCCCAATCATTTTCCTAGTCGGCTCATCCCATGTCCTACATTCCCTCAATACGTCAGTCAACTCTTTCCAGTTTGGTCCCACCCTTGAATCTACCTTCATCTGGCCCCACAACTCTATGTGATCAACATCCACTCTGTCTTCCTCATCAATTTTCACACAGTTCAGGCCGGTGATATCACTAAACTCATGTAACGAGAACCTTATTGGATTACCTTCTATTAGCGACCACATCTCATATCTCCTTTGTATTGCCGATTGCTGAGTTAAGAAATAATGCACAATCTAAGAACCCCATACATAACGACTATCAGCGAGCTTCAAGATCACTCCCACTTGCGATTTGTCACGGATGTCGTTGTAGACATCATCCCCAATGCAATCTCTCAACAGCCCAAAACTGTTTAATGTGCAGTTAATGTGCAGGCTCCTCTTCTGTAAAGGAAATTTTCCCGGCGGATATAGCCTCGGAGGATACCTTAACTTCTTTTCGCTACTACTAGATGCCATGTCCTGCAAACAACATTTATTAAACCTATCAGAATCTATGCGACAAACATATCACTTCAAAAATATTTTACTTTAACAATACAATATCTTCTCTCCAAACCTAACTCTACCACATTACAAATGATCTCTTCCTATACCATCTCTACCACTACTACATAATAGGCTCTTTAACTCTACCAATAAACCTATATCTTCACAACCAATCCCCGCCAAATTCAAATCAAGTTACCTTTTACTTATTTCTCTACACACAAATTGCTGACAACCCACATCTATCTTCGTCCTACCTCAAACCGCCACAAATTACTATCAACCAACTCATAATATCAAAATTCCAGTTATGGTTTCAATGTGTTACTAATTTACTTTTCTGGGCCACTCGAAATTAAACTACAACCCTTTACCCAGTCTTTCTACTAATTCACCGCCGTCGCTCTTGACAATCTATCTCTGTCGTCGCATCATCTACCCAACCCACCTTCAGCAAACTAAAATTAATCTTATTCAACTGTACTTACACAACACATCCGAAATTATTAAGTATATACAACTAAAACTTTCACTCAAAACTTACCTTTAACGGATTTTTGCAGATCCTCCAAGACTTCGTTCTTCCGCGAACCTTCACAAATTGCTTCTCTTCCTCTAAATCAAACACTCTCACCAGATAAATAATATTTATCCCCACTCTAATTCACCACATCTCCAAAACCCCGTACAATTTGTATTGGGAATCAACGATTCGTCCTTGCCAATATTTTTTTTTCGCAGCCTCTTAAGAAAGATTTATCCTCTCTAAAAGTTTTAGGGTCAAAACTATATTTTTAATCGGTTTAGCAGATAATAGTGGCACTCCTGTAAATAATAGTTTTACCTAATGCTTTAAAGTCTTTTTCAAATTTATATGTGTTGTTTGAGTAAAAGTTTGGTCAAAAGTGTTGTTTGAGTAAACTACGAACTTATAAGTGTTGTTTGAGTAAATTTCACAAAAATTAATTCGTAAAACAGTATAGAGTTCACGACATAGAGAGTGAAAGTTAGACTTAAGGCAGGATACTTACGGAAGAATCTCATCTTCAATAGTACCCCAATTTCCATGACCACTCCCTCACATTGTAGATCACTTACTAACATCTTCAAGTAACAAAAAAAAACACAAAACATCAGAAGTTAAACAACCCAACCAAAATAGTGAACAAAACAAAAAGAAAGCTTACCCACGATATGTCCCGCTACGATGCTCATAAGTCTTTTGTGGTCATTCAACATCAGCTGATTCACCAATGAAAAAATATATACATAATTTGAAACGTACCACTGCCACCACGGTATCTACCAACACTACAAATATTGGATGACATAGCTTCAACAAATGTCACAAATAAAATTTGTAGCAAATATTTGCGACTATTTATTACTAATTAGTGACAAAATTAAAATAAAAAAATTTTGTAGCAAAATTGTAACCATTTGTAAATAATAGTGACAACCGTAGATACTAATAAAGTTTGTGGTAATTTGCTACTAATAAGTAACTATTTAGGAACGTGACTAAATTTGTAATAATTAGTTACTAATTATTTTTTGTGGTAAATTAGCTATAAATAAGTAACAATATATGTGTAACAAATATAATCAATATTGTGTATCATAACAAAATTTGTAATAATTAGTTACTAATTATCCTTACAAATTATAATGTAGACATAATTTTAATTTCAAATCCAGTAAACCTAAAAAAATTAACATCACTTTATTTATTAAATGATATGATAATTCATTTTTAGCATCTTTTTTTTAGTTAGTATCATTTATATTAATCTATATTAATTTTAGCATCACTTAATAAATGATGCCAAATATTTTATTAGTATCAGAAAATAGAAATGATGTTAATTATTTAGTTAACATCAATTCTCAAAAACGATGTTAAATATTTAGTTTAACATCATTTATCAAAATGATGCTAACTTTATTATTTACATCATTTCTAAATATAAATTTTGTTAAATAATACTCTTTCCTTTTCACCTTCCACACTTTGAAAAAATCAGACCTAATTTTCTCTCTGACATGGTTGGAGCGTCGATTTCAAAAGCTTCCGGCCAAGGAAATGGATCTCACACCATTCTCCCGCAAAAGAGACAGCTTTCTTCTTTATCTCCCAGTGACAGAACGAATAGAGAGGGTAAGAAACGCTCGACGATGCTAATGGATCTTGAGATTCTCGATTGTCCCATTTGCTGCGAAGCCTTCACAATTCCTATCTTCCATTTGACCCGACATCTAACATTCATCTTGTTTCAGCCCAGAGAAGAGAGAGAGAAAGCAAGAAAGAAAGAAAGAAAGAGAGAGAGATTGCTTAGATCTAGAGCCAACGATAGCGAGCCCATGTATCTCTCTCTCTCTTTCTCGCATCACAGCGAACCCTCTGTCAGACGAGAATTCATGGAATCCAAAGCAAACAGAGGATCCCTCTTTCTCGCATCACGTCATATCGCCGCCGCAAACATCGGCAAAGGTAAGTCTCGCCCCTTGTTCCTTAATCTTTTCTATTTCCGATTCGTTACCCTGTTCTAGGGATCAGAAAGTATCAAATTAGGTCTATTGTCAATGTTGTTCAGATTTGTCATTTTATGGGTGTGGTTCATCGAGATCTCAAGCCTGAGAATTTATTGCTTTCTAGTAAAGAGGTGAATGCTATGCTTAAAGCTACTGATTTTGGGTTGTCTGTCTTCATCGAAGAAGGTGAGCTATTAGGTTCTGTTTTTTGATGGAATTATCTTTGGATTGATAGTTTTTACGATTTGGTATGTCAACTGTTTGGAATCTTGACACTAGACTGTCTTGCATAAATCTCTTTTAGTATTTAAAAACTGCGTTTTCTTTGCTTTAATCATGATGTAGATTTGTGACTTATGTTCCAATGCATAGGGATCCTCTGATAATCACGAGAGATGCATCCTTACTAAGCTCAAGCAAGCAACAATGTAGTGGACACGTTACTTCTAAGATGAAGGGCATGGTTAGTTTCTCTCTTTGTCTCTTTTGGCTGTTGCGGTTAGGGTTCGATTTGTTCTTGTTGCTGTTTTTTTCCTTTGATTTAATCTTAGTTTCAATTTATATTTGTTTGACTTAATCTTCATTGTTTTTTGTTTTGTTTTTTTGTGGAAATTTTTACCAAGTATGAAAGACATATAAGAAGGTTTTGCGAGAGTTTTATCATGTGTTGATCTTTCTGCCCTCAAAGCTCAAAATTCTGGTTCTTTTTGGTTGCAGGGGAGAGACATTTAACCATAATGCTTTGGAGGATGCACAACAACATGCAAATCCTAATATGAGTATTATGCTAATTGGGAACAAATGCGATCTTGCTCACAAGAGAGCTGTTAGCAAAGAGGAAGGAGAACAGTTTGTCAAGGAACATGACCTGCTATTCTTAGAAGCACCTGCAAGAACAGCTCAAAACGTCGAAGAGGTGACACTGATTCTTTGAAAATATATGTGTGATAATTTAATTTTGTGTTTACATTACTTGCCAGTTTAGGCTACACAGACATGGTGTGCATAGTTTTTGTATTTTTACTTTCAAGTTTGTTTGTGAAACATTTGGATATCTAGTTAAGATATTTTGTATGACTATTTGAGTCTTTTGGAAATGTAAGATAAGAATGCTTGTGGTAATTGAAAATATTGGTATTGGGATTTATTTGTTTTAAATTTGGAATTTCATTTCACATTTCTGATTTTTACAATTTTATAACAATTATACTGAAACCAAAATTAAAGCAAATTGACACTGTTTTATTGATAGCAATTTTGTAGCAAATTTGTTACACATTAAATGTAGTCTTTTGTAACTTTTAGTGACAACTTATTTTGTGGAAATTTGTAACAACTAGTTACAATATATCTATATATACATTTTTGGAGACATTTATTTAAAAAATCATGAAGTTCCAACCTATTTACAACCATGCCATTGTCATTTATTAAAAAATTAATAATCTATCATTGGGTTCGACAATTAAATGTTAATATAACAAGCCCAAGTCCATCTCATTTCTACTTTTACTAATTTGTTTGTGGAGGAGACAATCATTCCTTCGGTTGAGACAAAAAAACAATAATAATTTTTAAATAAAAATACAAAAAGACTGCAGAACTCCGGTCCATTAGCCTCTGTAATGTTGGCTATAAGATTATTTCTAAGGTTTTGTGCCAGAGTCTCCGCGCTATTTTACCTTCCCTGGTCTCGGAAACGCAATCAGCATTTGTGAGGGACGATTGATCTCGGACAATATTCTGATTGCTCAGGAAATGTTTCATGGGCTGCGAACCAATCCTTCGTGCAAGGGAAAGTTTATGGCTATAAAGACTGATATGAGTAAGGCTTATGACCGAGTGGAGTGGTCTTTTATTGAACACTTGCTCCGGCAATTCGGTTTTTGTGACAAATGGATATCATGGATAATGTGCTGTGTGACATCGGTTCAGTATAAGGTCCTGATTAATGGACATGCCTATGGATCCATCACACCTTGTCGGGGACTTCGTCAGGGGGATCCTCTATCGCCCTATATTTTCATTCTTTGTACGGAAGTGCTTATTGCCCATTTTCGGAAGGCGGAGAGGCTGAAACTTATTACAGGAATCAGGGTATCGACAGCTAGTCCTGCTATTTCCCATCTTTTGTTCGCGGATGATAGTCTTTTCTTCTGTCGGGCCACAAAGGAACAATGTGAGGCGGTCTTAGGGATTCTAGGGAACTACGGAAGGGCTTCGGGCCAACAAATAAATTTTCAGAAATCCTCGGTTCAGTTCGGACATACAGTGGATAATGATCTTAGGGACGAATTGAAAGGGGTGCTCGGTATCATGAACCTGGGTGGCATGGGCTCGTACTTAGGTATCCCGGAAAGCTTAGGGGGTGCCAAGACAAAAATATTCTCCTTCGTGCAGGATAAGTTGCAAGCTCGGGCTAGTGGGTGGCCGGCTAGGCTTTTGTCCAAAGGTGGCAAGGAGGTAATGATCAAGTCCGTTGCCACGACTGTTCCTACTTTCGTTATGTCGTGTTTTCGAATACCCAAGACGGTTACGAGGAAATTAACTAGTGCGATTTCTAATTTCTGGTGGAGCTCGTCGGGTCAATCCCGAGGGTTGCATTGGGTGGCGTGGGATAAACTCTGTTCTGGCAAAGATACTGGCGGATTGGGGTTCCGGAGTTTGGATGATTATAACACCGCGTTGCTAGCAAAGCAGCTCTGGCGTCTGATCACAGTACCGGATTCACTTTTCGCAAGGGTTTTTAAGGGACGCTACTACCGGCATTCTGATCCTTTGGATCCAATTAAATCTTACTCGCCCTCATATGGGTGGCGGAGTATGATTTCTGCTCGCTCTATGGTGAATAAAGGACTCATTAAACGGGTAGGATCTGGGACTTCCATCTCTGTATGGACCGACCCATGGATCCCTGCTCAATCCCCGAGACCAGCACTAAGCACAGGGTCGGTTTTTGACCCCTCGCTTCGAGTTATAAATTTCATCGACAGGACCTCAAACTCCTGGGATATGGCTCAGCTTACGGCGACTTTTGTTCCGGAAGATGTGGCTCTTATTTCCGCCTTGCCGATACGACAACCGGACAACCCGGATCTATCTGGCTGGCATTTTACCAAGTCCGGTAAATATTCGGTCAAATCAGGGTACCATGTTCTCCGTTCAAATATAACAGCTCCTACTGATGCGGAAGTATTTGGACCAAGCATTGTGCCTCTTCAGGCTTTTGTATGGAAAATCAGGTGCCCACCGAAGCTACGACATTTCATTTGGCAAGTGCTTTCAGGCTGTGTAGCGGTCACGGCGAACCTCCGTAAACGGGGTATGAGCTGTGATGCAGGGTGTGGGTTGTGTGGATGTCTGGAGGAGACAATTAATCATACTCTTTTCCAGTGTCCGCCAGCTAGACAGGTTTGGGCTTTGTCAAATTTTCTGACGGCCCCTGGTCTTTTCCTCTCGGATTCTGTTTTTACAAATATGGATTTCCTATTTTGGCGGTTTCAAGACGCTCCAGATTATGCCTTTTTCCCTTGGATTTTGTGGTATATATGGAAAGCGCGAAATGATAAGCTTTTTGGTAATCTTGACTCCAATCCCCTAGCCATTTTGCGGCTAGCGGAGGATGAGGCAAAATCCTGGGCTTTGGCCCAGGAGGATGCATTGGCCTTACCTACAGATGTACCTGCGGAGGCGGGACGAAATGGAACTGGGGGCATAGGGATCCCTAGATCTCTATCGAGCTACATTTGTTGTGTTGATGGTTCTTGGAAAGTGACAGATCATTTTGCGGGTAAAGGATGGTATTGTACTTCGCCCCTGGGGTGAGGCTCCTACTATGGGTGCTGCCAACCACCGCCGTAGCTTATCTCCTCTTCATGCTGAGGTAGAAGCCCTTGTTTGGGCTATGCGTTGTATGATTAGGGAAAATAATCAATCTGTTATTTTTCTCACCGACTGCTCCGATTTAGTGAAGATGGTGTCTTCGCCTTCTGAGTGGCCAGCTTTTACAGCGTATCTGGAGGACATTCAAACGGATAAGGAGGAGTTTGTCTCCTTTTCTTTGGTCTACATTCCTGGCACGCAGAATAGCAAAGCAGACAATCTCGCGCGACGTGTTCGCACATTACCGCATACAGCTACCTATGTAAACAATATTCCTACATATTGGCTTGTTTGAGCCAATCTTGTATTCTGTTGTAAAAAAAAAAAAAAAAATACAAAAAGACAACAAACATAATATTTACCCAAAGGCCCCCAACTAACATAAATTATTAAGTTTTCCTACCTTATTTAAAGAAGTGTTTTTTAATACCTAATACATTATTATAAAGACATTTGATCCATACTAATAAGTAACAAATGCTATAAATCAAATAACCAATTACACCGCGGGTCACCATTTTAATCGAATTGCACAACTATAAATACAAAATTGTTAAAATGATATATAGATGAAACAACCTAAATTATGTTTGACAAATTATATTATAAAAAATTATAGAATTACAAATATATTATCCATACATTGTAAATAAAATACAAAATCACAAAAACATACTCACTGTTTACTAAAGTAAAGTAAATTATTAGAACAATAAAGATATTTTAAATTTTAAACCCGCGGTCAAGCAATAAATATACACAATAGGAATTATACAATACATAATATATTATACTTTAAAACAATAGTACATTTTAAAATATAAAACATTTAGTTCACAAAAATAATAGCAAAAAAAACCGCCATTTAGTTACATATAGATAAAATAATAAATAAAGTATTTATACATCATTAAACAAAACTATAGTCCCGGGTGTACTGCAGGTGAATATCTAGTCTGAGACAAAATTGAAGCAAATTGATACAATAATAATTATAGCAAATTTGTAGCTAATTTGCTACGATTTCTCACAATCGGGTATTTTGCAACTAACCTATAGGCGCAAATAAATTTTTGAATCAAATTTGTAGCAAGCCAAATTTTGTGACAAAGATATGTACATAACTACAATATTATCGGTAGCTATACAAACCAATATTTGTAGTGCAACATACCCACCACGCCCTGCGTCATCAGCATATATATATTTTTAGTTGAATGTTTGCAAACAACATATATATATGGGAGATGGAATGAGTGTGGACCCTCCTAGATTTATGGCTGAATAAATTAACAAAACTAATTATTTGATTAACGTGAAAACATTAGTATATGTGGAATATTCTCATTTTAGATCTTTATTCGAGATTGCAGATCACGATTAATAGCAAGATTTTTGTAAGCAATTAATATATTCTTTTATTAAAAAGGTCTAGAAAATACCCCTATAAATGTGGTTATTGTTATCATCATAAAAAAAAAATTAGTTACCATATTTATCAAATTTTAGTTACTTCCGATTTTAATGTATTTTTGGGGATCGAAATCAGTAAATTAATTTTAATATTTTAGTTTAAATTTTTTTAACTAAAAATTAAATGTCAATAGCATAGGACGTAAATATTTTCCAACTCCAAGCTTTTTTTTGCCAAAACAGCTGTAAAAATGTTAATATAGATAATGAAAAGATGCGGCGTAAGCTATTAAAATCATTTCGACTAACTCAATACTGTATATTCGGCGTAATTAGCCATTAAATTCATCTCGACTAACTCAATATGCATATCTTAATACTTTATTACTTATGAAATTATGCATGAAATATATTACACATATTTTTGAATTTGTATCGTCTAATCATTCTATTGCTAAAATATAATAGAGATGCGTAACGAAATCTAAAAGAAGACCCAAGAATTTATGTGATATTTGTGATAGTAAAAGACTAAAATATATGTATGTATATTTCTTTCTTATGGAAAAGCAAATCCCCATATATAGAGAAGATAATAGCAACGTACAGTACATGGATGTAAACAAAACAAGCCGTAATGGTTAAGGCAATAAGCCACAAATGCGACTAAAGGCTTATGTGACCAATTGCTTCTGAACGAGAACCAACGATAGTGATACTAAAATATGTTACGTCAAAATGTTTTTTTTTTCCTTTCTTTTAACATATGTTTCTCTTTGGTAAAAGGAAGAGAAGAAAAAAAAAAAAAAAAAAAAAAAAAAAAGGAAGAGAAAAGGAAACGATTAGGATCGTCTTTTATTTTCCACCGCCCTGTAACTTAGTAATTCACCTTGTATTGTATTGTATTGATTCAAGAGTATATATACAAGTGTATTAAGTTTACATAAAGACATAATTGGAATATTACAGTATTCCTATTCTATCACTCCTCCGCAGTCGAAGCCGGATTGTTCATGACGCCGAGACTGGACTTAAACTCCATGAACAGGGGTGTGTGAAGACCATTTGTGAAGATGTCTGCATATTGGCTTGACGAAGGGATGTGTAGAACACGGATGTGACCGAGAGCTATCCGCTCACGGACAAAGTGGATATCGATCTCCACATGCTTCGTATGTTGATGCTGCACTGGGTTGGAGGAGAGGTAGACAGCGCTGACATTGTCGCAGTAGACAAGTGTGGCAGTGGTGAGGGGACAATGAAGCTCAAGGAGTAAGTTGCGTAGCCACACCGTTTCAGCAACTACATTGGCCACACCTCTATACTCTGCTTCGGCACTTGATCTTGAAACTGTGTGTTGCCGTTTGGAAGACCATGAGATGAGATTGTCACCATGAAAGATGCAGTAACCAGAGGTGGAGCGCCGCGTCGAGGGACAACCCGCCCAGTCAGCATCGGTGTAAGCCGTTAACGAGGAGGTTTTCGTTGGCGTGAGCTGCAAGCCATGCTGAAGTGTGCCTTTAACATACCGAATGATGCGTTTGAGTGCAGTAAAGTGTGAGTCGCGTGGATCATGCATATACAAACACACCTGCTGAACAGCATATGCAATGTCAGGGCGAGTGAAAGTAAGGTATTGAAGAGCACCTGCTAAGCTGCGATAGAGTGTAGGATCAGAGAATGCAGGACTGTCAGCAGCCGATAGTTTGGTGCGAGGATCCGCCGGTGTTGTACATGGGTTGCACTTGTCCATGTTGGCCCGTAAGATTATTTCCGATGCATATTGTTGTTGGTCAAGGAAGAGACCTGCAGAGTTCCGCTTGATGGAAATGCCAAGGAAATATTGTGCCGGACCAAGGTCGGTCATGGAGAACTCACTGTGGAGAGAAGCAATGATGGCATCGCGGAGAGCTGTGGACGATGCGGTGAGCAAGATATCATCAACATATAGAAGGAGATACGCCCTGCCTTGGGAGGTGTTGTAAGTGAAAAGAGAGGAATCACATTTGCTCTGCTTGAAACCAACTCGACGAGCAAAGGATGCGAACCGTTGATTCCACATTCGCGGTGCTTGTTTGAGTCCATAGATGGATTTGTGAAGCAGGCAAACGTGGTCTGGCTTGGATGGATCTCGAAACCCCGGCGGTTGGTGCATGTACACAGTTTCATCAAGTTCACCATTTAAGAAGGCATTTTTGACATCCAATTGATGAATGGACCAATTGCGGGAGAGAGCGAGGTCGAGCACCATGCGAATCGTTGCTGGTTTTACTACCGGACTAAACGTTTCATCACAGTCAATACCAACCTCTTGAGACTTACCATTAGCCACCAAACGTGCCTTGTAGCGAGTGAGGTTCCCATCTTCATCATGTTTGTGTGTAAATACCCACATAGAACGAACAATATTAACAAATTTGGGATGTGGAACCAAAGACCAAGTTCTCTTTTTAATTTGAGCACCATATTCCTCATCCATTGCACCATGCCAGTTAGGATCTTCTAGAGCTTTGAGGTGAGAAGAAGGTAGAGGAGAGATTGTTTGAGTGAGAAGCGATAGAGGCTGGCGTGGTTTGGTAATACCACTTTTGCTACGGGTTACCATTTTATGGGCAGGAGGTGGAACCACAACGGGAACTGGTGGCGGAGGGTCGGTTTTTGTTGGTTGCGGAACCGGTGTCGGAGCCGGAGGTTGTGATGGTGTTTGACGGAGTAAGGGAGAGACATGAGGTGGTGGATCAATATTGGTAAGAGGTAGTGGAGGTGGAGCGAGAGTGTGAAACGGGAAAGTGTATTCGTCAAATGTGACATGAGGAGAGATGATGATTTTTCTAGTGGTAAGATCAAGACATCGATACCCACGGTGTGAGGAAGGAAAACCCAGAAAGACACAGGCGGTTGATCTCGCCGCTAGTTTGTGTGGGGTGGTAGGTAAGAGGTTTGGATAGCACAAACATCCGAAAACACGAAGGTGGTCGTAAGAGACTGGTTGTTGGTAGAGTTTTGTAAATGGTATCTCATTATGAAGGGCTTGAGATGGAAGAATGTTGAAGAGATGAGTGGCCATGTTCAAGGCTTCTACCCAATAAGATGTGGGCATGTTTGCTTGAAACAGGAGAGAACGTACAAAATTGTTTAAAGTACGTAGAGTGCGTTCGGCTTTCCCATTTTGTTGTGATGTGTGGGGACAAGAGAAACGGGAGGTGATACCGTGTGAGGCAAGGTGAGCAAGAAAATCCCGATTGTTGTACTCCCCACCATTATCACATTGGAGGGATTTTATTGTACGACCAAATTGATTATTGACATAGGCGGAGAAGTGTAAGAAAGAGGAAAACACTTCAGATTTTCGTTTAAGAGGATATACCCAAAGAAAATGACTATAATGATCTAGAAAAACAACATAGTATTTGATCCCACTGATGCTGGAAACTGGGGAGGTCCAGACATCAGAATGAATTATTTGAAATGGTTCAGAAATAATTGAAACAGAATTATCAAATGGAAGTCTAACGTGTTTCCCAAGTTGACAAGCATGACAAAGAGAAGAGTCTGGTTTTGAGCAATTTATTAAACCATTAGAAATAAGAGAATTGAAAACGGAGTTTCCCGGGTGGCCGAGACGACGGTGCCACGCGGTGGAGTTGACAGAGGAAGACAAGAACGCTTGAGGAGAGGAAAGAGGTGGGGTGGACGAGTTGTTGATGGAGTATAGGGAGCCCGAGCTGTCACATCGGAGAAGAGGAGTCCATGTGCTCAAGTCCTTAACAAGAAAACCAAAGGGATCAAATTCAATGGAAACCCAATTATCGGTGGTAAACTGACGAACAGAGACAAGGTTTTTAATGATAGAAGGGCAAACAAGGACATTGTTAAGGTGGAGATGTCTGGTCTTAAAAGGAAGATAAAGGTAGCCTATGGAGGTGGTGGGAAGAGAAGATCCATTACCAACAGTGACATAGGGAATGGTAATCGAATTAAAAACAGAACGTAAAGTACCTGGTTCCGACGTGATGTGTGCGGTGGCGCCGGTATCCATATACCAATTGGAATCCTGCGGGTTCTGCAGCGTCATGGTGCCGAAAGCTTGAGCAATGCTCGGCGGAATTGCAGTTGGCATCGGAGGTCCAGTTGGCACCGAGGAAGGATACGCCCCGAGAATACCATTGTTGTGAGGCAGAGTAGTGGTAACATGATACACCATGGGAGATGGACGCCACTGTTGTGGAATCCACGGTTGCTGGTGGGGTGGAACTGGCCAGTACGATGGTTGTTGCGGCATCCATGAGTTGTTAATGTTGTGGTGATTGTTGTGCCGACCACGTCCACGATAACCGTTGTTGCGACCACGACCACGTCCTCTGTTTTGATGTCCACGGTTGGTGTGAGGAGGAAAGTGTTGCGGAGATGAATTGCGATTGTTGGTCGCATGATGTGATTGAGGCGTTGATGAACCTGCGTCGGTGTAGAGCAGATGAGGTGTAGAGGTACCAAGAGGAGCAGAGGTTACCAGTTTGGAGGGTTTGTTGAGACACTCTTCCTCCAGAAGCAACATAGACCGAGCAGCACCAAACGAGGGGAATGGTGACTTGTGTTTGATGACATTGTGAATGTTATCAAATTTTTCAGAAAGCCCATTCAGCATATGTATCACCAACGAGCGCTCAGTGATAGGAGAGTCGACATTAGCAAGCAAATCAGATATTGACTTGAGTTTTTGACAATAATCAAGAACAGAGAGATCACCAATCGTGAAGGATCGCAGCTCGTTCTCTAGTTGAATTGCTCGGACCTCCTTATTATCATGGAACAGGTTTTCGATAGTGACCCAAAGCTCACGAGCAGTGCAACGCGATTTGAGGACCGTGTCGAGAAGAGAAGGAGAGATCGTTCCATAGATCCACATTTTGACCAGACCGTCACGCTCTTTCCAGGCCGTGTCTTGAGGAGTTGCATGAACCGAGGTCCCATCGAGATGACCAGAAACACTGAAGCTGAGACAGTGAGTCTCAAATAGTTCACGCCACGCATCATAGTTCATCTTCTGCATATAAAAGACCAAGGGAATGTACGATTTGATGTGTGTCACACCAATCGCTTTCTCTGCCGGTTGAGCCATTGAGAAGGTGAACAAGAAACAAGAGGAGACTGACGAAAATTGAAGAAGAAACAAAGACGAGAAACAGAACGTAGGAGCAGAGGAAGAACAGAGGAAAGGAGGAAGGCGGCAGTTTAAAAAATAGGGTTTTTTTTTTTAGGGTGGCTCTGATACCATGTAACTTGGTAATTCACCTTGTGTTGTATTGTATTGATTCAAGAATATATTACAAGTGTATTAGGTTTACATAAGGACATAATTAGAATATTACAGTATTTCTATTCTATCACGCCCCTCTCATTCTTTCATGCAATGCAAGCCAGACTAGCACAGAGTGTGACACACGAACGCCACTTAACCCCCAACGCCACCTTCTCTTATTCTTTCTTTTAATGTAGATGTTTATTTATTTTTTTGGATATAAAAAAGCACCCACTATTTATCTTGTTTTAAAATTATTGAAATGATGACTGTATAGTACCAACGCAAATTCTCTACGCACATTCTTTTTACTTTTCTAGTTTAAAAATGTGGGTACACAGATGAGCACACAAGAAACCAAGTTTATAATGTAAAAAAAAAAGATAGAAATAGCTAGTAAATAAATGTAAAAAAAAAGTTTTTTAAAGTCACCACTCACCACCTTTAATTCTTCTTTATAAAGGAACCTGATGCTAACCTCTCTTCCTCCCTCTTCTTTTTTCTCTCTTTCTCTCTGCACCAAGTTCTCTCTCATATACTTCAGCAAGAAACATCGTCACAATGACATTTTTCATCGAAGACACTAGTCTCATCATCAGCCACCTTCTCTACAAGACCGCCGTTATCATCGCCGTCCTACGTTGGATCTTTGCATGTATCATCCGTTACCGCTCTCGATCATCACCATCACCAAGATCTTCTTCTCCTTCCGTTTCATCGCAAACCATCAAAGAAAGCCTCGCCGTTACAGCTTTCCGCGACACGGTTGAGAGATCACCCTCAGCGTCGATCAGCGACACATGCACCGTGTGTCTAGGAGATCTTGAAGACGACGACGAGATCAGAGAGCTTAGGAACTGTACTCACGTCTTTCATCGTGATTGTATTGACCGGTGGCTTCACTACAAGAAAACATGCATTTTGGGACTACATTTTGTGACTACTTATTCAGTCGCAAAATACAGCAATGCTTTTGAGACTAATTTGCGACGAATCAACAACTACAAAAAAATTGGAGAGAAAAACGTCGCTTATTAATGACGAAACATAAATGTCACAAAATGGTCTTAAATTAGCGACTACATTAGGACTAATTTGCATCTAAAATAAATTCGTCTCATAATGGTCACAATTTTGCGACTACTCTGTGACGAACTATATAGTCGGTAAAGAGAGTCGCACAAACGTCGCAAATTGAGGACTTATTTGCGTCCACATTTTGTACTCCTATATAGTAACAAAGACGTCACAATTTGCAACGATATTGTGACTGATATCTAAAGACTTTGTAACTAACACCTGATTTAGCTAAATTTTTAAGACTGTTTAGCCACTCTCTATATTTTTTATTTTGGAATTTCACATTTGAGATTCATTTACATCTTTAGGTTGAAGTTTATGTTTTGTTTTGCTCACCTTATCAAGAATAACTTTCTCAAAGTATTAAATTTCCATAACTATAAGGATAAAAAGCTAGTTGAATTTTTAAATAAGAATTTAGGGTTTATGGTTTGGGATTTAGGGTATAAGAGTATATAAGGTTTGAAGTATATATAAATCTACTTATAATATAAATACAAATACTAAACTCTTAATTGTAAATTATTAAATCATAAAATATATCAAATATAAAAAATGATTCATCAAGTATTACAAAATTAATCTAGTAATTTTAAAAATATATATTTCAAGTATTACAAATTTTAAAATGTAAATAGAAAAGCTGGTTTCTGATTGGTTAATCCATAGAGTTAAGGATCACCCCTTATTAAATACACACCGTTGATTGTATTCAAATCAATGGACTACCTTCCTTCCTTCTTTCTGACTTCCCTTCGCTGTCTTACGCTCCTCTTTTCTCTTTTTTTTTTTTTTTTGTGTGTGAGAGAAACTATTCCTCTTCTCTTCCTCGATAGCTTCTCTCTATGTCCACGATTTTTCACTAGCTTGTCTTCTTCTCCACATCGATTTTATCAGCCAATTTCCCCATCAGTATAGACGCAACCAAAGACCAAAACCAAGGCAAAATCGGATCATTCGTAGCAATCGGAGGAAGCGAAATCACAATACCACCACCGAAACTTACTTGTTCATCGAAATCAAAGACACTCAGTATCATTCTGTGATTGATTTTGGTTTCCGTTTGTTTTTCCCAGGGACAGATGCTGGTTCACTTTCAGGGTTTATAGCCAAAAGTCTTTCTAATTTGGATTCTCCCCTTCTCTTCAGGTCAGATATGTTTTGTTCTAGCTTTTGTTCTTGTGATATTCGGTTAGGTTAATGACTTGAATATTCTGCTAATTTTTTTCTATCTCGTTTAGGTTATTGATTAAGATCTAAGATGAGATTTAGTATGGCTTTTCTCAGATTGATTTTGAATCTGATTTATGTGTGTGTTAGGAGCAAGTGATTAGAGTAACTGAAACGGAGACATCACATGTATATAACTCAGTTTTCTTCATCACTTGTGAAGTTCTTGGTTCCTCTTCCTCTGATCCTTCTAATAGATTGTGTTTGCTATTTTTTTTTTTAATTTACGTTGTTGTTTGACGGTGAACTTTGCAGAGAAAAACCTCAGCTGGTGATTCTGGGACCATATGTCTATCTGCTTATGTAATTTCGGTTTCTTGATTTCATGTTGTTCAACAAAATACTGCTTCTTGCTTGTGTTTGACAACAGTCAAGAAGGAAGACAAGCTTGAGTTCACTGAGGCGTGGCAATTATTATTGGTCTCTGCATATGCATTATATGACTCTATGAAGAAATAGAGAGTTCACACAAAGCCAAAAAGCTCTAAGGTGTTCTGCTGATGGAATGGCGTTGGCTGTTAAATAGTATGAGTTGGAGATCTACTAGAGTTGTATTTCCTAATGATCTTTTGTGTTTAAACTCTTTTAGGATGATATTATGGTATGATTAGGATGATGTTATGATTAGTATTTTTAATCATCATTTTCTTTTTAATTAATAGCGTTTTAATTTGGAAATTAACCAATATCAAACATGTGACCAGTTTGTGACCAAACCAAATAACAAACATGTGACCAGTTTGTGACCAAACAAAATAACAAACAAAAACTCCAAATTCAGACTCTTGTAATTAGTCCCAAAATTGTCCCGCTATAGAACTTTAAATATGGTCACAAAACAGTCTGTAAGTAAACTTGGTTGCATTTCAGTCGGAAATGTGCAACTCCAGTTACAGTCACTTAACAGTCGCTTATATACGACTATATTTTCTAGTCAGAAATCAGTTGCAAATTAGAGACGATGTTGCTGAAACAACCCTTCCCGTTTTTTTTTAATAAATAAATAATAAATAATAATATAATTAAATAACTACAACTAGTGGTCCCATACCCACTAGCCACCTAACCACATTCACAATCTAACAGCGGAACCACATACCAATAAATAACCAATAAAACAATATCCAATAACCAAATAAGTAATATCCAGCATTAATCCCAAACAGCATAAATCAAACAACCAGCAATCCTAACAATGCTCTAAGACTCAATTCTAGCAACCTAACAATGCCAGATAACCATACAATCAAGTCCCTAGAACATCCTCCTCTTCATTGCCTTTGATTCCACCATCACACTTTGCCTTTACCTGCACCACAAACACAAATTGAGATGCATGAGTATTTGATAAACACTCAGTGAGGCAATCCTCCCATCTACTGGGCTATACACACAAGCAATAAGATCTCTACATGCCACAAACAACAATCAATAAAACAAACCAGGCAATATACATAGCAGGCAACGACCATCGTAACTGAACAAGGGGTGTCGACCGACACCAAATGGTGTCGATCGACACTGACTATCTGGTGTCGACCGACACCCTGCCCGACACTCCCGAAAACCCTAGTTTGCATCGACCGACACCTCCACATGGCATCGTTCGACACTCGCTAAAGTCCCGAGCCGTCCTCGCGTTGGTGTCGACCGACACCCCAACTGGTGTCGACCGACACCGATGGCGAGCAGCGATTTCCCTCGATCAGAACTCTGAATCTCGCCTCCAAGCTTCTCCAATCCGCTCCTTGCACTCCCAGAAGCCAAACCCAGCCCAGACAGCAACGAAATATCATAGAGAACTCAAAGAAACAACCACATAAGCACCAAATCACATAGAATCTAGAGATCTTAGCTTAGATAAGCCATGGTCATGCACTCACCTCTTTGCAGGAAGATTCTGACCAACAAGAACGAATTCCCTCACTCCTAGCAAGCTTCTAGCACCTTCCCAGCCTTGGATCTCCCAAGAACAGCAAGGAATCTCTCAATCTCTTCCCAATAGCTCAAGAACACTCTCTCTTTGTGTTTTCTCTCAAAAACGGCGAATAAGACAAAACAACACGACCCTAGGTCGTTTTCTTCCTTTAAAACTCGATTTAGGGATTCCCTAAACCAACCACGCAAACCAGACAATTAAAATTGAACCGACCAAACCGACCACAATTGGTGTCGATCGATGCCTCACTAGGAGGTGTCGATCGACACCCTTACCAAAATACCAAAATTTGGTTTGCGGGTGTTACAATTCTCCCCCACCAATATGGATTCGTCCCCGAATCCCGCAATACCGTCCATCTACCAAGGACCTCCGTGCCACCGTCTGCACGGCCCGCACGTCCCCAGACCGGACTAAACACCGTCAGCCAAGGTTTCCCGTGCCACTGTCGCAACAGCCCGCACACCTCCGACTGACCCTCGAGGTCTCCCTCTAGCCAATATACTCGCATCATAAACACTATTTGCTCACAACTCAGTGCTTCCCCCGTCCGTGGTCGCAACCATCGAATCATGCCGGCTCGCTATCAGGCCAACCGCCTTAAGCTACAGCATCCAGGAAGTCACTCACACACACACACTCCCCCCGCTCTCAGGTCGCAACCTTCGAGTCATGCCGGCTCACTGCCAGGCCACAGCCTACAGCTACGGTATCCAGGGAGTCTCACGCGCCCAGTCCCCCCGCTCTCGGGTCGCAACCCTCGAGACATACCGGCTCACTGCCGAGCCGCGGCTCACAGCTACGGTATCCAGGGAGCCTCACATATCCCGCTCTTGGGTCGTCACCCTCAAGCGCGCTCTCGGATCGTCATCCGAAGCAACATACCACTCCCACTCTCTGGCCACAAAGTCCATCGAGCTATCGGTATCACGTGAGTTAGGCTCGCACGGTCTTGAGCAAAAACAAACACTGATGCCAACGAGTATCTCCCGGCTAGATCTACCTCACATTTCCACAAAACATTCCCATTTTAGAAACTTTCTATTTATGGAAACCTTCCTTTTGTGGAAACTTTCTATTTATGGAAACTTTCCAAAAATAGAAACTCGAGCTATTTCTCTTTTCCCATGACAACAACAGTCAAACATAAAGAAAAATACTCATCTTATTAATCTCAAAAAAATGTCATAATCGTTACAATCTCAACGAAATTACATCAGAAAAAACCAAAAATACAACAACCGGAGCAAACAACCCGCATCCCGAGCACCACCTCATCTTGATACTTAGTCGCACAACCAACCACCCCTAAGCGACCAAATATCAAGAGAGATGGGCTGGAATACTCCGTACCCGCTCCAGCCACGGACTACAACTCGGACCCGGCTAGACAAGCTCAAGTCGCGGTCTGCTTCTCAAACCACTTCTTAAACCTTGCCTTCATCCTCGCCTCGGGCTCCCAAGTCTGCTCCTCTACTCCGTCACAGTCCCACAGGACTCTCATCAAAGGAATCTTCTTCTTCCGAAGTTCCTTGACTCTCCTCTCGAGCACCCTCACTGGTCTCGCCTCTAAAGTCATGTTAGGCTGAAGATCCTCAGGAATCTTAGCCAACAACTGATCACCCTCGTGAAGACACTTCCTCAGCATCGACACATGAAATACCTTGTGGAACGCACGCATAACCTCAGGCAACTCCAACCGGTATGCCACTGGTCCCACCCGCTCAACCACTCTGAACGGACCCATGTACCTCGGACTCAACTTAGTCTCTGTCAATGACCTGTTCGGACCCCGCAACATGGCCATCTTGAGGTACACTCTATCACCAACCTGAAACTCAAGATCCTTTCTCCTCTTATCAGCATAGCTCTTCTGCCGATCCTGAGCCTCCTTCATGTTCAGCCTCAAAACCCGAATCTTCTCCGAGGTCTCCTGAACAAAATCTGCACCAAATATGCTCCTCTCCCCCACCTGAGTCCAACATAAAGGTGTACGACACGGCCTCCCATACAGGGCCTCATAAGGAGCCATCCCAATACTAGCCTGGTAGCTGTTGTTATAAGCAAACTCCACCAAGCTCAAGTGATCTGCCCAATGACCACCCCAATCCAGCACACACATCCTCAATAAATCCTCCAAAATCTGGATCGTCCTCTCTGACTGACCATCAGTCTGAGGATGATAGGCTGTACTCATATGCACCTTCGTGCCCATCTCCGCCTGAAATGCCTTCCAGAACACCGAGGTGAACTTGGAATCTCTATCAGACACAATACTAGCAGGCACACCGTGCAATCTGACTATCTCCCTCACGTACTTCTTGGCCAAAACCGCTGCTCCATCAGTTTTCTTGATGGCCAGAAAATGCGCAGACTTAGTCAAACGGTCCACAATGACCCAAATAGCATCAAACGTCCTCGACACAGGTAAACCTACCACGAAGTCCATCGTGATCAAATCCCACTTCCACTCTGGAATGGGTAAACTCTGTAATAAACCACCAGGAACCTGATGTTCCGCCTTCACCAGCTGGCAAGTATCACACTTTGCCACCCAGTCAGCTACGTCCTTCTTCATCCCGACCCAGTGATAATACCGCTTGAGGTCACGGTACATCTTGGTCGCTCCTGGATGAATAGAGAACTTGCTCGAATGAGCCTCTCTCAGTATTTCCTGCCTCAAATCCTCACCCTTGGGCACACAGATCCGACCATGCACAAGAATAGTACCATTAGCAGAAACCTGATACTCTGCACCCGCAGCCTTAGAGGCATTCACCAGCCCCTCATCACTCTCCTGAGCTAACCTCACTCTGCTCAACAAATCTGCTCTATCAACTGCCTCCAAACCCAAAGGTTCCTGTGAGATAGCACACAAACTCAATGCACTAATCTCACCTACCAACACCTCTATATCCTGCTCCTGAGCCGAAGCCACCCGCTTCCGACTCAAGGCATCTGCAACCAGATTAGCTTTACCAGGATGGTAAGCTATGTCCAAATCATAATCCGCTACTAACTCCATCCAACGCCTCTGCCTCAAATTCAGCTCAAGCTGAGTAAAAATGTATTTCAGACTCTTGTGATCTGTAAATACCTGTACCTTCCCACCATACAGATAGGATCTCCAAATCCTAAGAGCAAAGATCACTGCTGCCATCTCCAAATCATGAGTAGGATAATTAGCTTCATGCTTCCGCAACTGCCGCGAAGCATAAGCTATAACCTTCCCCTGCTGCATAAGTACACAACCCAACCCCACTATAGAAGCATCTGTATACACAACATAAGGCTCGTCCTGCTCAGGCAATGCTAACACCGGCGTGGTAGTCAACATCTGCTTGAGACTTGCAAAACTTGCCTCACACTCTGGTGACCACACAAACGGGACATCCTTCCCTGTAAGCTTAGTCATCGGCTGAGCCATACTCGCAAAACCCCGAACAAACCTCCTGTAGTAACCTGCTAACCCCAGGAAACTCCGAATCTCAGTAGCACTCTGCGGCCTCGGCCACTCCCTGATGGACTGAATCTTCTCTGGATCCACTGAAACTCCCTCAGCTGAAACAATATGACCCAAGAACCCCATCTCACGCTGCCAGAAACTGCACTTACTCAGCTTAGCAAACAACTTCTGCTCCCGCAGCTTCTCCAACACTGCACTCAAATGCACTGCATGCTCCTCAGGACTCTTAGAATATACCAGGATATCGTCGATGAAAATGATGACTGACACGTCCAGAAACTCCTGGAACACGCTGTTCATCAATCTCATAAACGCAGCTGGCGCGTTTGTCAACCCAAACGGCATCACCACAAACTCATAGTGCCCATATCTCGTCCTGAAGGCTGTCTTCCTCACATCTGCCTCATGAATAGGGATCTGATGATAACCTGAAGCCAAGTCGATCTTGGAGAACCAAGTAGCACCCCTCAACTGATCCAACAACTCATCAATCCTCGGGAGAGGGTACTTGTTCTTCACAGTAACTCGGTTCAAACCCCGGTAGTCAATACACAACCGAAAACTCCCATCCTTCTTCTTAACAAACAACACCGGAGCTCCCCACGGTGAACAACTAGGACGGATAAAACCCTTGCCCAACAAATCCTCCAGCTGCTTCTTCAGCTCTGCCATTTCTGCTGGAGCCATCCTGTAAGGAGCCTTGGATAACGGCATCGTCCCCGGTTCCAGCTCAATGGTAAAAGGATCCGACCGAGATGGTGGTAATCCCTGCAATGACTGGAACACATCCTCAAAGTCCTCCACAACCGGAATACCGCTAACCGTAGACTTCCCCACTGACTCTGGCATAGATATAGTAACCAGATAGGCCTCACGGCCCTTCTCGATCATCTTCCCTGCCTGAACGGCTGAGATCACGAGACTCCCCGAAGTCGGTCTAATACCCTGAAAAACCAACTTCCCTCCTGGACGCTCAAACTCCACTCTACCCCGATAGCAATCCAAATGCACCTTATACCGATGCAACCAGTCCATACCAAGAATGACGTCATACAACTCCACTAGACTGATAAGCAAATCCGCTGGCCACGACTCTCCTGCGATCTGAATATCAACTCCTCCAGCTCGTCCAATAACCCTCAGGAACTTGCCTCCAGCAACTCTGACCACTCCTGATCGCTCTCCAGAATCCCCTCTGATCCCCGCACTCACGGCACACTCCGGAGTAATGAAGCTATGAGAAGCTCCAGAATCAAACATAACATGGGACTTAAACCTGCCCACCAACAAGGTCCCTACACAAACCTCATGTGTTGAGAACCTAACACTTGACCACAAACAAAAACAAATATAATCTGAACAATTGAATTGACTAAGTTCGAATCTCAGAAGTTATACCTGTGATCGCTCCTGCACTAGTGCCACCGGGCTCCTGAGTCGAGTACACCTGAGTCGTCGGCTCAATCCAACCCACCGGCTGCACACCGTGCTGCACACCCTGCTGCACCCCTGGCTGAGCTCCAGCCTGCAACACTGCTACCGCCCTCTGCTGCAACTTGGGACAACGAGGCTTGATATGCCCCGTCTCTCTGCAGTAGTAACACACCCGAGTATCTGTCCGCGGCTCCGTCACCGCCCGCTGCTCTGTCACTGCCCGCTGCTCACCTCTCTGTGGACAGCTAGACACCTTGTGGTCCCTACTACCACACCCAAAGCATTTCGCACCCCCGTGCCTCGATCTCTGCATAACATCAAACTTCCTCTTCTGCCCCTGCGCAGGCTTGCCGCCCTTGCTAGGAACAGAAAGCGGCTGAGACTGCTGTGGCTGCACCGAAGAACTGACCACAACCACCTGTGACCTCAAGTCATCCTCTATCCCAGCTACAACCTCAACCAGCTCTGCTCTCGTAGCATAGCTCCTCACTCTGCACCGAGTCCTCAAATCATCCCACAGAGCCAACAAAAACCTCCGCACCTGAGCCGCCTCTGGCTCCCATGCCCTGCCTGCATACCCCACAAGCCGACTGAACTCTGCATCCAGCTCCCGCACTGTACGGTTCCCCTGAGTCAAACCCAAGAACCGTGCCTCCATACGATCAAGAGCCTCCTGAGGAAAATACTTGGAGTTAAACTCCCCTACAAAATCTCCCCAAGACATACCCCTCTGCACCCTCCGTGCTTTCACCGACCTCCACCACACACGAGCATCTCCTGACAAGTAAAACACTGCCAGATCACCCTGTACCGGTTGGGACACCTAAGCGAAAGGAAAATATCCTCCATCCGCTCTCTCCACTCATCCGCTACACTCGGATCGGTACCTCCTGAGAAATACCCTGCTCCCACATGCTGCAGCTGCTCCATCATCCGCACATACTGAGCATCCACAACCTCGGCCCCCGGCTGCACACCTGCCTGCAAACCCGCCACAGGCTGCACCGCTGGACCCTGCCCACCACCCACGGGCGGCACTACCGGATCCTGCCCACCAACCACTGGCGGCACTACTGGATCCTGTCCACCAACCACTGGCGGCACAACTGCTGGAAGTCGCTGCAGAACCTGAGCTAGCAAGTCCATCAAGACATCCTCCCTGCCTGGAGCACCTCCCGCTGCAACCCCCACACCTGGGGCAACACCGTGACCGACACCGGGCCCATCCGCCCTGCCGTCACCCAAACCAGCCTGGTCTCCAGACACACTAGGATGAACCTGTGACTCCGCCACCTCCTCACTGGCCATGCTCTGGGTCACACTCACACTGGCCTCAGGAACCTGACCTCGTCCCCGACCCCGACCACGACCACGCCCACGACCACGGCCGCGACCAACAGCATCCTCACCCCTAACCATCTGTATCATCCAAGAACAGAAGGCTAAGCAAACAATAATTCTAATACACAAGAAACACAACTTACCGTGGAATCACAACACAGGCTCGAAGAGGATGTTCTAGGACTTCATGCCACACTCAATTGACCGACTCACACAATCAATCATAGCATGGAATCCTAAACATCAACAGCAAAAGCACAATGAACCCTAGTCCTAGAACCGTAAGGGCTCTGATACCAAAATGAAACAACCCTTCCCGTTTTTTTTTTTAATAAATAAATAATAAATAATAATATAATTAAATAACTACAACTAGTGGTCCCATACCCACTAGCCACCTAACCACATTCACAATCCAACAGCGGAACCACATACCAATAAATAACCAATAAAACAATATCCAATAACCAAATAAGTAATATCCAGCATTAATCCCAAACAGCATAAATCAAACAACCAGCAATCCTAACAATGCTCTAAGACTCAATTCTAGCAACCTAACAATGCCAGATAACCATACAATCAAGTCCCTAGAACATCCTCCTCTTCATTGCCTTTGATTCCACGATCACACTTTGCCTTTACCTGCACCACAAACACAAATTGAAATGCATGAGTATTTGATAAACACTCAGTGAGGCAATCCTCCCATCTACTGGGCTATACACACAAGCAATAAGATCTCTACATGCCACAAACAACAATCAATAAAACAAACCAGGCAATATACATAGCAGGCAACGACCATCGTAACTGAACAAGGGGTGTCGACCGACACCAGATGGTGTCGATCGACACTGACTATCTGGTGTCGATCGACACCAAACTGGTGTCGACCGACACCCTGCCCGACACTCCCGAAAACCCTAGTTTGCATCGACCGACACCTCCACATGGCATCGTTCGACACTCGCTAAAGTCCCGAGCCGTCCTCGCGTTGGTGTCGACCGACACCCCAACTGGTGTCGACCGACACTGATGCCGAGCAGCGATTTCCCTCGATCAGAACTCCGAATCTCGCCTCCAAGCTTCTCCAATCCGCTCCTTTTACTCCCAGAAGCCAAACCCAGCCCAGACAGCAACAAAATATCATAGAGAACTCAAAGAAACAACCACATAAGCACCAAATCACATAGAATCTAGAGATCTTAGCTTAGATAAGCCATGGTCATGCACTCACCTCTTTGCAGGAAGATTCTGACCAACAAGAACGAATTCCCTCACTCCTAGCAAGCTTCTAGCACCTTTCCAGCCTTGGATCTCCCAAGAACAGCAAGGAATCTCTCAATCTCTTCCCAATAGCTCAAGAACACTCTCTCTTTGTGTTTTCTCTCAAAAACGGCGAATAAGACAAAACAACACGACCCTAGGTCGTTTTCTTCCTTTAAAACTCGATTTAGGGATTCCCTAAACCAACCACGCAAACCGGACAATTAAAATTGAACCGACCAAACCGACCACAATTGGTGTCGATCGATGCCTCACTAGAAGGTGTCGATCGACACCCTTACCAAAATACCAAAATTTGGTTTGCGGGTGTTACAGTTGCGACCGTTTTATTTTGCAACCGTTTTTTAACGACTCCCAAATATGGTCGCTAAGAAGTCGCAAAACCCTTATTTGCGACTACTTAGCGACTATTATGGGAGTCACAAACGGCGTGTTTTCTTGTAGTGTTACTATGAATGCCGCGGTGGAGGAGATGAGGATGACAACCACCGTACTTATCCGCTTTGTAGAACGCCATTGCTTCCGTCGTTCTCTGATTGTTCCACGGTTAACCAACCTAGCTGGGCTGTTGAACGACTCCTTTACCTCTTCGGCGACGATCTTCTTCCCTGAAACTTTTTTCTTCTTTTTGACCTACATTTGATTTCATTTTTTAAATATACTAGGTAGTAACCCGTGCAGTAGCACAGGACAAAATTTTTTATATAAATTTTAAATTCGTAAATGAGTAAAATTATATTAACCGAGTGCTATAGTACATGTGCGTACACGGATGCTATAGTACATGTGCGTTATTTTCATTTAAATTAAAAAAATATTAAACATAAACGAATTTACTCTGGATTTGGAAACACGTCCAGTCCCGTTCCATTTCCTCACGTCCCAACTCATCAGCTCTCATCCCGTCTCATCCTGTCTCATCTCGTCTTGTCTCATCCAGTCTCGTCTCATCCCGTCTCTTTCCGTATCAATCATAATATTTTGTCTTATGTTCGTTCTCTTTTAAATAGTTACTCGTTAGACAATATTTACTAAAAGAGATTGGGTAAGAAATTTAGATGGGATACATGAGTTTTCTGTTGATTTTTTTGTATTTAGTTAGTTGAAATTATCCAAAAAAATATAATTTTCAAAAACTATATAACTATTTTAAAAATACAAAAATTTTTAAAGTACCCATTCCAAAGTCGTTAATTACCTGTCGTATAGTCAATCCTTATCCAAATTTGTGAAAACTTGATACTTGAATTCATCTACCTATATTTTTTATTTTGTACTTTAATCTAAATTTTATGTCCCTTTTTTAAAAAAACTATTCAATATATTATATTTCATTATTCGAATTTACCCGTTTCAGTTTACATATACTCTTTCTCTTCTTAATACCATAAATAAACTGGAATTTTCTCAAAATTTAATTATTTTTTTTTAAAGTATATGTATTCAATTAGTAAATTAAATTACTTAAAACAATACTGGTAAAACATATATTCATTAATATAATAAACATTTTTCGGTTGGAAAATTGAAATTGTATAATAGTGATATTTTTTTCATTAAAATTAGTTGGTCACTCTTTCACGGTGTTTTGTCAATATTTTAGTGTATATGTAGAATACCGTAACCCATACCGAAAATAAATATGATCATCATCTTCAATAGCTGGAAAATATACAATTTTTTGCAATCCATCCATAATAATCAAAGACAGCCCGTGTTTGTTGAAAATGTTAAAGTAATTTTGTTACGGGTATCCCTTTTCCGTTCTGATCCATCCCATTATAAATTTTTTGTCCCATAACCATTTTATTTTAAAGAATTATCAATGTAATAATGTTATTAATAAATTTTGGCTAAGAATTTAGACAAAATACATGTATTCTCCATTTGTATGTTTAATTCCTATAGTTAGTAGAAATTATAATTCTCAAAACTCTCAAAATATTATCAAAAATACTAAAAAAATTCTCAAAACACCCGTCTGAAGGTAGTAACCCGTGCTACAGCACGAGACAAAATATTTTCATACAAATTTTAAGTTCGTAAAATGACTAAGAATTATATTGACATGGATGCAATAGCACATGTGCATTCTTTTTAATGTAAATTTTTAAAAATTTAACCCTAAAGGTATTTACTTTGGAACGGGAAACACGTCCAGTCCCGTCCCATCCCCTCTCGTCCCGACTCATCCCGACTCATCCCATCTCATCTCGTCTTGTCTTATCCAGTCTCGTCTCATCCCTTATCCATCAAAATTTTTTGTCATATATTCGTTCCCTTTTTAATAATTACTCGTTAAACAATATTTACTAAATGAGAAGGGGTAAGAAATTTAGACGGAATACCATATTTCTCCGTTATATATATATATATTATTTAGTTGAAATTATCCAAAAATTATTATAAGTTTTAAAAACTATATAATTAATTTTCAAAGTCTCTGTTCTAAAGTCGTTAACTGCCTATGGCATAGTTAATCCTTATCCAAATTAGTGAAAGCTATTCAATATATTGTTTTTCATTATTCAAATTTACCCGTTTCAATTTACATATATTATTTCTCGTCTTAATACCATAAATAAACTGGATTTTTCTAAAAATTTAATTATTGTTTCTTAAAGTATGTACTTTAAAATTTCATATATGATTTCGGCACAAATTGATAATTGAAATTATAATTGGTAAGAATTAAAGCTATTTTTATGGAATTATTCAAATTAAAATTTTATGTATAAATCAGGATACAAATATAGCAACCACTTAAAGATTTTTATCCCTGCTTAAGCACATTTCCATAATTTTTGTTTTGTTTTACTTAAAAAAATATTTAATTATGGCAAAAATGAAATCCCTACAATTAAGAATAATGATTAATCACGTTTCCATAATTTATGACCCTATAAAATAGTTTTTATTTGATACTTCATAAGAAATAAGAAATCCCTATAACATAGTTTTTATTTGATACTTCATAAAAAATAAGAAATCCCTATAAAATAGTTTTTTTGATACTTCATAAGAAACAAAAACTATTCTTTTGCCATATTTACAACTTAACTATTACCATTATTTAGTCCAATATCAATTGTCGTAAATTTACATTTGATTTCTAATGTATTCTTGTAACATCAAAAAATTCAGATATTTTTATTTCAATAATCTATGAAAAAATATAAATGGGAAAGTACAGCAATTTATTTGAATCAAAACTCAGTGGCATCTTGTCAAATCCATTTTTTTATTTGATTTCATACAATTTAGTTTATCCAATATGTCCAGTGTTGTTTAATAATAAAAAGTGTACGTGCTCAACAAAACAATTGAACATAAATCTCTTATGTATAGAAAAATGTATACCCTTCACTTTCTCCAGCAGGCTCAGTCTCGACCAATTATCATACATTGTCATTTGTGTTGAAAATTGAGTACAAAAGCAAGTACTCTGTACATATGTTTGATGGGTGACGAAATCTCTTTACTCCTAGATTTGTCTTCATGATCAGTCCAAACTCCTCTGTTTAACTTCATCGAACATTCACATGCAATGACATATCTTGTAACGTTTAAAAGGATGAACTAACTCAACCACCCATGAGAAAATTCTGCAAATATGTGTTACTATAGTTAAATTCTCAATACCATATCGATACTCGATATGACTCTAATAAAACACCCAATACCAATCATGAAATCATATAAACTAAAACCATTGTACTAATGTAAGTTGAATTTTGAGAACAATGAAAACAATAAACATTTTCAACAGTGGAGTTGAGAATTCAACTTATGGAAGGAGTGGACAAAAGCAAAGCATTGTTTTTCCTGATTTTAAAATGCACAAGTACAAAGTAAATCCTCTAAAATCAATTATCACTCATATTCTAGGAAACAGAACATGCAACTTACACAACAAAAAATTCTGCAAATTATTTAAATAAAAAAACATGCACGCTATAACATAGCTAAACCGAAGTATACTGATATGTGTAGTATCATGGGGCCATGGGCAACTGCCGAGAACGCAAACAGGACCGCAGAAGGGTCGAGCATGGAGCTACAACATGGGAGAACTACATCTTCAATCACTATATAGTACAAATCACATCAAAAGCTTCATTGATAATAAGCAAGTCTATCACCAAAATTAGCTTAGACCAATGTACATCATGCAACTATAAATTACCAAACATGAAGTCAATGCAATAGAAAGCAAAGTATAGCTATTGTTCATACCTCCCAGTTTTAGTCTGCAAATTTTAGGTGCAATTGTCATATCCCTGAGAAAGAACCTTCTGCAATTGAATCCTAACAAAAACAAACAAACAATGCAAAATACTCAATTCCAAATACAAATCAGGAATTTTTAAGCATTACACATATGGAACCTTAAGAATTTCCCAATGAAGTCATCGGTGGAGAGTGTATTGCTAGCAACCTTAAGATCCCTAAGCCCTTCAAGCAAAGTAAACATAAACATCTCTTGGAAAACAGCTTTCTTTCCACCATCTGAGAACAAACCCATCAAACATATTCATACTGATTAGTAAAACTTCAAGCCCTTTGAAAATTGAAAAATGTTAACTTGTCCAACAAAAACCGCAATTTTTTAATGGATATGAAACAAATAATATGAATAGAAGAAGAGCTAATAATAATGACCTCTGCAAGTTCTGGTAAGGTATCTTGCGCCGTTATACTCAAAAAACCATTCGGTGTCTTTCAATTTTTGGCACCCAACAACTGAAAAAATATCAAAAGAATCTGAGAAATATTTTTTTGAAAAAAGAAAAGTTAACACCTTTATGCGATCAAAGCAGAAAAAGAACATTCAAAGGTTTTATAAATTAGGTTGAAGAATATTAGGGACTCTAATAAAGAACATCAAAATTAAGGAAAATGTACAAACCAGTGACCTCGAGAACATCGCACTGCTTGTATACCCGCCATCATCGACATGTATTGAACAGAATAATTGGATTTTGATTATGAAACAAAAGAGAGATTAGGGTTTGGAAGGAAACAAAGAGATTGAGAAGAGAAAAAAAGAAGACATCAAATAAAGCTGAATCCACTGAAAATTCATGTTTAATTCTGCTGATCTAGTGTTGTTGCGTAGAAAAGCTCCTATGAAATTAACAAAAACTCTGTAAAAAATTGGAGACGGCGACAATAGGGAGAGAGAGAAACACTTTTTAGGTTTTTAAATTAACGGATATGATCGAAGTGAATCAACGGTCATGATTAAAGGAAAGGATCCGGAATAAACTAAAACGGGTCAAAGAAGATCCGCGTCTTTATCCGTTTCCATGGGCTTGGAAATTTCCTTTGTACCCTTTTAAAAAATCGAAAATTTGATCATAATTGCAATGGCATTGTATTGTAAATTCTTACAAAACTAAGGTTTTTTTCAGGCAATGTTTTACGATTAATAGTAGGGATAATCAATATTGTGATTGGTGGAGGGGTAGAATAGGAAATATAAAAATGATGTCAATTATACGAAATCGAATCATATTTTGATTTGAATGTATATAGATATGTTACATTGATTCTAGTGTGTATATTTTTTTTTTTTCAGGTTAGTGTCGAGAATATTATTATTACTACTAGATTAGTACTCTGCTATAGCACGCGTTAAATTTTATTTTATACAACAAATTTAAATATTTTCATTTGATATATTTTTTAGCATTAAACAATATCATCTTATAACCTTGATATTTTACATTTAAACCGAATTATAAGTTTATAACTTATTTTATCATAAAACTAACTACATTTTAATTGGTAAATAATAGAACATGTAAATAAGATATACATCTGTTGTTTCTGAGGAAAGAAATACATATAACTTTAAATTGTGATATTACAAATAATAATTTTTAGATATGATATTTATTAAAATGGCAAGGGTTTATTATGTAAACCATATAAATCTTGATTACCAAGCGAACCCTATAAATCTCGATTATCAAACGAACCCTATAAATCTCGATCTCGAATCTCGATTATCAAGCAAACCCGTAAAGGTAAATTATACAAATGATATACTTAAATACAACTAAAATGATTAATGTTTTAATTTTATAACCAATTAATGACTCATATATCTATTATATAGTCTAAAAAAATTATGTACTGACTGGACTCATATATCTATTATAAAAAGTTTGGTAGATTATGTGTAAGTGGTATTTTTAATTTTAAATATTTTTGGCCGTCGAAAGGGTCTCCAAAGTTAATCCTCTTTAAATCGGGAGATATTAAATTTGTTAAATTTCCTTAAACAGTATATAGAAGTAGGGGATATATTGTTAGGTAAGATCAAAATATTATTTAGTTTAACAAAAATCACAGTTTTTATGTTTAGGGTTACCGAACTCGGAAGATTTCTCAAGTTAAAATATTTTTGTTTTATTTGTGTATATCATCTTTTATTCTTTCAAATGCTATTATTATTTCCGATTAGGCTTAAAGTAGATTCATTGCTATTGCTATTATTAATAATTAATTATGAATAATTGAATAAATAAGCGATATAGGATCTAACAATAATCAAAGTAGACCCGTAAATATCGAAAGATTATCAAATGTTATACTTAAATTATTATTATGTCAATTCTATAACCAACTAATGACCCATATAACTATTATATGGTCTACCAAAAATAAGTCATGTACTTCCCTTTTATTAAAAAGGGGATATTATTACCCGTACTAGAGCACGGATTGAAATTCTTTTTATAGGTGAGTCGCAAAAGCAACTTTAGGAAACCGGTGTGTCGAAAAGCTAGCTATAGGTAGATGGGATAGGATAAGTTAGGTTTACCCTTTGGATGTTGGTGCAGATCTGAAGTTTTATTTGGTAATTTTTATTTAAAACATGTATATGTGATTATTTTATTTGTTTTAAAAGATTTTTTTTAGAATATTGAAATTTTGACCCGTTACTCAGTAAAATTATAATATTAATTTAAATATTCAAATTTTGACCGTTACTCAGTCAAAATTTTCTGATAAAGTTAGGTAAGATTTTATTTTTAGTATAATCGGAAATCACTGAGATTTTTTTTTCTATATATGGTTAATTAAATATTCTTTGAGATTTTATTTTATTCTTTGGAATATCCTTTTTAAGAAGATCATAATCATAAATCTATATAACCTATCAAATAATTAATCTTAGTTATAATATATATTAATATTATATGGTCTACCAATTTGAAGTCGTGTACTTCTTTTTTATTAAAAAGGGGATCTTTTTCCACATTTCTAATGATACATTTTCTTTTACTTTTTTTTCCCATTTCTTTACACACAAATAAAAGGAAAACAACTTTAAAGATTGAAATCAAGCTTTCCTACATTTGTTAATTACATATTTCTATATATATATATATATATATATATCACTTTGGTACTTTTCTTAAATTTGAAACAACCATTTTGATCAACATAATTTATTTTTGAATTACCAAAAAAAATTTTTTTATAAAAATCTTCCATAATCAAATTGCATTCTAACACATTAATTAGATTATAACTCCCCAATCAAGAGGAAAATAGTTTACAAATGCGACTTCAACATCAAACTGTCTAGAGGAACGAGCTAAGCAGTCCGCTTTTGAATTACAAGAATTGAAAATTTTAGACAAAAAAAAAAGTAAAAAAAATTGTTTACATTTTTTTCTTCGGGAATTTGTTTTTATCATATTTTCTTTGAGATATTTTTTTTTTTTACATTTTTTTTGAGGGATTTGTTTCTATCATAATTTCTATTTGGTGCATGTTTTTCTTTTCAAATTCGTTTACATTCATTTTGTTTATTCTCTCCTTTGGTTTTGTTCTCATTTATAATTTTCTTTAAAACTGAATAATAAATTATGTGAAAATTTTACTAAATATTTAAGATTTTGAGTAGTTTAATATCACCATCTTATTTATATGACTGTTCGGTTGTTGTTATGAAAATTTGTTAAAAATACCCTTTTTGGTATATTTCTTTTCAAAAATACCCCATTTTTTGGCCATTTTTATTTTTACCCTTCTTTAATTTTAATAACCATTTTACCCTTAGGTGAAAAATATTTTAATCAATAAAAAGAAAAACAAAATTTTCCCGCCAAAAAAATTTTCGACATATTTTCCCGCCAATATTTTTTCGAATAAAACTTCCCGCCAAAAAAATTTTTGTCAAAAAAAATTTGATAAAAATTTTCTCGTCAAAAAAAATTTACAAGATTTTTAAAAAGTTTTATAAGGTTTCTACCTTATAAAAGCCTTATAAACACCTTGTAAAGGCTTTTACAAGATTTTTTAAAGAATTTTAAAAGGTTTTTTAAAAACTTTGTAAAAGCGTTTACAAAGTTTTTAAAAGGTTTTTAAAAGGTTTTCAAATGGTTTTTAAAAATATTTTTAAAAGGTTTTTAAACACCTTGTAAATGCTTTTACAATGTTTTTAAAAACCTTTAAAAAACGTTTACAAGGTTTTTATAAAGTTTTTAAAAGGGTTTTAAAAGGTTTTTAAACACCTTGTAAACGCTTTTAAAAGCTTTTTAAAAGCATTTACAAGGTTTTTAAAAGGTTTTTAAACACATTGTAAACGCTTTTAAAAGGTTTTTAAAAGTGTTTACAATGTTTTTATAAGGTATAAATTTCAATATTTTTGCGGGAAAATTTTTTAATTTTGGCGAAAAAATTTTTTTTGGCGGGAAAAATAATTTTGACGGGAAACATTTTCGATTTTGGTGGAAATTTTTTTTTATTCTTGGCGGGAAAATATTTTCGATTTTGATGACTGTACATTCTTGATGTCACTCAAAAAAGGGTAATTTGGTCATTTTGTATATAAAGAGGGGTAATTTTAAAAATGATCAACATGAAGGGGTATTTTTTAAAAAAGGTATAGAAAAAGAGACATTTTTGAGAATACCCCTGTTGTCTTTTTTGTTGTGTGTGAATATAAATATGTCTATGACTAACACAAATATTTTAAACCCAAACCAACATATAATTTCTATGACTAATCACTATTTTGTAAAAACTACACTCTAATCATTTCTTTATAAACTAAACCGACATAATTTCCTTATTAAAAAATCTACAGAATTTGTTTTGTCTTTTTATTTTAATTTTGATTTATTTTATAAATATGGTCTGACATGGCGTTTTGTTGTATTTTGATTGGTTAATTAAGAGGGGGGTGAAAAAAAGAGGTTCACCCCTAGGGGTGAATCCAAGAATTTTTCAATTTGATGTATGATGAGTTATATGGAAGTGTTCAACTTTTTGGTACTTTTAAATGTGTATTTACAATACTATTTGAAAATCAGTTAAAAATGCCCTTTTTGAGATATCCCTTTACAAAAATACCTCTCTTTTTACACATTTTCATTTTTGCCTTCTTTTACACAATTACAATATATTAATTAATTTTTAGAATTTTTTTTAAGGTTTGAGTTCTCTATTTTATATTTAGGGTATAATTATTAAAGGGGTAGAATTTAGTATTTGGGATTTAAGGTTTAAAATTTAGTTATTTTATATACTAAAACGTAGGGGTGGGCATTTCAGTTTAAGTTTGGGTTTGGTTTGGGTTCGGTTAGGTTTGCTTTATTTGGTTTTGGTAAAACTCAACCAAAGTTAGTTTGGTTTGGTTTGTATTTAGGTCGGTTTATGCTTGGTTTGGTTAGGTTTGGTTTGGTTTGGTTTAGTTTGGTTCGTTTTTAATTCGGTTTTAAAATCAATTAATGTAACAAAATAAAATTGATTATAGTTTTATAATAGTTAATTAATCAAATAAATAAGAAAAGCTAGAAAATTAAAATTAAATACCTAATATTAACTATAATTAAATCTAAATATATAATTAGTTAAATATGTGTGTTAATACAAGGGATGATGAATTTAAAAATATATGTATAATTAAAAATGTTATATTATTGCATAATAAAAAGATTAATTTTTTATATACTCTAATTAGCCTATTTTCTTTTTAAAATATCATGTTGGTTAAATTATTTCACCTAAAAGCCTACTGTATAAAGGAATATGAAAATAATGTATAATATATGTGTCAATCTATTCATTAAATATTATTTTTGAATTGTAATTACATGATATTTAACATTCACGAGAACATGTTAGGAATCCCACAAAATAAGATGACAGATTGAATAATATTAAAATATGGTTTTAAATTTATTTTATTTTATTTTATTTTTTCAATGATCTAATTTATTAATTATATATTTTTAGGGCGATTTTCAAAAATACCTCTTTTTCTATATCACTTTTCAAAAATACCTTTTCATGGTGTCTATTTTCAAAAATACCCCTTTTAATATATAAATGATTAAATTATAAACCCTAAATCCTAAATACTAAACCCTACCTCCTAAAAACTATATCCTGAATATAAAATTGAGAACCCAAACCTAAAAAAAAAAATTCTAAGAATTAATTTAACATATTGTAATTGTGTAAAAGAGGGTAAAAATGAAAATGTTCAAAAAAAGATATTTTTGAAAAGGGTATCTCGAAAAGGATATTTATAACAAATTCTCTTTTTTTGGGCAACTATTATCAGTTGATTTCGAGTTAAAAATTACATAAATCATATATATAAAAGTAGAGTTTCAGTCTCTCCTTATTGGTCCACTTGGCAATGCAATTTTAACAAAAAAAAAATATATTAAAACACAAATTTAAAACAATTAATTTTCACATTTAACTCACATAATATAAAACTGAAATCTTTATAGCTTCTCCCTATAAATTATGCATTAACTTTATTTCTCCACTAAGTTGTATTAATCAATTGTATTAAAACAAAACAATAAATTAGAATTATAACTCTCATTTTTCTAAATGTAATTTTTCATCATTTCTCTTCCTATAAATACTCATTATCTTATTCTCTTAGTCTATCACTCTTTCATTCTCTCATCTTCTTCCACTACTCTCAAATCTCTTTTTTTGTTTTGTTTTGTTTTGTTTTGTATTTTTTTTTTGTTATTGTTGTTGTATGGGTTATAAAAAATCAAATCAAATATCATTGTAAAAGCTTAGTTTTAGAGTTTGTATGATATGTATATCTTATATATTTATTTTAATCTTTTAAAATGTTTATCTCCATTTTCTATTTTATATTAACATCTTATAAGTCATTATTTTCATACTTCCTTACAATATTCACCACACAATAAGATCATAAAGTTGAAATGATCCATATGTAATTATCTATTATGTCTCTGGTTATCTCACATATTCATGTATCATTTTATATAATTTATAAATATCAATATAATATTTAAAGATCAATATAATTATCCATTTATCCATTTATAAAGACTATTTTGTTTTGTGATCCAATTGTTAAATCTGCAGAGATCAATATAATATATATATATATATATATATATATATATATATATATTTTATGATTTGAGGTTTTTGAAAACAAAAAGAACATAATTAAACAATTGGTTTTTTGTGTCTTTAATCAAAATAAAAAATTATCCAAAAAACAAAACATATTTAACTAGAACTTAAATATAAAAATAAAATATAATTTTAAAAATATCATTTCACTAAATTCTCTAAAGATGAAACCATTAGTATGAAATCTAGCACTATAAATTAAATTAATGAGTGAAAACCAAAAAAAAATATAAGTTATCCTTGGGATTTAAAAATTATTGAGATTGAAGAATTCATATAATTTTATAAGAAAACTAATTTAGTTTGTCACTTAAAAAGTAAATATTTTTAATTTTGAAATATTATATGTAAGTGTTGAGTTTATATCAACAAACAACCAAATCATGTGAATTTTGATTTAGCCACTTGGTATTCCATTTATTTTAGGTTATAAAAAATTAAAATATTTATTTATAATGAAAGACATGTAACTCCATTTAACTCAAATGTAACTCCTATCCAATAATTGTACATTAATTCATTCCTCCTACTAACTTATTATCTTTCAAGAGAAATTATTTTTGGTTAAATTTTAATATTTTTTATTTATTTTGGTTGGCTAAACTTATATTCATATTTTGGTTGGCTAAATTAATATATTTCTCATGTAAAATTATTGTTTATAATATATTTCTCATTTCAAAGTTTAAAGCAATATATCATATATATAAAAGTAAGGTTTTGGTCTCTCCTTATTGGTTGATTTTCATTTAATGTTTTCTAATTTTTTTAAATTTTTTTTATTTGCTTTCTAATTGCTTTAAACAATATTTAAGATCCAATAAACATAATACATTTAACTCACACATTAAAATAAAATTATAACTGAAAATAAAATAAATTATGCATTAATCATATTCTACCACTCAATTCTATTCAAACACAATAAATTACTATTGTAACTACATAGTTCTAAATGTAACTTCCATCATTTCTTATCATATAAATAAGTATTCTCTCAATCTATCATTCTCTCATATTGACATTCTTTTACTATCTCATTTTCACATTCTCTCATTTTCTTCTACAATACCTCAAATCATTTTTCTTTTTTTTTTGTTATTTTTGATTTCTTACTTTTGTTGTATGGGTTGTAAAAAAAAATGAAATATCATTGTAAATTGTTAATGCTAAATTTTAATTTTAGAGACTACATGATATATATTTTACATTGTTTTTATTTTAAAAGATTTATCTCCTTTATCTAATTTGGATTATTATCTTATAAGTAATCATTCTCTCTTCCTCTCCCACTAATATCAAATGTTGTTATATCTCGTATGTGTTGTAAGAGTTCGATTCTATATTTTTATTTAGAAAGTATTGTATATATATAGATATTACATTGTTCTATTTTTCAAAGATTCATCTCCATTATCTAATTTGGATTACCATCTTATAGTAAACATTCTCTCCTCCTCTCCTACCAATATCAAATGTTGTTATATCTCATATGTGTTGTAACTTGTAAGAGTTTGATTCTATATTTTAATGTAGAAAGTATTATATATATATTTAACATTGTTTTCAATTTTTATTTTTATTTATATAAAAAAATATTTCTTTTATATTTCTTGCCTTTCTAATCTATTCATATTTATTTTTTAAATTTGCATAGTTAAATTTAAATTCACATATGTTGGTTTTAACAAAACAATCAACTTTATTTGAGAATTAGATGTTCCCATTCATTTTTAAACGATCAATGTGTAACATATAAGCATTTTGTCTTGCAATCACAAGTTCCATTTCCATTACTTAACTCCATGGTTAAACTATAATATATGTTGTCCTATTTGTAGGAATAACAACATACTTATTTAATTTATTTAAAAGAGCAGATGATTAAACAAAATAAACATTTCTCCAAATTTTATAATTCAATCAGTGAGGGTACTTATTACTTTGAAAAACTTTTACATTGAAGTTCATAAAATCATATAAGAAACTAAAATACTATATCACTTCAAATTTGGAAGGAAACACTTGGTATTCCTTTTTAAAAAAATCAAGACACAAATAAAAATTTATTAATATTTAACTCACTTTAAAGACATTAAAGGTCATTTAACTCAAAAATAACTTCTATCCAATAATTTCATACATTACTCCCACAAATAAATAAATATATATATATATATATATGTTCAAGATTGTATTTAAATATTACATAATTTTTTAGTTAGCTAAATTTATAGTCACATATATACAATATATATACATAAGAATTTATATTACTTATTAACACCATAATTCGACCCATTATTTGCTTAACTCAATATTGGTTTCAAAGCCAACTAAAGAAAAACATAAACGATCTTATTGATATTAGACCAAAACATGGGCATACAAATATAATCACTTACACGGAAGATATTTAAAAAAAATAACTTATTATTGCAACATCAACGTATGAAGGGTGTACATAAGCAGTTAATTAGAAAATCTATAATACAATAAATGTATTGGAAACAATATCAGTCAATGATAAGATTGGATCCTCAAAAGCAAGAAACAACATCTTCATAATTCATAAAAAGTAAACGCCACAATTATACACATCTGAACGAAATGATATAAACATATAGTGTATTAATAAAAGTGACGGCAAAGCCCGTATATGCCTAATTAAAACGAAATAATACAAAAGAGAAAACAAAAAAATACCAAAAAAAAAAATAAGAAAGTGCCAACTACACCACAACCCACGCGTTGCGTGGGGAAGCACCTAGTCTTAATATGTGGTTTAGAGAATATTGCTGATCGTAGAATGATATTTGATTTAAAATGAATCCAAAATTCCGAATAAGCATCATCTATAGTATCTCTAACGAACATGTTAAATATTTCATTTTGAAAATGAGATAAGTTTTAAATTATTATAAAAATAGAATAAGCTAATTTACTTATTGGAATTCTGAAGCCAATAAAACTTAACAATCTCTTATTAATATAAAATATTTTTTAAAGATACTATAAAGTAATAACAGTTTGTAAAATTATACATAGTTGGTGTATCATCATCAATATTTAGGATTTTAAACCCATATATAATTCATATTAAACAGATCAAAGAAAACTTTCACATATACAAACCATAGTAGATGTTTGCCAAAAAAAAAAATATATACAAACCAGAGTAGATTAAAATTAAAAATCCCGGTTCAATTGGTTCAGATCGCTTTGAGTAGTAAATAGTAAATACGTACAAGTCTACAAGACATTATTATTGTTTTATCTATACTATTAAAGCAGAAGTACTCTCTAGAGTAAAAATGGACCATGACTTAGTTTTGGTAGGTTTTTCATTAAAAATGATTAGAGAATCACAAAATTTAATCTAATTAACCTATAGTTTCGATTTCTTTAAATGACGAAAATACCCTCGGTCGATCACTTAAAAAATTGCCGGGTCAAGACGCGGATCCTTACATATCCGACTACAGAAGGAAAAAAAACCCTCGGATCTGTTTGTACTCCAGAATAATATTTTTCGGATCCAGTATATTATTTCATTCAAGATTAGTTATTTAAGATTTCAAACAGAGTTATTCGTTATAGGCAAACACTCTGATTTTATTTTCCTTTAAGGTATTTAAATGAAAACCATAAATTTTAATTACCAAAAATTCGGATATTTCCTTAATTACCGAGATTGATCTTAACAGATAATCTTTCAAAAGGAATATTTAGTGATTCAGTTAAAATCTTTAAAAACGAATATTCAAGTTACCAAATCTGACTGAATTGCTTGATTTCTGATATTATAATATTTCCTTAACAAAATTATAGTAATTAATTGTGAGTAGTATATATAGAAAGAATTAAAAACGCAGAAATTATATATATGTAAAGTTGTAAACTAATTTACAGAAAAGGTGTACTGTATATCCCACATCGACTAAATATTTTGGAATATGGTTCATAATCACTATAAATATGTGACTAAAATGTTTTGAGTACAAATGAGCAGGAAGCTTGATTTATCAGGTATCCAAATTTAATAGTTTAATTTGGTTCTATATTTGAAAATATTTAAACTTTTAAAAAGTAAAAATATTATAATATATTATAATATATTTACGTTTTTTTAAAAGTTTAAGATATTATAAATATTTAAATTTTTATATAATGTTTAAATTATTATAAATATTTAAACTCTGTCGAAAGTTTAAAATATTATAATATATTTAAAGTCTATAAAATATTTGAGTAATATTAATATTTTAATTCTTAAAAATTTAAAATATAATTTTTTTTTGAGTTAAATCCGTTAAAACATGTATTTTTATCAAACTATAAATTAAGCTATGGAAGCAGGGTGTATCTATCCTCTTACAAAACTACTATCCGATATTGCAGAGTGTGTGTTCTCTTACAAAACTACGTACTATCTACTATTGTGATGTGTCTGTTTCCGTGAAAAACTATATTTTACAAACTACTTACTCTATTAGGATTTCCAATTTACTGTATAACCCCAAATATACAAATAAACACTATATAAACAAAGAAAATAAATCAAAATAAAATCTATATTACAAAAATACAAATTACAAAAAAAATAACTAACAAAATATATAATACCGTGCTATAGCACGGGTATCACCTAGTTTCTTCTTAATAGTTTAGTAAGTAATTAACTTTTTTTTTTTTTTTTTTCAAATGGGAAATTAGATCTAGCTAGTGGCTCGTTTCGTTGCTTCAGATCTCTCGCTTCGATCAATCTTCTTCTAGGGTCAAGGGCATAATCAAAACCAGAGAGCTAAGGCAATTCTCATATCTTACTTCTCTCTCGATCTTTCTCCGCACGATCTGGTCATGTAATTCGTTCGATTTTGCGGTATTGTGCAGAAAAAAATTGCTGTTGAAGCGGAAGAAGAAGTGGAAGAGGAATAAGAAGGATTAAAGATGGCGGCTGGTGGATTTTTGACTCGAGCATTCGAGACGATGCTCAAGGAGTCTGGGGGAAAGAAGTATCCTGATCTCCAGAAAGCTATCCAAGCTTATCAAGGTTAGATCTCAATTTCTCCCATTTTTGCTCAAATCGTTTCGATCGTTGCTTTTGGTTCGGGGAGATTTCACCATTTGGAGAACGATCATAGCCACGGTTTATCTGCTAGATGTATTTGACTTGAATGTGGTCGCACAAGCTGAGATTTTAGGTTATACATGTGTTTGGTTTGTTTAGTGAACTTTTCTAGTTTGGCGTTATAGGATAAGGCTGAGGCTATGGAATTTTTTTGGCTGTTGTTGATGATTCACTCACACTTAGGCCTTAGATCAGCTTCTGGCTTTTAGTTTGTATCTGATATTTGAATGTTGACCTGTGAAGAGAGATGCTACTCTATCAGAATGGTTTAACTTCTTATTCGTTGGTTACGTGATTACAGAATGGTTTGCTTAATTGTACCTTAAATTTAAGGGAAGTGTGGTCCATTTTTTACCAACTTTGTATGAACTTGTCATCTCTGGGGTATAGCTACGCTTAAGTTGCATGTGCTACTTAGATTTTGAACTGATCTGTGTCAATGAGGTGATATTAGTAGTATGAAGGAGATTCATTCCCTGTTGTTCTATCAAAGAATTTTAAACAAGTCTTTGATTAAGGTTTCTGTCTATATTATGTTTCTTTTTTTCTCTAGTTTGGCATTGGTCATATTGTCTTCATACCATAGAAAAATATGGTGGTGATAACTTTCTTTTGGTTGCTAACTACGTTAGATTTCATTTGTGATTTCTTATAGATGGTTCGAAGGTTGTTACGCAGGCTGCATCCTCGAGCATAGATGAGAGGTAATGACGAGACTAGTGTTCCATTTTCTGCTAGCTTTAGGATTAAGTTTTCTCGATAAATCAATATTTACTTTAATGTTTTATTTTGACATTTGGTACTCATCTGTTTATGTTTATGTTTATGTTTATGTTTATGTTATTCACTTTTTAACCATGATAGCTACTAGCCACACTTGATATCATCAAAATTCTTCGCCAAATCGTATTTGATAAGTTTAGTTTTCTGTAAGAGTTTGAGCCTTCATTTCTTTTGTTTTTATGTTATGTTTTAAAATCACCAACTTGTAAGGGGCTTTGTAATTTACATGTAAAGGTGGCCTGTTCTGTCTGTCGTCCTGCCTTATGCATGTGAGAAATAAGTTCAATAGTCTATTTTCTCTAGACTGACTCTGAATTATACTTAACTTCAGTTCACAAGCTGAAGGTGGAGGTGAAAAAACTGGAAGAGAAGCAGATGAACAGCCAAAAGTCCAAAGTGCTGAAGTAGCCGAGCAGGCTAGCCAGTCAAAAAGCGGGACTATAAACATTTCATTAGCAAATGCTGGACACACGTTAGGGGGTGCGGAAGTGGAGCTTGTTCTAAAACCTCTACGCCTTGCATTTGAGACAAAGAACTTAAAAATATTTGATGCTGCTTTGGATTGTCTTCATGTATGTCTTTGAGATGCAATTCTGTACTCATGTAATTTATCTCCAGTCATTATATTGATGTTCTGTATATGTTTTTAATTCTTTGTTTGTCGCAAGCAGAAACTCATTGCCTATGATCATTTGGAGGGGGATCCGGGTTTGAATGGCGGAAAAAATTCTGCACCTTTCACCGATATTCTGAACATGGTTTGCAGCTGTGTCGATAATTCATCACCAGACAGGTATGTACCTTTGTGTTTCAAATCTTCTTGACATTGGTTATACCAATTCTTAAAGCGAAAATTCTGTGCAGCACTGTACTCCAAGTGCTGAAGGTTCTTCTTACAGCTGTTGCTTCAGGAAAGTTCAAAGGTAAGCCTCTGATGTAGAAAGCTATGTTTTGTAACTTTTAGAGGGCTGAACCGGTTTCTCAGTTTATTGTGCTTGCAATATTAAATTAAACTATTTAAATCCGTGTGGCAGTGCATGGGGAACCGTTGCTGGGTGTTATTCGAGTTTGCTATAACATTGCTCTAAACAGGTGTGCTTTCTCTCCTTTTATCTGACAATTTTCAGCACTCTTAAGTGTGATCACTAAATGCAGAATTTACATGTAGCAAGAGCCCAATAAACCAGGCAACTTCTAAAGCAATGTTGACTCAGATGATAAGCATTGTATTCAGGAGAATGGAGACTGATATTGTAAGGAATATTAATTTCTCAATGCTGCATATGTTTCGTTGAATGCATGAAAAATGGATAACAATTCTAAATGGAGGCGCTGACTATTGAATGCATATCTAGGTTTCCGCATCTTCCACTGTGCGTCAGGAAGAACATGTTTCGGGCGACAGTTCAAGCCCTAAAAATGAAGAAATTACTGCAGCTGATGAAAATGAGAAAGAAATGACCTTAGGAGATGCACTCACTCAGGCGAAAGACACAACTCTTGCTTCTGTTGAAGAGCTGCATACCCTTGTGGGCGGTGCTGATATTAAGGTTGGTTTGCACCTTATATCTTAAACTTATATCCATTGCTGTGAGTGGATTAGCGTTGTCTTCTTCAAGAAAGAAGTGCTGAAAGGATTTCGGAAAAAAGATAGAAATTCCTTAGAAGAAAAGATTCTATATTGTTTTGTAGCGTTCTTTCTCTGTGGACATCTGTCATATCCTCGTAGTTGCTTCTGGATGAGTAGAAAAATTTGTCAGTCACTTTTCCTCGAGTGCCCACTAGGTATCTATAGAGTTTCCGGAATTTAGCAAATAATAGATAAAAATAGCGGGATTGGCAGAAGTTCTCTAGGATACTTTCTTTGTTCGTTCTGATTGTTGGAAGACTCTTGTATACTGTGGTTCAAAAGTTGTGGGTTTTGCGGACAATGAAATTCTGAATTCTATGATCAGGGTTTAGAAGCCGCCCTTGACAAAGCTGTGCATCTTGAAGATGGCAAGAAGATAAAACGGTATAGTTCATACCACTCTGCTCAATTTCTGAGTTTAAGATTTTGCTTTTCTGATCTATATACCGGTATGTCTTTTATGCCTATTTATGCTTTTGTGTGTTTATGTATTTGAGTATGTGCATGCACATGCCTGTATTATACGTAAAACATTTGCATGTGGCTGAACATCTACACATGCTTATATATATCTGTTTTGCTTAGCGGAAAATGAGTTAGACTTGTTTTTTTTCTTTGTAAAAGTCACGACTTTGTATTCAACTCATTAGGGGCATCGAGCTGGAGAGCATGAGTATTGGACAGCGTGATGCATTGCTAGTATTCCGTACCCTTTGCAAGGTTGGCTTATTGACGGTTCCATTTTTCTATCCTTGACTAGCTTATTTGTGGTGCTTCTGTGACATTTTTTCCAAATTCTGCATCAGATGGGTATGAAAGAAGATAGTGATGAAGTCACAACGAAGACCCGTATATTGTCTCTTGAGCTTCTTCAGGTTAACCTAGTTACATTATTCTTCTAAGTTTGTAAGAAAAGCATAAAGACTCAAGAGCATCATATATTAACTATTTTTGTTTTGAAGTCAAAATAGAGGAGTGTATACATGATTGTTGTGAGTGTGAACTTTCAAATTGCAGATCGAATAGAGGTGTGTGTATACATGATTGTTGTGGCTGTTACCTTTCCAATGCTTCATGCCTACATGTTTGAGATATGCAGTGGGATTTACACCAAAAACAGATTCTATGATTCCTCAGAACTTTGATGTTGTGAAAAGCCCATATATACCTCTTTGCTTATCCTGACTCTTAGAAAACGAAGAAGGATTGTTGACATCAGATTGTTATTTATGTTGTATTTTGGAGGTCATTTCTGTTGGTCGAGTTTTGACCAAAATTTCCGCAACAAAAATATGCAGGGTATGCTAGAAGGAGTTAGTCATTCGTTTACAAAGAATTTTCACTTTATTGATTCGGTGAAAGCCTACCTCTCATATGCATTGTTACGGGCATCAGTATCTCAGTCTCCTGTCATATTTCAGGTTTGATTCTCCATTTCATATTGATCTCTGAAAGTTATATCAGAATGTTGTATATGACTAGGATTTTATGTTTTGGCAGTATGCATCTGGTATCTTCTCCGTGCTTTTGCTGCGGTTCAGAGATAGTTTAAAAGTAAGCATGTGATGTCTCCAGTTTAAAATTTCTTCTCTGTGGGGATTTTTACCTTTTACCGTTTTTTCTATAATCCTAAATCTCATTTCCAGGGTGAAATTGGTATATTTTTCCCCATCATCGTCTTAAGATCATTAGACAGCTCCGAGTGTCCCAATGACCAAAAGATGGGTGTTCTTAGGTACAATATTATTCTTGTGGTCAGATATATTTTGCTTTGAATACATAAGCAAGTGAATCTACTATCTTTTTGCTTTGAATTTCATTTCTATATCTTTAATGCAGGATGCTTGAGAAAGTCTGTAAAGATCCTCAGATGCTTGTTGATGTGTATGTAAACTATGATTGTGATCTAGAGGCCCCAAACTTGTTTGAGCGCATGGTTTGCTCCATTTTCTTCTCTTTTATATAATTACTGTACGTCAGGAATGTGACTGAGAGTTATGACTCACAAAGCATCTTTCTTCTCTTTTAGGTAACAACACTGTCTAAAATTGCTCAAGGGTCTCAGAGTGCTGATCCAAATCCTGCCATGGCTTCACAGACATCTTCAGTTAAAGGTTCATCACTTCAGGTAGGCTTCATATCATGCTTTCTTTACGTACATCCAGAAAACTAACTAGTTAAATTCCTATGTATTATTTTTTCCATATCATATTCAATAAGAAATTGAAGGAACCTTTTCCTGATAAATTTCTAGTGCCTGGTCAACGTCCTTAAGTCACTAGTTGATTGGGAGAAACTAAGGAGAGATGAAGAAAATACTACAAGAAATGCAAACGAGGACTCTGCTTTTTCTGGAGAGCCAATTGAAACTAAAAGTAGGGAAGATGTCCCAAGCAACTTTGAGAAGGCTAAAGCTCATAAGTCCACAATGGAGGCTGCCATCTCCGAGGTTATTGTTCAATATCATGAATGCTTGTCACCACCAGTAGTGACATGCTAATGCATGGATGATCATTTTGCAGTTCAACAGGAGCTCAGTGAAGGGTGTAGAATATTTAATAGCAAACAAGTTGGTTGAAAGGAATCCTGCTTCAGTTGCACAGTTTCTGAGAAGTACTTCGAGTCTGAGCAAGGTGGAACTATAGAACTATGCATGGTTATTTTCAGTATTTATAGGTGGGGTATAACTGTTCTTATTTATAGGTTATGATTGGCGATTACCTGGGCCAACACGAGGAGTTTCCTCTTGCTGTCATGCACGCATTTGTTGATTCAATGAAATTTTCAGAAATGAAGTTTCATTCAGCTATTCGTGAATTTCTCAAAGGTTTTAGACTTCCAGGAGAAGCTCAAAAAATTGATCGCATTATGGAAAAATTCGCAGAGAGGTAAGGACACCATGTATTCCGTAGATCGTTTTCTGAATCTAGTATAAATATTAAGCTTGGTAGTTATTTCTGGATTATCTGAATTGAAAACCTATAGTTGATTATCCTATCCACTTTTCCCCATTTATAACAAACATTTTCTGTTCCACTGTTATCTTTGTGTAGATATTGCGCAGACAATCCGGGTCTTTTCAATAACGCAGATACTGCCTATGTTCTAGCCTATGCAATTATCATGTTGAATACAGATGCACATAATCCAATGGTTTGGCCGAAAATGTCAAAATCAGATTTCACACGTATGAATGCTAGGAATGATCCTGAAGATTCTGCTCCAACTGAACTTCTGGAAGAGATCTATGATTCTATTGTACAAGAAGAAATTAAACTAAAAGATGATGACAGCAGCATGAAGAAGTTCAGCAGTCAAAGGCTAGGAGGAGAAGAAAGAGGTGGTCTTGTCAGCATTCTTAATCTGGGTTTGCCAAAAAGAATATCAGCAGCTGATGCTAAGTCTGAGACTGAGGATATTGTTAGGAAAACACAGGAAATTTTCCGGAAGCATGGGGTGAAGAGAGGAGTCTTTCACACTGTAGAGCAAGTTGACATTATAAGGCCCATGGTGGAAGCTGTTGGATGGCCTTTGCTTGCTGCTTTCTCCGTTACAATGGAAGTAGGTGATAACAAACCAAGGATTCTTCTCTGCATGGAGGGATTTAAAGCTGGCATACATATTGCTTTTGTTCTTGGAATGGATACAATGCGATATGCCTTTCTAACATCGCTTGTCAGGTAAACTTGTAACACTTTCTTCACATTCCCTTTTATGTTTGAGCGTTGAATATTTATTTAGGTTGCCTTGTGTATTGGCAATTTATGTGAGGTATTGTGCCATCACAGTGCAAGTTTTGTTGGAGCAGAAAGCTATTATGGCATGTTGACTATTTTTCCTTGAATTGTCCATAGGTTCACTTTCTTGCATGCTCCAAAAGAAATGCGGAGCAAAAATGTTGAAGCACTTAGGATATTACTGTCTTTGTGTGACTCAGAACCTGATACCCTTCAAGATACTTGGAATGCAGTTTTAGAATGTGTTTCTCGGCTAGAATTCATTATTTCTACTCCTGGAATTGCTGCAACAGTAATGCATGGATCAAACCAGATATCCAGGGATGGGGTTGTTCAATCATTGAAGGAATTAGCCGGGAGACCAGCTGAACAAGTTTTTGTAAACAGTGTGAAGCTGCCCAGTGAATCTGTTGTGGAATTCTTTACTGCTCTATGTGGTGTTTCAGCTGAAGAACTGAAACAGTCTCCTGCCCGTGTTTTCAGCTTGCAGAAGCTTGTTGAGATCAGTTATTACAATATAGCTCGTATTCGAATGGTACTCTTCTGATAGTCTTTTATCCTAGTCAATGCATGGTTAACTATGGGAACTTAAAAATAGTCAGAACACATATCCTATCCTCATACCTCATGCAACTTGAAAGTATGTATACCCTTAGAATGAGAAGCATTAACAATAACACAATCAGAGAGTAAAACGGGAAACTTTGTTAACTGTTCTGTCTATTCTGTTATAAATTTGACTCTCTAGTGTGCATTGCAACAAATTTTGGTGTCTGTTATACAACTTCTTCCTCACTCCTTGTCAAAGTAATATGGAAGGCCTGATAGATTATGTATCTTAGGCTATACATGCATTTTGATACTTAAAAATACATATACATATTACTTTTTTTGTTTGTTTTGTGACATACATCAGGTCTGGGCAAGAATATGGTATGTCCTTGCTGAACATTTCGTAGCTGCTGGTAGCCATCATGATGAAAAGATTGCAATGTATGCCATAGATTCTCTGAGGCAACTGGGGATGAAATATTTGGAACGTGCTGAGCTCACCAATTTCACTTTTCAAAATGATATTCTCAAACCGTTCGTTATCATCATGCGGAATACTCAAAGTCAGACCATAAGGAGCCTAATTGTTGACTGCATCGTTCAGGTTGCTTGCTTAAATTCAAAAAATTAATATGTTTCCTGGAATTTTGTCATTCGGTAGTATGCAGCCATTTTGTCAGCAGGTAATCAAACTTTTTTTTTATATAGATGATAAAATCTAAAGTTGGAAGTATAAAATCGGGATGGAGGAGTGTTTTTATGATATTCACAGCAGCTGCAGATGACGAAGTTGAATCGATAGTTGAGAAATCATTTGAGAATGTTGAGCAAGGTGACAAACTGTCCATCAAACTCTTGCACCTGTATCCCAGTTTTAGTATTTTTTTCTCACTTTTTGTTTCGATAAATGTTTGTGTAACCACTAGTTTGTGTGCAGTTATTCTTGAACACTTTGATCAAGTGATCGGAGACTGCTTCATGGATTGCGTCAACTGTCTCATCAGGTTTGCCAATAACAAAGCTTCAGACCGTATAAGCCTGAAAGCTATTGCCCTTCTCAGAATATGTGAGGATCGGCTTGCAGAGGTATGTTTTCAAGCCAAATTTTGCTTGATAATTCAGCGTTGTATTTTTCTATTATAACTTCGATCCTATGCTCCACAGTCCACACTCCTTCCCGTTCGTATCTACTTTTTTGGCTGTCTTCTAGCTCCCTCACTTCCTTTTTAGTTCTCCCTCTGTAACTACATGTGCTCATTTGCCTAGCGTATGATGATTCTCAGGGACTTATTCCTGGTGGTGTTCTCAAGCCCGTTGATACCAATGAGGATGAAACTATTGATGTGACAGAGCATTACTGGTTTCCCATGCTTGCCGGTTTATCCGATCTCACATCTGATTTTAGGCCCGAAGTTAGAAACTGTGCTCTGGAAGTGTTGTTTGATTTGCTGAATGAAAGGGGAAAAAAGTTTTCGACACGTTTCTGGGAGAGTATCTTCCGTCACATCTTGTTTCCAATTTTTAATCATGTGAGTCATGCTGGAAAGGAAAGCTTAATATCTTCTGGGGATGTAAAATTTCGTGAAACAAGCATTCATTCCCTTCAGCTCCTCTGCAATCTCTTCAATACGTTCTACAAGGTACTGATGAAGCTTTCTTCGTTTGCTCCCTTTGTGCTCATCTCGTCCATTATTACTCAATTAACTTTCAGACTTATTGCAGTACTTGTCATGTTTACTACATGAAATCGTACAGAAAATTTTGCGTAACATGAAGCGTTGAAACATATTATTGCGTGCTGCAAATTTGACCCTTCGAATTTTTTACCTTTGGAGCAGGAAGTTTGTTTTATGCTGCCTCCACTTTTAAATTTGCTCCTAGACTGTGCGAAGAAATCAGATCAGACAGTTGTCTCAATTTCTTTAGGAGCACTGGTTCACCTGATAGAGGTTGGAGGCCACCAATTTAGTGAGGGCGACTGGGATATGCTCCTGAAAAGCATTAGGTAACCATCTTTCGTTACAAACTTTTATCTTCAATTGTTGAATCTAACTTTTTCTTTCACTTGCCAGAGATGCATCATACACAACTCAACCGCTGGAGCTGTTGAATGCTTTGAGTTTTGACAATCCGAAAAAGAACTTAGTTCTGACAGGAGATATAGAGGCCGATGCCTCTGAGTCTCCAAGAGGTGATCCTAATCCGGATGATATTAAAGATAATGGGAAAGTTTCTGCTCAGGCATCTCCAAGGATTGGTACTCATGGTGCTTCCCTAGAATCTGGGATACAGTCCAAGTCTGATGGTTCTGAAGGTTGCCTCTTAATTCTGTAGAACTTTGGATTTATGCTTAAACAATTTACAGGATTCCGTTATGGTGTTGGAAAATCATTTCTAGTTACGTAGGACATGTCTGGCCTGATAAACTATCTATAAGAAAATTGAATTTATACAATGCCATGTTTTTTTAACCTTTATGTTTCCCATTAAAGGTCGACCATCCTCATCTGGAAGGGCTCAAAAGGATGGGGATGATGTGAATCTGCAGCGGAGTCAGACTTTTGGTCAAAGATTCATGGACAATCTCTTCCTTAGGAATCTCACATCTCAACCAAAAAGCTCCACTGCAGAAGTGTCTGCTGTACCCTCTTCTCCATACAAGGTATTTTGCATATGCCCACTCCCTGGCTTTTTATCCATTTGATATATCTTTGCTAATTTACACTCTTCACTGGTCATTCCTTTTTTTTGTCACAGTTCTTTTGTTTCTCCAAGTAAATATGATAGACATGGAAATTTCTTTACTAATTACTTTCTTCTGTAGCATGAGGATCCTATAGAGCCTGACAGCAGAGAAGAAGAGAGCCCAGCTCTGGGAACTATTAGAGGCAAATGCATCACACAATTACTATTACTCGGAGCTATCAACAGTATCCAGGTATTTTGATGTCTTCTCTGCTTTGCTACGATGCATGGTCTTAAGCAGACACTCTTATTCCTCAACCCCTGATCCCCAATAAGCTTAAGAGGAAATGTGCCGGGTGTTGTGAACTGACAGTTGCATCATTCTTGTTTGATGTTAAATCTGCAGCAAAAATACTGGAGTAATTTGAAAACACCACAGAAGATTGCGATTATGGACATCTTATTCTCTTTCATAGATTTTGCTGCTTCCTACAATTCATATTCTAATCTTAGAACACGTATGAATCACATTCCCGCGGAGAGGTTGGTGACTGAGCCTTTGGACTGAGTAGTAGGTATTTTTCCTCCTTACATAGAATTTGAACTATTCATTATTTACAGGCCACCTTTAAACCTTCTCCGGCAAGAGCTGGAAGGAACCACCATATATTTGGACGTCTTGCAAAAGACAACTTCTGGGCTTGCAGATGATGCATCTAACACGGAAGATAGACTAGAAGGTGCAGCGGAAGAAAAATTGGTATCGTTTTGTGAACAGGTGCTGAAAGAAACATCTGAGCTGCAGTCCACTTTGGGGGAGACTACAAACATGGATGTTCATCGGGTACTGGAGCTGCGTTCTCCCGTCATTGTGAAGGTAATACATCTTAATTTAATACATCTTAATTGCTTACACATTTGTCACTGAGACTACAATTTTTTTGATAGGAAGGATAATTTTGTTATGTCATCTTGTTTCAGGTTTTGGAAGGCATGTGCTTTATGAACAACACGATATTCAGGAAGCACATGAGAGAGTTCTACCCTCTGCTGACGAGACTTGTCTGCTGCGAACAGGCAAGTTACTGAATTCCTTTACTTAGTACACCCCAGCTTTGGCTTCGTTTTCTTGTATAATATTTAAACACACCTGAACTTGGTTTTTGAGTTAGTTTCGAGCTTTTGAGCCATACGTAATTTTCTTTTGTCTACAATGTTAATCGGTGGATCTAAACCCCATGAGTTTTGTCTTGCAGATGGACATACGAGGTGCACTAGCCAACCTTTTCAAAGCACAATTGAAGCCACTTTTGCAACAGTAAATGATATATACGCCATGATATTGTGGCAACAAAACACTCTCAGTGTCATTTACTGCCCACAGTTTGGGTTGTTTTTTTTCCTACATTGGAATGATTTTTCTCCTGATTAGAGAGCACATCCCAATTAAATTGCCAGTGGTACTCCTATCTTATATTTGCGTCAAACTGAAAACCTCACATTTTAAGGCATTTTTGGTTGATTCTATAAGATGTTGTTCGTAAATCTGTTGTTCAGACCGCCTTTAGTTTTAAGTATCCTAAAAATGTATCCTTTGGTAACACAGTACTGGTTGTTTCATTGACATTGTAGACTTGAATTTGTGTAATTATAGTTTATTACTTATTAGTTTCGAATCTTTCGATCAAACACTGCCTTCCCTTGTCGATTTCGAATTTGCATTTTTTAGCAGTTTATGTGAGTACACGATAACTAAAATCATGTGTAAGAGTGTAACGATTTAGACTAAGATGATCTGAACCAGCTCGTACGCATCACAGCGTTTGCATTTGGTTGTTCATTTGCGATCCCCATTTTAGGCGTCTTAAAATGAGTGGCAAAGTTGTCTTTCATTTGTTGTTGTATTTCCTAAACTTTGAAAGTGTTTTTATGAATATATTAATTTTTCTTAGAACTCATCACTCGTTTTTATTTGGTTTGTTGTTGTATTATCTGAACTTTGGTAATAGTGTTTTTATAAAATATGAAATTTTCTTAGGACTCATCACTAATTTTTGTTATATAACAAATTGTCCTATTGTATTTTCAAAAATAACATAATATAGTTCTATAACTATAAATATTTGCTAAATTGTTATGTAAATTTTTAATTTTTGAATATGTATCATTTTCATTTTATACATTGTCAAAAATACAGAAACTAAATTCATTACTAACATATTTGAATACAAATATCGTTTGTACAAGTGAATTCATCTATAATTTGTTTGTTAGTTATTGTTATACAAGGTCCAAAACTACAAAGTTTGTAACACCCACAACATTAATTTATTTAGATCAAATTCTCTTAGCTCACAATCTTCTATTACTTTAACAATTAAAAAAAAATATCTCTGTAACTTAATAAATATTAGTTTGTAGATAAATATATACCGCTAGAAATTAATAAAATATTATGGTCGACTTTATTAAATTTAAATAAGTTTTATTTATTTAGCATGCTAAATACATATATTTATATATGAAAATACTAAATTAGTATAACTTGAAGGGTACAATCAATCATATGCTAAATATCTTCCAAATTTTGCTTATTGATATTTTCTAATAAGCATTTTTTTTCTGAGAGAAGAAAAATAATGATGGTATTTTTGATGTCATAGTTCTTTTGTTTCTCCAAGTAAACTGAGGAAGTAACATATTTTAGAAAATACAAGCTACGTCTATTTTCTTATTCAGGAAGCTCCCAATAGAGATGCAACACCTGTTAGCTACAGAGTGGGTTAAGCTAAAGAGACAAAGGAGATGAGATGATATCGTGCATGCCAAAGCAAAAGCACCGAGTAAACTACAACTTTGCATTTGCATGGAAATTTGGAAAGTGATTGCGCACATGATGGCCAAGAAAAAAGATTTCAAAGTTATGGAACGCGTTTTTGCTTTATTTGAATTATTATTATTTTTGCTCAAAACTAAAGACAATTTAGTATCATTTTCACTCAACTTGAAGTCGGTTCGGACGTAACCATCACCGGTATTTTACGAATCTGGAGTAAAGTGGAACCGAGGTTAATCTAAAATTTTGTTTAAATTCTGTTCAGTTTTTGTTTCATTGAAAAATTTGAAGAACAGTCTTAATTTGTTAATTACTTAGACGTTGAAATTGAAAATACAAGCAAATTAATATTAAAAGTTCTCTTATCATATAACGTAATTTGCATGAAAGTGATTGCGCACATGCTGGCGAAAAAAGATTCAAAGTTATTAAACGCGTTTTTGCATCTTTTTTTCTTTTTTTCTTTTTATGGTTTCTTCAAAATATAATTAATCGTATTCACTCATCGAGTTAAATAGTGATTGCCGATTGGTTCCAAACTTGAAGCTTTTGGACATAATAACAACAATGCATCTCAGTTTTATTTCTCAAAGCTGGAATTAACAAAAACAAAATTGAGGTTAAATCCAAAGGACGGTCTTTACTGAATATGGGTTTTTGAAAACGCTACGTATACTAGAAGTGGTATAGAATTTGACAACAGAAATGCATGCAGTAGCCAGTATAGGCTCCGATAAATTGACCAAAAGATTAGATTTAAGACCCACCAATGAGACTTATAACAGCGTAACACAAAAAAAAAGTGCGATATGAAATGTGAGGCACCGACACATGACTCCGCACAACTCTTAACTTTTTTCAATTTTAAAACCGATATGTTATGCTTTCTCATATTTTTATTTGTGCTTTTTAAATGAATTATCATATATTAAATTATGGAGGTGGAAAACTATAATGTAGACTTCAACCTACCAGAAAGATAGCTAGTTTCTCGTACAGTTTAGGCTTCCAAAAAAAGTAAAAAATGAATATATATATATATATATATATATATATATATACATATGAGGAAAAATAAACAAAGTAATATAAACTAGAGAATCAAGCTATACAATGTTATAAATATTGCGGATTCAGTTAAAAAAAAATGTACATACATGTACGATAATAATCATAATATTCTATATACTCAAGCGGATTTGTAGCCAATTGTGACGGAAAAATGCACAAACAACATCTAGCAGCACTGAATGCACCATTTTATACAAAATCCAGAGTTAAATGCTAGTCTACTGCCATATGTTTTATTCGCATATAGACTAGTAAATTAGTAATAGAGAACATCCACAGCTAAAAAAAACACAGCGGTATTGTTAATATATGTTATCACAATAAGTCATCCGTGTAGTATTAAGCTATGTTCTGTCTATATATAGTGATTGCAACCATGAAATTATAGGAGTTATGTCAGCTATGAACTTGTGCCCTGTCTAGACGGAAGAGTACACATTGCAGTAAATTTGTTCCAAAAATATTTTTAGTTCCAAATTTCCAACAACATCACCCGAAGCTACAATTTTCTTTGACGTAACCGAATATTAGTGGTTTAAAATGCATATTTTCTTACAAAATTATTCTTATAGAGAAAAAAATGAATTTGATATTTTTTAGTTTTTGTGTATTGCATGGTATTGGTATGCCAAGAAAAAATATACTAAATTGTAGAATAATTTTAGAAACCGTCATCAATGCGAGTACCGACGAGGATAATGGTTTGAGAGGACACGTGTAGATGAAGATTGTCCCAGATCACATCTCGCATCGTTGTTGAATTCATGTTGATAACAATTGTTTCATTCAATTCATCGCCTTTGGGTTAAGGGGTGGTCCCAGTTGTCCACACTTTTTTTTATGCATGCCACCCCATTTGAGATGCATGTGTTTAGCTCTTGAGTATTTTTTTTTTTTTTGCCAGCCAAAAACAAAAGTAGCTCAAACGAGCCAATTAGTTGGAAAATTGTTCACATAAGTAATTGGTAACGACTCCACTCGATCTCTACACGCCAGCTTGTCCGCTCTACCATTTTGTGATCTGGGAATCTGAACAACAGAGAATGAGAGGAATTCATCCTTATCTTCTTCAATCGCGTCCAGATATGTCTTGAAAGCAGGCCACTCGGAGGGTGAAGACACCATCTTCACCAAATCAGAACAGTCTGTGAGAAAAACCACTTTCTCCTTATCTGCACCAATCATACATCTCATTGCCCATATAAGGGCTTCCACTTCTGCATGGAGAGGTGACAAGCTACAGCGGGAATTAGATGCACCCATAGTGGGAGATTCTCCGTCAGGAGAAATGCAATACCATCCTCTACCCATAAACTGGTCAGTTACTTTCCAGGATCCATCTACAAAGCATCGGTGGCTAGAACCATAATCGCGAACCGCATCACATGTCTGAGCCATAGGCCTGGCTAGGGGTTGAGGATCGCTCTGAAGGAAAGGTCCTGGGGGATCTTCCTGAGCTGAGCACCAAAGCTTTGATTCCTCTTCCGCTATCTGTAGAATTGCTACCGGGTTGGAATCCAAGTTGCTAAATAATTTGTCATTGCGGGCCTTCCAAATATACCATAAAATCCACGGAAGCACTTCTACCGAAGGAATGTCCTGGAATCTCCAAAATAATGAGTCCATATTATCATAGACAGAGTTCGAGGGGAAGCAACCCGAAGATGTTGGAAAGTGGGACAAACCCCAAACTTGCCTAGCCGGAGGGCATAAGAAGAGAGCATGGTTAACCGTCTCCTCCTCTCCACCACAGATCGCACATTCGATGTCACAACCAAGTCCCCATACACCCCGTAATAGCTTGCCACAAAAAATGTCTGAGTTTCAGTGGACACCGAATCTGCCAGATAAATGCCTGCAGGGGAGTAATACTAGGGCCGGAACAGGGGAGACACTCTCCGGTTTCTGGCGCAAAGCTTGATATACTGATTTAACAGTATAAACACCAGTTTTTGTCAAATGCCAACCCAAGCTATCCTGAGTAGTGAGATTGCCAAGGGGTAAGGCAGAAATAAGGGCTACATCCTCCAGCTCTAAGAAAGCCGAAAGCAATGCCAAATTCCAGGAGTACGAAGTCCTGTCAATGAAAGTTTCAACTCTAAGCGTTGGATCGATTGGCGATCCTGAACGCAATGCTGGTCTCGGGGATTGAGCAGGAATCTAGGGGTCAGACCATACCGAAATGGAAGCCCCAGACCCGACCCGTTTAATGAGTCCTTTGCTCACCAGAGAGTGAACAGAAATCATACTTCGCCATCCATAAGATGGAGAGTAAGATTTAATTGGATCCAGAGGATCAGAATGGCTGTAATATCTTCCTTTAAAAACCTTTGCAAATAAAGAGTCTGGGGCTGAAATCAACTGCCATAGTTGCTTAGCCAGCAATGCGGTGTTGAAATCATCCAGACACCTAAAATACAAACCTCCCTCACTTTTATTGACACACAACCTGTCCCACGCAATCCAATGTAGCCCCGTGTTTCCCTTGTAGAACTCCACCAGAAGTTGGAGATTGCACTAGTAAGTTTCCGTGTAACTGTTTTCGGAATTCGAAAACAGGACATAACAAAGGTGGGAACAGCGGTTGCAACTGATTTAATCATAACCTCTTTCCCTCCCCGAGACAGTAACCTAGCCGGCCATCCACCAGCCCGTTTCTGCAATCAGTCCTGTACAAAAGCAAATATCTTGGTTTTCGACCCACCTAGACTTTCCGGGATTCCCAAATATGAACTCATACCACCCAAAGTGGTAATTCCCAAAATGCCTTTTAAAACCTCACGCAGATCCGCATCTACTGTATGTCCAAATTGAACCGAAGATTTCTGAAAGTTTATCCGCTGTCCAGAAAGCCGTTCATATTGTCGGAGAATCCCCAGGATAACCTCACACTGTTCCTTCGTAGCCCGGCAGAAAAACAAACTGTCATCTGCAAACAAAAAGTGAGAGATCGCTGGACAAGCAGTGGAAACCTTGATACCCGTAATAAGTTTAGACCTTTCCGCTTTTCGAAGATTTGCAATGAGCACCTCAGTGCAAAGGATAAAAAGATAAAGTGACAAGGGGTCTCCCTGTCGGAGCCCTCTAGATGGAACTATGGATCCTTTTGATTGACCATTTAATAGAACACTGTATTCAACTGATGTCACGCACCACATGATCCAAGAAATCCATTTGTCACAAAACCAAATTTCCGCATTAGATGTTCAAGAAAAGACCATTCTACCCGATCATAAGCCTTGCTCATATCTGTTTTGATGGCCATGAACTTACCCTTGCATGAAGGGTTGGTGCGGAGTCCATGAAATATCTCCTGAGCAATCAAAATATTATCTGAGCGCGTCCTTCTACAAACGCCGATTGTGTCTCAGAAACCAATGCTGGTAGAAATTTACGTAGTCGCTGGCACAAGATTTTCGAGATAATTTTGTACCCAACATTACATAAACTAATTGGGCGCCACTCCGACATCCGAGTTGGTTTATCCACTTTTAGAATAAGGCAAATATTTTTCCTATTTAAGCGTCTGTAAAAACTTCCATCCTGAAAGAAGGAATCCACTGAAAGCTTTAGATCAGCCTTAACCGTATCCCAAGCATGCTGATAAAAAAGGGCCATCATACCATCCGGTCCCGGAGCTTTATCAGGGTGCATCATAAACAGAGCCTCTTTGATTTCATGTTCTGTGGCTGATTGAGTCAGTGACTCGTTAATCTCACCCGTGATAGACAGACTTATTTCTCCCAAAGATTCCTCGATATCCGAGGGATCTGTAGATGTAAAAATCTCTTGAAAATAAGAAATTGCAATATCTTGCACCTGAGTTTCCTCCGTAGCCCAACGCCCGGACTCATCATGCATCCCAACAATACGATTTTTAGCTCTCTTTAATTTCGTCTGGGCATGAAAATAGCTTGTGTTTTGATCCCCGAAACGCATCCATCTGCTCCGACTTTTCTGATACCAGTAAATCTCTTCATCCCGGTAAGCTTCGCGGAGCTTCCAAGTCAATTCCGAAATAACCTCCACAGAAACAGAGTCATCCGACTGAGCAGCTGCTAGGTGGGATTTTAGGTCCTCAATCGTTTCTCGACCAAACGGAGCCTACGCTTTCCGCCATCGGGAAATTGCTTGGCGACACTTTATTATTTTATCCATTAAATTCCCGGTTACCCCTGCCTCCTCAGAGGCCCAACCCTCTGAAATGGCACCAAAGAAACCCTCTTTCTCAATCCATCGTCGATCAAAACGAAAGACGCTCCTCCCTCGCCGGACCTTATCCTCTAGAGAAGCTAAAATCGGTTTGTGGTCAGAGGCTATCATCGGTAAATATTCCGTGACCGCATCCCGAAACAAATCATGGAGCTTCTCATTGGCTAGGGCTCTGTCAAGACAACAACGAATTGGCTTCTTATCCCTCCAACCGCGCCAAGACAAACTATCTCCAATCGCGGGAAACTCTGGTAATCCACAATGCCGAATCATTGTGTTAAAACTCACAAAAGAAGATGCATGACGGAGTTTACCGTCTCGCTTTTCGTGCTTTCCTTTTAACTCATTAAAATCACCTATAAGAAACCAGGGAGAATCTTGAGATAAACCAATCCGTATTAACCTTTCCCATACAATATCACGGTTCGTTGGAACTGGGTCGCCATAAATAAAGGTAAAATAAATAACATGACCTTTATAAGTGAGTTCCAGATCAATCAAACGATTTGACTCAAATAAAATAGAAACATCATAGATATTATTATAAAATAAGGCTAAACCGCCACTACAACCGATATGATCAACCGTTTTTAAATTTGAATAACTGAAATGACCAACAAAAGGTTCTAAAACAGATAAAGGTTGTCTAGTTTAAGATAAAAATAAAAAATCAGACCTATGCTTTCCCCACAAATTCCTGAGATATCCGATAGTTGCTTTATTCCCGAGCCCTTGACAATTCCAGCTTAAAATCTTCATTTATCCATGGTTGATTTGGGTGGCTTTACTCCACCTGTGGGGCCCTTCTCCTAGTCCTGGTTCCTCGGGTTTGCTTTTTCCCCAGTTTCTTTAGGGACAGGGTGTTTCTTTGGTGTTGTACGCAAGTACACATTCAACTTCCTGGAAGCAGCGCCTTTGAGAGCCAAAGGAGGCTTCACCTTGTTAGCCTTCTCCACCTGTGGAGCCACAACAGGAGCTATGCTTGACGTAGCCATGAGGCCATACCTTGAATCCGAATATTAGTTCTAGCTTCATTACGTGTTCAGTCAGAGCCAAAAACTAGATTCGTACGTAGTTTAGATGGGTATGAGTTTGGAATACGTATCATCCTTGGACAGTTAGACTACCCATTTTTGTTGTAAGATGAACTAACCAAGAACTATATATATATATATATATATATACATATATATATATATATATTTTCTGGTAAAACAAAAGTAAAAAACTTATATTACGCGCGTTTGAATTGGGATGATTACATAATGATAATATATGATAACACAAATCATTATTAGGTTATATGTTTTAGTCAGACTTTAAATCCAAATGATAACACAATAACAATATATCACTAGCTAGTAAAAATATCTGCGTAGTAAAAATAATTGCATCCACAAGTCTAATCAGAAACCTTTATCAAATCATGTAGATTTGTGGTCCGACAAATTTTCAACGAATATCAAAAGTCTAATTAACATTTTGTTGCTGTCCAAATCGATTAATTATAGTTTCAACCATAACCGGTAGAATAAAAGGCGAGGCTATGTCGTCTTTTTTTATTGCCTAGCTAGCCATTACCCTCTCTCTCTCTCTGGCTCGCTCTCACAAATAAATAATATCACACATCACTCACCTCAACTCGTCAATTAAATCTCTTCACAAAGATATCATAGAGTGTGAGAGAGACACTCTAACTTCCTCTGTGTTTTCCGATAGAAGACTATGTTCCGTCAAGTCGGTTCGCCGATCTTTTTCCTCTTTCTTACCATCTCTTTATGTTCCGCTCATAAAGAGGCGGTTACTTCTAATGGGTTGGTTCAAATGGAGTGTTTGAGAGTCCCGTCGTCAGAATTCGCCGAAGCGGCCAAAACTGTCATTGACGCTATACAAAAAGCGGGAGCTATAGTGTCCAAGTTCGACAAGAAAGTGGGGAAGTCACGAGTATCCAGTGCGATTCTTGATTGCGTTGATCTTCTTGATTCCGCCGCCGAAGAGCTTTCTTGGATCATCTCTGCTTCTCAAAATCCCAACGGTAACTTTTTTACACTTACTAGTCTTTTTTTTTTTTTTTTTTTTTTTTGCATGCAAAATCGTGTTACAAAGATATGATCATTCGAAAAGATGCTATGTTCAACAATATTACAAACTTAAATACAAAGTTACAAATATCAATTATCCAAAAAATAAATTAAAAAGTTAACAAAATTAATAAAAATCACGATAACTCGCATTTATTATGTTTAGTAGCTTTACAATTATAAGTCCATTTTTTATGTTATTTGTTTTGTTTGAGTCAGTAGTAGTAGTAGTACTGTGCAACTAGGAGCCGACGGAAAAGAACATCACACAAGTCCATTTATTAAGCATCAATTGAAACGAACCGACCTATTTTTTGTTTGTTTTTACTTTTCCATCTCTTTTAAATAAATATTTAATAACTTTCAAGACTTTTCTTCTGCTGAATCGGATTCACAGAACTTTTTTTGCTTTAAAGAAGAAAGTGATTTGGTATCTTATCGTCGGTGATTAATCTTCGACGTGGCCCGTGGGTATAGAATATTTTGCTTCAAAGTTAACCTTGAAATCTTGCCCTTTTATAGGAAGAAAGAAAGATGAATGTAAACGTACTAATAAGTTTTTTATAAAAGAAAGAAAAAAAAAAACAAAAAACCTTGCATTTATGTGGATCTTGATATTATAATATGAATATAAAAACTACGTCTGTTAGTTAATTGCATTGTCGATCTTTAAATATACTTTATGTGGCCAGTTCACATGATGAGTTTCGAATTAATTAGAATTTTGGAAAGAAATAAAAGAATTTCCGTTACAAGAAATAATAATAATAAATAAATTAAAAGGAGTACACAATATATATTAGGAATCATTCGAAACACATTTCAAAATTAACTTAAGTAACCAAAAAAGATACAAAAAATTAAACTCTACAGTAATATGCTCTGATTAAATGCTACAAATACATTATCAGACATTTGTACGATTGTGTAACAAGATGTAAAATGTAAATGAATGAATAATGAATGAAGTACATAACCCTGTCACCGTCAGGTAAAGATAACAGTACAGGGGACGTGGGTTCGGATCTAAGGACATGGATAAGCGCCGCACTTTCTAACCAAGACACGTGTCTCGACGGCTTCGAAGGCACTGATGGAATTATCAGAAAAGTCGTGGCCGGTGGTCTTAGCCGGGTCAGTTCTACCGTCCGAAATTTACTAACGATGGTTCACCCTCCTCCCTCTAAGCCCAAATCCAAGCCCATGAAAGCCCACACGACGGCCACCGCTCATAGTGGCTTCAGTAAGTTTCCCTCATGGGTTAAACCCGGTGATCGGAAGTTGCTGCAAACTGATAGCTCACAAGCGGTTGCTGACGCGGTTGTAGCCGCAGATGGGACTGGGAATTTCAAGACGATAAGTGACGCGGTGTTGGCCGCACCGGACTATAGCACGAAAAGATATGTGATACATGTGAAAAGAGGTGTATATGTGGAGAATGTGGAGATTAAAAAGAAGAAATGGAACATTATGATGGTTGGTGACGGCATTGATGCCACCGTGATCACCGGTAACCGGAGTTTTATCGACGGCTGGACTACTTTCCGGTCTGCTACTTTTGGTTAGTAAAATAAATTAAGCATTTTTCACCTATTTTATCTAGAAATTAATTTTATCAGATATACTAATATCTAATCATATCAAAAATTTGATTAAAAAAATTACGTGTTTAATTTTTCTAAAAATATATTGCAATACTTACTTAGAATAATAATTTTATTATTACTTTAAAATTGTTAATTTTTATATTAGAATGAGTTTTTAACTGAGATGTATATGGTTGAATCAAAAATTTTGGTATTTTATCTTTGTAAGTTTTCTTTTACTATTGAAGTAGATTTTTGAACTGTTATAAAATATTTTGCAGCTGTGAGCGGTAGAGGATTTATTGCACGCGATATCACGTTCCAAAACACAGCAGGACCTGAAAAACACCAAGCAGTCGCACTACGGTCGGATACGGATCTCGGGGTCTTTTATCGGTGCGGGATGAGAGGTTACCAAGACACTCTCTATGCCCACTCAATGCGTCAATTCTTTAGAGAATGCATTATAACAGGCACCGTAGACTTTATATTCGGAGATGCCACTGCCATATTCCAAAACTGCCAAATAAAAGCCAAACAAGGCCTACCAAACCAGAAGAACAGCATCACGGCTCAAGGACGTAAAGATCCAAACGAACCAACTGGTTTCACAATCCAATTTAGCAACATAACGGCTGATACCGACCTACTTCCAAACTTAAATACAACCGCTACTTACTTGGGTCGACCGTGGAAATTGTATTCTAGAACAGTGTTCATGCAAAACTACATGAGTGATGCTCTCAAGCCCGAAGGATGGCTCGAATGGAACGGAGATTTTGCATTGGATACATTGTATTATGGTGAGTATATGAACAGCGGACCGGGGGCTAGTATTGACCGTCGTGTTAAGTGGCCAGGATACCATTTGTTGAATACTTCGGCCGAGGCTAATAACTTTACGGTAGCTCAATTCATACAAGGGAACCTGTGGTTACCATCAACTGGTATCACTTACATTGCTGGTTTAGGTTCGTAAACTAATCATTTTTGATTGTATGCTTTATATAGTATCTCTTCATATATCCTTTCTAGTATTCTATACATTTATTATTTGTCTGGATGTTATATATTTTGTATATGGTCTTGGTGATAATTAATCTACAAGTTTGATATTGTATGGAATGAGGAATTATTTACTAATATGTCATCCACATTTGTTTAACATATCATCGATGTTCAAACTCTAGATTTTATAAATTTTCTGAAATATGCGAGACATATATAAGATTTTTTTTGTTTGTCAATGGCATATACAGTAAAACGGTAACCTCTATAAATTAATAATGGTGGGACTATGACATTTTATTAATTTATAGTGATATTAATTTATCTATAAATTAATAATAATTATTTTATAGTGTAAATTAATAATTATTATTTTATAGATATACTTTTAATTGTTTAAAATTCTTAAATTATGAATTCGGACAATTTTACCAAAATAAGGTTGAACTTTCAACTATTATAAATTTTATTGTTTTAGAATTGAAAATAAATTAAAAATACTATAGACAAATTTAGTTATACAAATAACATACATAAATACAAATTATGAATAATAATATCAATTTTGTATTTTAATAGTCTATAAAACTATCATAATGAATATGATGCATATCTAGAAATTGAAAACTTTAAAAAAATTAGCTATTTTATGACTTCTTGTAGAGTATTTTACTTATTATAGTTTGAAAAACAACATATCAATTGTTTTATAGATATGAGCTAAGAGAAAATTCAATATTTTAAAGCATATATTATTAATTATATCAGCACATATATATATATATGTAAATTTATACGAATTTTTTTAAAAAATATTATCTTAATATCTTATCGAATTTTGTTATTTTTTACAATAGCCCAACTTGCGACCAACAAAATTTATTAATTTATAGTGTTTATTAATTTGTAGAGTATTAATTTAAAGAGGTTTTACTGTATAAGATTTATAATTACAAAAATTGTATTTTAAAAAAAAATATATACAAAAAAAAATATTTCATTCCAAATTATGTACTATGTATTAACAACATAGTTAAGAATAAAAAAAATCAGATGATTAACAATAGAAGAAATATCAAATCAAGAATCGCCAGGGTGAGAGAAAGAGCTAGGAGGAGAGTAGGTAAATTAGAAGGAGATACATGGAGACATATGAAAATCAGAGATACAAAGGCAAGATAGTGGAATCAGAGGACATGTTATAAAGCAAATTTCAGCTTGTGGTGTCCATCTTTTCTTGGTTTCTTGGTATCTACACAAAAAATCCTGCAGATGGATGATAAACAGTCCAATGATCTTAAGAAAAAAGGAGGAGAAGAACCTTGGAAAGACCTTGTGCTAAAACTGTACCAAGAAGAAACAAATTATTGATTGGAAGTTGTTTTCTCATGCAAAAGTAAAAGACAGTCTTAGAAAACAGTTCAAAGAGCGGTTAGTGCAAGGTCAAGGTCCTATTTCAGAGTCTAATATAGCCCACTTCCGTCGACTACCTGTTGAAAAATGTGTTGCTATACGAGTTTGGTTATTTGACAATCAATCTTATAATGGGAAGAAACCCGAGACGCATGGAGAGAAAATCCACAAATCTCATGATGCTGTTGCTTTTGTAGAAAATTAATTTAGTTGGTTTGTTCTCCCAACAGATCTAGTGGAGAACATTCTCAGTCGGCTTCTAGTGAAACCACTTGTGAGATTTCAAGTCACTTGTAAAGACTGTGTTATGAGCCAAAGCCTTAGCCTTAGCTCTAGTAGTAGCACCCGTAGTTTATAGCTCAAGAACAAAAGAGAACAAAGAGATTGAAAGCTTAACTTCCTTTAACCCAAGTCTCTTGCTTAGAGAATTAGGTTAATTGTTTGGAAGATGATTTCTTATTGATCTTTAGATCTCCTTATATAGAGCTTTTACAACCGACTTATGCTAAATAGAAAAGTAAAAATACCAAAACCTTAATCTAATCATAAAAGGAAGTATTAATAACCGACTAACAAGAAGCTTTGGGCTTCCTCCTATGATACGTAATACCATATCTCGTATCATTACTTCCCTCCTCGACTAGGAGCTTCTCCTCAAGCTCCAATTCTCGATAAGCTTCGAACAACTTTGCCGCCTCTTCCCATGTTGAATCATCAGCCTCATCTTCTGTCCACTGTACCAATACTTGACGAATCCCTCCCCTCATTCTTGCCCTTAGTAGACGCAATGGTGTTGGCGGAACCACACGACCGTGAAGAACTGGAGGTAAGGTCGCTGCAGCTGTGGGACATTCTCCCTTGTGCTTCTTGAGTAATGAAACATGGAAGACATCATGAATCTTTGTCCCTTTGGGTAACCGCAGTTGATAAGAAACAGAACCAATGCGAGCAAGGACTTCAAATGGACCATAGTATTTTGGAGACAGCTTGGTAAAAGCTTCTTTGGATACTGTCAATTGGCGATATGGCTGAATCCGTAGCCACACCCAATCCCCAACATTGAACTCAAGGAGCCTATGATGCTTATCATACAGGAGTTTCATACGCTGTTGAGCCTCTAGCAACCGTTCACGTGCTAGTACGAGAAACTCATCACGCTGTGCTAAGGCCACATCAACAGCGTCCACACGCGAACTCCCTGCAGTGTAGTCCAAAATTTTTGGAGGTTCTCAACCATAAACAACCTAAAACGGTGTTGCCTTGAGACCTGAGTGGAACGATGTGTTGTAACAATATTCAACCCAAGGAAGCCAAGATAGCCATTTTGACGGAGAGTCTCCCGTGAGACAGCGAAGATACATCTCCAATGTCCAGTTAACAATCTCTGTTTGCCCATCGGATTGAAGCCGGTAAGCAATGGTGAAACAGAGATCTGTCCCCAACAACTTAAACAACTCCCGCCAAAATAGACTACGAAATATTTTATCACGGTCTGTCACTATCGTTTCTGGAATCCCATGAAGGCGAACAATATCGCGAAAAAAAGCTTGGGCCACCGAGCCCACTGTGTAGGGATGACTTAATGCAATGAAATGTGCATATTTGGAGAACCTATCAACAACCACCAGAATGACCGTCTTGCCATTGACCTTTGGTAAAGCCTCAATGAAATCCATAGAAATATCTGACCAAACCTGAGTTGGGACTTGCAACGGCTGTAGTAATCCTGCAGGCTGCAATATCTCCCACTTGTTTTTCTGGCAAACCTGACAATCTCCAACAAAGTCTTGTACCGTCTTTTTCCAACCCTTCCAATAGAAATCTCGTCTGATATGATCCATTGTTTTTTGAACACCTTCATGACCAAAATTATGGAATCCGGACACTACCTCAAGGACCAAGTCAGATTCAGACGCAAGGTAAGCGCGATCTTTATGAAAAATCAATCCATCACGCACCGCCCAAGCCTGTGGCGTCTCTCCCCGATTAATTTGATCCCGAAGCCTGGCTAGCGCCTCTGTTTTTTCCACCTCTATACGCAGTCTTGCTAGGATCCCTTTACTTGAACTGCTGATCGCACTTATAGCACACACATTCTCTTGTTCTTCCTCATCTCGTCGGGATAGGGCATCAGCCACCTTATTAGCCATTCCAGCACGAAATTCAACCCGAAAATCAAACCCCAATAGCTTGCTTACCCAATGTATTTGTGGTGTTGTGGACAACCGTTGCTCCAAAATGAACTTAAGGCTGTAGTGGTCAGTGCGGATTAAGAAATGATATCCCCACAAGTATGGCCGCCAATGAATCACCACTTTAGCGAGTCCGATCAATTCACACTCGTACGCGGCAAGCTTCATATGTCTCTCAGCCAACTTACGACTAAAAAATGCTACCGGGTGATCATGTTGGTGTAAAACCGTGCCAATCCCACTACCTGACGCATCACACTCCACTACAAACTCCCTAGTGAAATCGGATAGTGCTAGAACCGGCGATTCGGATAGTGCCTTCTTCAAGGATTGAAAAGCTGCTTCTGCTTTGCTAGTCCAAAGAAAACCAGTTCTACGAAGTAAGCTGGTCAATGGGGCTGCAAGTATGCCATAACCGCTGATGAACTTGCGGTAGTACCCAGAGAGTCCCAAAAACCCACGAACCGCTCTTGTTGACATTGGAGTTGGCCAATCTTGGACAGCGGTGATTTTCGCGTTATCGATTTTGATTCCCTCTGCTGTGATGACATGTCCCAAATAACCAACTTCTTTTTGTCCAAACGAGCACTTCGCATGTTTCAGCAATAACTTGTGCTCTCGTAAACGCCCAAAAACCCACCTCACATGTCTTAAATGGTCAGCCCATGAAGCACTGTAAACAAGTATATCATCAAAAAATACAAGAACAAATTTCCGAAGAACTTCCTGAAATACCGAATTCATGAGGCTTTGAAATGTCGATGGTGCATTGGAGAGTCCAAAAGGCATAACCAAAAATTCATAATGCCCATGATGTGTTCAAAATGCTCTTTTCTTGATGTCAGCGTCGAACATGCGAACTTGATGATATCCAGAAGCTAAATCAAGTTTAGTGTAATAGCAAGCTCCATATAGCTTGTCAAGAAGCTCATCGACCACCGGGATGGGGAACATGTCTTTGATCGTCACTTTATTAAGATCTCTATAATCAATGCAAAACCTCCATGAGTTATCTGCCTTTTTCACCAGCAACACTGGCGAAGAGAAGGGTGAAGTACTAGGTCTAATGACCCCGTGTCGCAGCATGTCCCGACATTGACGCTCTATTTCATCTTTTAACAAGTGTGGGTACCGGTAAGGACGCACAGCCATCAGGTTTGCTCCTTGAACAAGAAGAATCCGATGGTCACAATCTCGCTGCGTTGGCAGACTAGAGGGTTTTGCAAACAAGTCTCCGTACTCAGCTAGCAACCCTCCCAGCTCCTTTGATGACTCGCTCTTGGTCAGAAGTTTTGACAGTAGTGTAAGCTCTTCTTTCTTTCCTAAGAAGCCATTAGTCGTGAAGATCTCTTCCTCCGCCTCAAACCAGTTTTCAAGAGTTCCACTATCATTCGCAATGGCATTGACAACTACCCCTCTTTTCTTTTTGGTGACCTTCCCTTTGCCATTTCACAAGATTATTATTGTGTTCAAACTCAATGGTCCGAACTAGTCCATCCCAAACAACACATCCACGCGCATTGAGCCAACGGATTCCCAACACAACATCAAAACCGCCCAGGGGTATTGCAAAATAATCTGCCTTGAATTGGTGTCCCTGTATCTCTAAAACACATATGTTTGTGGTGTGTGTGGTGAATGGTATGATGAGATATCAATGATGAATGAATGGAGTGCAGGGTGTTTCAATTCCCCTTATGCAGTTGTAGTATAAGAGGTGTCAATCCAATCTAAGAGTTTGCAAGCAATCAGGATGTGCATAAATGTCTAAGTCAAGCCAAGTATGAAGGATGTTTGTCACTAACAACCTATTGATGAAATGTAAAATGCAGAATGTAAAAGCTACTAAGATGGATACTAAATGTAAAGAAAACAGACTAATCAAAGCTATGATGCAATAAGAACAGAAATAGAAACTATAGTAAATGCAAGTATTGAACTAATGCAAGGCAAGTAATGAACATGACACTAAGTGAATGCAACAGAAATGCAACTAGAATGAAACAGGAAGTAAGACAGGACAATTACAAAGCATAAACAAGAATTCTGGGGATGAGCTCGAGCAAGCACTCGATCGAGTGTAGATCGAGTACAGGGTCGAGCTGGACAAACGCGAGAACAGAGCAAAGACAGTAAAACAGAGCAATACAAAAGCGAATCAAACAACGATCAAACAACAGGATTTAAGCTAGGAAATAAATAAACAAGAAAGGTCTTAGGGATGGAATCATGGGTTGGACTTCATATTGTTGTTATCTAACTTGACCAACAAACCTCAACCAATATGAGCTAATCTCTAGACAATATCTCCAAGAACATGTTAATCCACTCTCATGGCAAAAACAATCAAGCTCATATATTTCTAGACTTGTTTTCACAAAGTAAAGAACCTATACAAGCTAGCATTAAGCAATATGTCAAAAATCAAACAAGACTTCTAATCTCTTAGCAAGCCTAATGATAGTCTCTAGATCTAGCCTCATCTATGCTCCTTAGACATTGGTGTGATGTTAAGAGGCTTGAGATCAAACCCTACCCTCTCGGTTATAGGATCAGCATTAAGAATATCTACCCTAGAAGAGATCTAAAACAATCAATCTTGACCAAATCAAATAACCACAACATCCATCCAACCTAAACCATCCCTAAGAGCTAAGGAAACTACTCACAATCACACATGATGAACAATAAAGTCATAAACCTAGAAAATACCGAAACTTGCATCAATAGAAAGATAAAGCAAAGAACTACAATATTGAAGAAGGAATCAAACACGAATTCTTAATATCTTGAAAGTTATGGAACCAACAAAATCCAAGAATTCTTTGTTTTTCTCCTTCAAGGAGGTACAAGATCTAAGAAAATAAAAATGCAAAAGTAAATTCTTTCCCAAAAGGGCAAGTACTAGGTTTTTGACTATCTAAAAAGCTGGACTCTTGGTGGCTGCAGGGTACAAGGTCTTTAAATAGGAAAAGGAGTGGAAGCCTTAAAAATACTAAAAGACAAAATAGCTAGGCGGCTCGGCCAACTCGACCCGGTGCTCGGTCGAGTGACCGGTCGAGTTGGCTTTTCTTCTGCTTCTTCCACTCGGTCGAGTCTCTCTCCGCACACGATCGAGTGTCTGGTCGAGTGGACAGTCGAGTGGGACTCCGGACCTTGGTTCTTCAGCCTTAACTCTCTTGCTTTCTCCTCTTGTTTGCTTCACTTCTCTTCAGCATTGCTTCCATGCTCCTTAAGCTCCAAAATCACCTGTTTATGCATGAAAAAGATGCAAATGCAATGCAACTATACTCTAATGCAAGAACAGTCCTAAAGCTAAGCAATAATGGTTAAAATGGATAGCAAAATATGTGAATATACTAAGGGAAAACAGGGTAAAATATATGAACATCAACACCCCCAAACTTAGTCTTTGCTTGCCCTCAAGCAAATAATCAAGACATAAGAAGGAAGGTGAGGTTTAAAAGTGGGATCTCAGCTCCTAAAGCTTGCCAATAGACCAACTAGAATCAATGTCCAAGTTACTAGTACTATGATGCAAGTTGAATGAGCTGTACTTAAAGATTTTAGACAAGCCTATCACAACCTTTACTGATTTGAGCCTTAGATGTCCACATGCATTCAAATCAACCATTTCCTTTAACATTCATTAATCAAGAACATGAATCAATTCTATGCAATGCTTAAAACTCATTTGGCTTGGAGATAAAGGTTTTGAGACAATGGTGGTCTCTCTTTAGAGTGAAGCTTATCAATATCAAGGTTCTCTCATAAAAATGGATTGAGCTTTAGAAGAATGCTAAAGGTAAGAACACTTAGACACATACAAGAACAAAACCTTGTCTACCCAAAGGCACCCAAAGTATTCATCCTACCAATCTAAACCCAAATGATCCTAGTGCTACCCTTTTAACTTCTTCTCTTCTCTTTCACCCTTTTCTCTTTTGGTTTTCAAGTCTTAGGAGATGTTTCTTATTTGATCTTTCTAGTGGGATGGGAGATTCTTACTTATTTGCTATGGTTCTCTTTTCTTCTTATTCTTAAGACATACAAGCATTTTGCTAGACTCTTCTTTTCTTTCTTTTCTTTTCTTTAACTAGAACCATCTTCAATATATATATATTTTTACTTCCCATCCTTTCACTAGAATTTTTTTTAAACACATTCTCCTCTTAAAGACTCTACTCTTTTTCTTTCTCTTTTTCCTCTTTTCTTTTCAAAACAGCCAAGTCCCAAACCCAACAAGTGAACCACCTAGTCCTATCTAGTTTGAAAATTGCAAACTAGAACTACACAAGGCTTTACTCTTGTCAGTTCAAACCTAACACTTTCTACCAAGCTCAATCCCAAAAATAGGCCTCACACACAGAAGAATAAACATGGCGTGAAAGAAGGGTTGGTTATGGGTAGGGGAAACTGATTTTAATAGTTTAATCAGCTACTTGGATCAACAAGAGTGGTAAAAAGGAGAAAGATGATTCAAATATGTATATGGTATTCATGAGTTTAAAGCAATGCACACATTGATAATTGTAAGTCAATATTAGGTTCTTATAAATAGGAAATGGCATCAAATCACAACATGCTTCAATTTAGACCAAATGCAATGCAGGAATTCAAGGTTTGGTTCAATCTTATGCTTCTAACTACTCAACTAGCATCAAAGTACTATTAACTTGGGCATTGATCCTAGTTTAGTGAATTAAGCAAGCTAACAAGGCAAAACTTATCATAGATCCCTAATGCAAATATTAAACAATCCTACATGAAACATGCTAAACAAGATCCTAAAATGCAATGCAAACTACATGAACACTCTTTTTTTTATAAAGATTTTTGCAAAAAAATTTCAAATTTTTAGGGTTTTTCTATGCCTTAGATGCTATGCAAATGCTAACATGATTATGCTACAAAATTGAAATAAGAAAACAAAACACAATGTCAAATGCTATCTCAAACCCTCCCCCAAACTTAAATCACACAGTCCTCTGTGTGAAAGAAATTTGTAAGAGGATTCAAGATCTAAAACAAAACAAAATATGAAATGCAATGGTATTTACAAGGAAGGTGATAGTGTTACCTCATGGATTGTGGAAGAAGCTGTCCACATCCTCATTCATGCTGTCAAATGTGTAGTTGAGGGCTTGTTGGTGACTTGGAGAAGGTGATTGGGACAGCTCGACGATGGCAACCGACTGGGACTCGATCGAGTACGTGCTCGAGTGGGGGGGGGTCGAGCTGGACTGTGAGTGTCCTTTTCTTCTTCTATTTAGACTCCCATGCTTCCCTGACCATGAAGACACCAAAACAAATCAAAATACTAAAAATCCTAAACAATATAGACAGAGATACCTTAGGGACTTCCTCCCTAGTGAGCTTGTTTAGAGTCACTAAGCTTGACTTCTTCTAGCTTTTCAAGCTTGAGGAGCATCCTTGAGAAGCATTGTGCACTTCTCATGAGTTTCCTTTTCTCCCAAATACTTCTTAACCCTCTGACCATTGACTGTGAACTTACTACCATCCTTGTTGAGAAGTGTGACAGCTTCAAATGGTAGGATCTCCTTTATTTCAAAAGGGCCTCCCCATCTACTTTTCAACTTCCCAGGGAATAACTTGAGTCTTGAATTGTAAAGCAAGGCTTGGTCTCCAGCCTTTAGGTCCTTGATGAGAATCTTCTTATCATGGAAGGCCTTAGTTCTTTTCTTGTAAATTTTGGAGTTTTCATAAGCTTCCAATCTGATCTCCTCAAGCTCATGTAAATCAAGGCTTCTCTTAGCTTGTGCTGTCTCCAGATCCAAGTTTAAAAGCTTGATTGCCCATAGAGCTTTGTACTCAACTTCAACTGGGAGGTGGCAAGACTTTCCATAGACAAGCTGGAATGGGGTTCTTCCTATAGGTGTTTTGAAAGCTGTTCTATAGGCCCAAAGTGTTTCATCAAGTTTACTAGACCAATCCTTTCTTGTTGCTCCTACTATTCTTGATAGAATGGCTTTGATTTGTTTGTTTGACATTTCAACTTGCCCACTTGTTTGAGGGTGATAGGCTGTAGATACAGTCCTTAACTCCATACTTCCTTAGCATCCCTTCAAAGATCTTGTTGATAAAGTGTGTTCCTCCATCACTTATCACAGCCCTTGGGATTCCATACCTTGGGAAGATTATGGTCTTGAAGAGTTTAAGAACCACTTTGTGATCATTAGTGGGGCTAGCAATGGCTTCCACCCACTTGGAGACATAGTCCACTGCTACTAGTATGTAGACATTCCCATTTGAAGGTGGATTAAAAGGTCCCATGAAATCAATTCCCCACACATCAAATATCTCAACTTCAAGAATTGGATTTTGAGGCATCTCATTCCTTCTTGTGATATTCCCCATTCTTTGGCAAGCATCACACTTGGTGATGAACTTATGAGTGTCCTTGAATAATGTAGGCCACCATAAATCAGCTTGTAAGACTTTCTGGGCTGTCTTGAAGGTTGCAAAATGGCCTCCATAGGCAGAACCATGGCAATTTCCTAACACTCCTTCAACTTCATTCTCTGCTATGCACCTTCTAAACAGTCAATCTGATCCCTTCTTGTATAAGTAAGGTTCATCCCAATAGAATCCATCGATTTCCTTGAGGAGCTTCTTCTTCTTATAAGGGTCCATGTCTGCTGGGATCTCTTCACACACCTTGTAATTGACTATGTCAGCATACCAAGGTAGATCTTCAGTTTCAAGTGCCATCCACTCCTCCATATCATCCTGCTCGATCGAGTACCCGAACATACTCGGTCGAGTGCCTGCTCAAGTAGTGGGTCGAGTTGTGAGCCGAGTTGTCCCAACTAGCATCAGTTTCTCCTCAGGCACTGAATCATCGATTGGAATCTCCTCCTCTATCCTCATCCTGGACAAATGATCAGCTACTCCATTCTCTATCCCTTTTTTATCAACTATTTTCATATCAAACTCTTGGAGAAGCAAAATCCATCTCAACAACCTTGGTTTTGTGTCCTTCTTTGAGTAGATGTGCCTCAAAGCAGCATGACCAGTGTACACAATTACCTTGGATCCTACTAAATAGCTTCTGAATTTTTCAAAGGCAAATACCACTGCTATGAGCTCTTTCTCTGTTGTTGAATATATTCCTTGAGTTTCATCCAAGGTTCTACTTGCATAGTGAATCACATGCAGCCTCTTATTTTTTTTTCCGTCCTAGAACTGCTCCTACTGCAAAGTCTGAAGCATCACACATAATCTCAAATGGAAGATCCCAGTTTGGAGCTTGGACTATTGGAGCTGAAATCAAAGCAGCCTTGATCTCCTTGAAAGCCTTCAAGCAATCTTCATCAAAATTGAACTCAGTCTCCTTACAAAGCAACCTTGTCAATGGCCTAGCTATCTTTGAGAAGTCCATGATGAATCTTCTATAAAACCCAGCATGACCAAGAAAGCTTCTTATGTCCTTGAGTGTTTTTGGTGGTTGAAGTTGATCCATGACTTCAATCTTTGCTTTGTCAACTTCAATACCCTTCTCTGAAATCTTGTGTCCAAGAACTATCCCTTCTTCAACCATGAAGTGACAATGTTCCCAGTTCAAAACTAGATTTGTCTCCTCACATCTCTTTAAAACCCTGCACAGATTAGCAAGACAAGAAGAAAAGGAATCTCCATAGACAGAGAAGTCATCCATAAAAACTTCAACAACATCCTCAATAAGATAAGAGAAGATAGACATCATGCATCTTTGAAAAGTTGCTGGTGCATTACATAATCCAAGTGGCATCCTTCTATAGGCAAAAGTACCATATGGACATGTGAATGTTGTCTTCTCTTGATCATTAGGATGAATAGGAATTTGGAAAAATCCAGAGTATCCATCCAAGAAACAGTAGTGGGTGTGATTAGCTAATCTTTCCAACATTTGATCAATGAAGGGAAGAGGAAAATGATCTTTCCTAGTAGCAGAATTTAGCTTTCTATAATCAATACACATTCTATGTCTTGTTATGGTTCTAGTGGGAATTAACTCATCATGATCATTCTTTATTACAATGATTCCTCCTTTTTTAGGGACATAATGAACTGGTGAGACCCAAGTACTATCAGAAATAGGATAGATCACACCAGCTCCAAGTAATTTAAGAATCTCCTTCTTTACTACTTCCTTTAGGTTGGGGTTAAGCCTTCTTTGAGGTTCAATACTAGAGTAGGATTCATTTTCAAGGTGGATCCTATGCATGCAAAGATTAGGTGATAATCCTTTAATGTCATCCAAAGTATAACCAATAGCTTTTCTATACTTCCTTAGCTCAACAACTAGCAAATCAAGTTCTTCCTTACTCAATTTAGCATTTACTATCACAGGATAAGTAGAGTTCTCACCTAGAAAAACGTACCTTAGCCCAGATGGGAGAGGTTTTAGCTCTACTTTTGGTGCTTTTAATTCAGACCAGTCATCTGTGGAAGACTCGGCATTGCACTCGGTCGAGTGGTTTTGGTGCTCGGTCGAGTGTATGCTCGAGTATGTGGTCGAGCTAACTGAATTTGCTATTTGAACTGACCAGACTTCTTCACTTAATGCAGGTAACCCCTCAAAAACCTCTGGATGGCCTGACTCTCTACAGGAATCCAATATCTCCTCATAGGCCTTGGTTTCTTTATGGATGAACCCTTCCTCTCCACTTTTGGTCAAAGCAGTCCTAAGGTGATCTTGTTCTGCTAGTTCTTCCATCAATTCTCCTGATAATTTGTCCAACTTTTCAACCCAAAAGACTTGTCCTCCAATTGTTGGTTTCTTCATAGCCTTTACAATGTCATTTTGAGATCCTCTCCCAAGTTGAGATCAATCTTCCTTTATCTCACATCAATTATTGCTCCTGCTGTAGCTAGAAAAGGTCTCCCCAAAATCAAAGGATCTTTTGGTTCTTCATCTATTTCCAAGACTACAAAGTCTGTTGGGACTTCCACTGCTCTAACTCTAACTGGTAGATCCTCCAAAACACCATGTGGTAGTCTTATTGACCTATCAGCTAAGATCAGGGATATATTGCATGACTTATACCTTGTAAACCCTAGGCGCTTAGCAACTGATAGAGGCATTAGGCTTACTAAGGCTTTCAAATCACAAAGGCATCTGTTGAAGGTTAAAGGGCCTATAGAGCAAGGTAGAGTGAAGGAACCAGGATCTCTTAGCTTTTGAGGATTCACTTGCTTTTGGATTATGGCACTACACTCATGGCTAAGAATCACCATCCCTTGAACTTCTTTGATCCTTTCCATCACAGCATCTTTCAAAAATTTATGGTAAGGAGGAATCATCACAAAGGCATCTATTAGAGGTATCCTAAGCTCAATCTACTCTAACTTGTTTATCAAACAATGTCTTGTATTTTTCCACCATCTGCTTCTTAAATCTTCTTGGGAAAGGTAGTGGAGGCTTGTAAGGAGGAGGAATGAACCGGACTTCTTTTTCTTTAGAAGTGACTGGCTTAATTTTCTCCTGAGAAGCTGCTCGATCACGCACTCGATCGAGTGTGTGGTCGAGTGGTGGGTCGAGTTCAATGGTGTTTTCATTCTGAGTCTCTTCTTGTTGAAAACCCTCCCCTTCTTGAACACCACTGTCCTTAATGTCTGGTAATGCTCCCTGTCTTGTTGGTAGAACCTTTCCACTGCGTAGATTGATAGCATTAGCAGATTCTATAGAGTGAATAATAGCCTTGCCTTTGTTGTGGTCTTGCATTGGGGCATAAGCTAGTTGATTCTCCATAGTCACAATCCTGGAAGTCAGTGTGTCAAACTTGGCATGGAGCTCAGTGTAAATATCTGCTATCCTCCTGTTCAGCTCAACAAATCTGTTTGCTGCCTCAATCTTTCCATTGGTTTGCCCAACCAACAGTTGTTGCATCATGGATCTTAAGTCTTGTTCCTGGCCTTGGTTAGTCTGAAACCCTGGTGGGGGACACAATTGGGGCTGGAACACTTGATGCTGCTGCTTGGGTGCATAGTTGTTTTGCTGTTGAGGCTGTTGTGGTGGATAGACTTGGTCTTGTGGATTGGCCACATTGGTGCTTCTATAGGAGAGGTTGTTGTTCTTGAACCATCCTCCTTGGTTGTAGCCTTTGAATCCACCATGGTTTTGCATATAACAGAGCTCAACAAATTCTCTTTCCCCCTCTTAAACTTGAACCTCTTCTTCACCAATGAAGTGAATAAACTTTTGTTGGCTAAGGAGGATCTTGTCAAGCTTCTCATTGACCATCTTCAAATCCTTCTTGTACTTGTCCTCTTGGTCAGTGGAGGTGGACCTTATGGTTCTGTCATAGTCCTCATTGTAATTGCCATTTGACTGAGCAAGATTTTCAATCAATTCCCATCCTTCTTCCACATTCTTGTTGAGGAAGTTGCCATTTGAGGCTGTATCAAGAAGCATTCTGATCTTGGGAAGCACTCCTCTATACAAAGTACTTAGTAGGGACTCATTGCTGAAGCCATGGTGAGGACACTGAGTCTGGAATCCTTTAAACCTCTCCCAAGCTTCACAAAAGCTCTCATTTTTTCTTTGAGCAAACCCAGAAATTTCATTCCTCAATCTAGCAGTCCTTGCATTTGAGAAGAACTTTGCCAAGAAAGCCTTCTTGCAATCATCCCATGTGGTTATTGCTCCAGTTGGAAGTGTCTTCTCCAGAGGTGAGCCTTGTCTCCAAGTGAGAAGGGGAACAGCCTTAGCTTAAAGCCATCTTCACTCACTCCATTGATCTTGGTGAGACCACATATCTTATCAAACTCATCAAGGTGGTTTAGGGGATCCTCCATTGGCAACCCATAGAACTTGTTGGCTTGAATCATGGAGATCAATCCACTCTTGATCTCATAATTGTTGTTTGCTACTGTAGGAGGCACAATACCAGCTCTCTGGTTATGTGTGTTTGGTGCATCTCCAACACCAATGTTTCTTGCCCTTGGAGCTTGTTGATCTTGTTGCTCCATTAGCACTTGTTGTTCTTGTTCCTGATAGATCTTTGTTCTCTGCTGTCTTAGGTCCATTGGTGGTCTGTTGATGTGATCTAGGAGTCTCTGAAGATTGTGATGACCCTTGGACCTTGTTTGCATCAACAGGCGCGAGTACAGACTCGAACAGGTACTCGGTCGAGCGCAGGCTCGAGTGGGTGGTCGAGTCGACTGGGAACTGATGTCTATTTGTATCCGGCTTCTGACTCGATCGAGTACTCGATCACTCACTCGGTCGAGTGGTGGTCGAGTTGATGGTCAAGCTGGTACCTGAAACTCAATCATAGACAAGCAGGAGAAGAAACGATATCAGTAGCGAACAAGTGGATAAACGAACTTAATCTTAGACTTCTATTGATCCTAATTGTCACAAAAACACTCTCAAATGGGCAACAACGCCAAATTGAAAAACACATACTTTTTCTAGGTTCTACTTATGCAATGAATGTATGATGACATGCAAATAGAGACATAAGTAGTGATGATCAGAATGTATAGTGGTAAGTATTCCCGCCTGTCACGCGGGTGACCCGGGTTCGATCCCCGGCAATGGCGCCAAATTGAAACACATATGTTTGTGGTGTGTGTGGTGAATGGTATGATGAGATATGAATGATGAATGAATGGAGTGCAGAGTGTTTCAATTCCCCTTATGAAGTTGTAGTATAAGATGTGTCAATCCAATCTGAGAGTTTGCAAGCAATCAGGATGTGCATAAATGTCTAAGTCAAGCCAAGTATGAAGGATGTTTGTCACTAACAACCTATTGATGAAATGTAAAATGCAGAATGTAAAAGCTACTAAAATGGATGCTAAATGTAAAGAAAACAGACTAATCAAAGCTATGATGCAATAAGAACAGAAATAGAAACTATAGTAAATGCAAGTATTGAACTAATGCAAGGCAAGTAATGAACAGGACACTAAGTAAATGCAACAGAAATGCAACTAGAATGAAACAGGAAGTAAGACAGGACAACTACAAAGCATAAACAAGAATTATGGGGATGAGCTCGAGCAAGCACTCGATCGAGTGTAGATCGAGTACAGGGTCGAGCTGGACAAACGCGAGAACATAGCAAAGACAGTAAAACAGAGCAATACAAAAGCGAATCAAACAACGATCAAACAACATGATTTAAGCTAGGAAATCAATAAAGAGGGAAGGTCTTAGGGATGGAATCATGGGTTGGACTTCATATTGTGGTTATCTAACTTGACCAACAAACCTCAACCAATATGAGCTAATCTCTAGACAATATCTCCAAGAACATGTTAATCCACTCTCATGGCAAAAACAATCAAGCTCATATATTTCTAGACTTGTTCTCACAAAGTAAAGAACCTATACAAGCTAGCATTAAGCAATATGTCAAAAATCAAACAAGACTTCTAATCTCTTAGCAAGCCTAATGATAGTCTCTAGATCTAGCCTTATCTATGCTCCTTAGACATTGGTGTGATGCTAAGAGACTTGAGATCAAACCCTACCCTCTCGGTTATAGGATCAGCATTAAGAATATCTACCTTAGAAGAGATCTAAAACAATCAATCTTGACCAAATCAAATAACCACAACATCCATCCAACCTAAACCATCCCTAAGAGCTAAGGAAACTACTCACAATCACACATGATGAACAATAAAGTCATAAACCCAGAAAATACCGAAACTTGCATCAATAGAAAGATAAAGCAAAGATCTACAATATTGAAGAAGGAATCAAACACGAATTCTTAATATCTTGAAAGTTATGGAACCAACAAAATCCAAGAATTCTTTGTTTTTCTCCTTCAAGGAGGTACAAGATCTAAGAAAATAAAAATGCAAAAGTAAATTCTTTCCCAAAAGGGCAAATACTAGGTTTTTGACTATCTAAAAAGCTGGACTCTTGGTGGCTGTAGGGTACAAGGTCTTTAAATAGGAAAAGGAGTGGAAGCCCTAAAAATACTAAAAGACAAAATAGCTAGGCGGCTCGGCCAACTCGACCCGGTGCTCGGTCGAGTGACCGGTCGAGTTGGCTTTTCTTCTGCTCCTTCCACTCGGCCGAGTCCCTCTCCGCACACGGTCGAGTGTCTGGTCGAGTGGGCAGTCGAGTGGGACTCCGGACCTTGGTTCTTCAGCCTTAACTCTCTTGCTTTCTCCTCTTGTTTGCTTCACTTCTCTTCAGCATTGCTTCCATGCTCCTTAAGCTCCAAAATCACCTGTTTATGCATGAAAAAGATACAAATGCAATGCAACTATACTCTAATGCAAGAACAGTCCTAAAGCTAAGCAATAATGGTTAAAATGGATAGCAAAAGATGCAAAATATGTGAATATACTAAGGGAAAACAGGGTAAAATATATGAACATCAATCTCCATTGCAAGGCCCTTGCAAAACCCATCAACTTGACACCTTCCACCATCAGCTAAGGAGACTGATCGTTCGGGACGTCGAAGTATTGGAATTCCCAAATCTTCGGCCACACTACTTTTAATAAAGTTATGTGTGCTACCCATGTCGAATAATGTCCAACCAGATCCATTGGCAATTTTAGCATTCACTTGAAATGTGCTCCCTGTTTCCTCGCCTTTCATAGCGTGAAGAGAGACCTCCATCTCCTCCTCCCCAGACTCATCACCTGAATCTTCGTCATCGTCTATCATCTTGATATGGAACAAAATTGGATGACATTTGTGTCCCGAAGTAAACACTTCGTCACAATTAAAACAAAGTCCTTTTTCTCTTCTTTATGCCATCTCCGAGCTGGTTAATTTTTTGTAAATTTTCTTTTTCGGTAGTTGTCCTTGTCCTTCTTGGTTTGGAACCAGCGTCTCTCCCTCTTTAGCCCCAGCAAATCCACGAGCTCCTGTAGTAGGTCGAGTTGTTGGTGTCACAAAACGTGATGGAGGAGCCAGATGTCCGCCAAACGTACGTGTCCGTCTATCCCCTTCAATCTTATACTCATTGTCCCTTGCATATTCCATAGCTTCAAAGATTGTTTCGGGGCGGAGATACTCGACCTCTTTCTGCAAACTGTCCGTTAATCCCGCACAGAACTGCCAAAGCTGTTGATCTCCAGTCAAACGTGTTTGTCGTCCCAAGCATACCTCGAACTGGTTGCAGTATTCATCTACTGTTCCTATATGTCGAAGGTTACATAATTCTCTCACTGGGTTGACAGAATCTGCCTTGCCAAACCTACTCTTGCAGACACATTTGAACTCGGCCCACCCAATACGATATAAAACGAGTGCGTAAATTTTGATGCCAATGGTAGGCTTGACCGGTTAGCACAAAGCTTGCTTGTCTGACTTTAGCATTGTCGTTGAAAATTCTCTGATCTTCAAAGTAATCTTCACATTTTTGTAATCATTCCACGGCATTAGTGGTACCATCGTATGGAGGAAATTCAATTTTGGAAGGTACTACCGTGAAACCAGCTGACCCCGACTTGTCTCCCATACCTTTCCTAAACTCAGATTGATCACTAGGAAGGAAATCAGAACCAACACCTTCAGCTCTTTCTCCAATCTCTCGTACCTTCCAGTCACCACCTCCATCAGTTCGTCGGTGCCCTTGCTCTCTTCCCACAGAACCTCGTGCCCAAGGTCCCCCTGAGTAAGAGGGTTGATGTCCATAGGTTGCGTTCATCTTAGAGGCTGACCCTATACCCTCTTTTTTTTCATCTTGCGTGGTGGTAAACTGGTCTTCCACCACGTTTTTCTTGCTGGGTTGAACAACCACACCTTCACGACCCTCTTCTGTTTTTGTTTGGTTCTTGCTGGGTTGAACAACCACACTTTCACGACCCTCCTCTGTTTTCTTGTGGACTGTATTTGCCCTTGTGGACTGTATTTGCCATGGCAAGGGTGTGCTCACGTAACTCTTCTTGATTTGCCACTGTCGATGCTATCGCCGCTTGTTGTATCGTGACTGTCCTTTGGATAGATCCCGCTTCATGTCTCTTACCTCTTGTGTCAAATCCCCCAATGCTTTCACGACCTGCGCAACTTGAGCAGCTAAAGCTTCGTTATCTCCCATGGTTTCGTTTGGCTCTGATACCAGATTGTTATGAGCCAAAGCCTTAGCCTTAGCTCTAGTAGTAGCACCCGTAGTTTATAGCTCAAGAACAAAAGAGAACAAAGAGATTGAAAGATTAACTTCCTTTAACCCAAGTCTCTTGCTTAGAGAATTAGGTTAACTGTTTGGAAGATGATTTCTTATTGATCTTTAGATCTCCTTATATAGAGCTCTTACAACCGACTTATGCTAAATAGAAAAGTAAAAATACCAAAACCTTAATCTAATCATAAAAGGAAGTATTAATAACCGACTAACAAGAAGCTTTGGGCTTCCTCCTATGATACGTAATACCATATCTCGTATCAGACTGGAGAACTCTCTTAAGCCAAAGTAGATTCATCTACGACCATATGAAAAACAGTCAAAAATACTCATCCTTCCTTCACTCAAGAGACTCTTCTCAGATATGGATATTAGAGAACTTCGATCAATCTCCTTTATACTTCAAACTGTGTGATTTTGGTGAACACATCCGAGGTATGTCAGCCTGTGATGGATTAATTTTGTTCTACACTGATTCTCACAAAATTGCAATCTGGAAATTGCAACTTACAAGTATGTGGATGGATAGCCGATAGAGAGCATATGTCCATCTATGACTGCTACTGCCTTGGACGCACAAGAGATATGATATACAAGGTTTTAAGATTCAATCTCTTTGGTTGCTATTATGATGATGATTGTGTGGATTATACACTTGAAGCAGCAATATGTAATGTCCATGGCTGAAACTTGGACTCTGTATAGGGATAGGTTTGCCGTGCTATCACTGCAAGGAAATTCTTTTTGGTTGGCTCGCTAAATTTGAAAGCAATGAAGTCTTTGTGCAGTCAATTAACTTTTCAACGTACAGAATCGTTTATACCAGTTAGACTTCCTTTTGTAGCAAGGCTATTGGATGCGACTACAACAGCTTTATCGTGTTTCTAGGGAGATAGAATCTCTCTCCTTTATCAAAGACACAGAGAACTTACTGAGCTATGGGTTACTAACAAAGTCAGAGATGAAGTTCCAGTTTCAGCTTGGAAAAACTTTTTATCATCACAAGTGATCATCCTCTCATTCATCATGCTCCAAACTATTTCGTCAACCTGTTATGAGCCAAAGCCTTAGCCCTAGTAGTCACCCTGTAGTTTATGCTTAGAACAAAGAGAACAAAAGAGATTTCAAAAGCTTAACTTCCTTTTAACCCTTGTTTAGAGAATTAGGTTAAGTGTTTGGAAGATTCATTATTGATGTTTTAGGGACCTATTTATAGATCCCTTTACAACCGACTTAACATCTTAACTTTTAACTAAAAGTAAAAATTCCAAAACCAATTTCTAAATAGAAAAGGAAACATAATAATTAAAAGAACTAGAAGCTTCTCAATCCTTCCTCTTTATCCTATGATACGTAATGCCAAAGCGTGTATCACAACCTAAACAATATCACAATCTTTTGTGAAGAGGTAACAGCAGGTGATGTTGCTTAGATCAAATTGATGAAACTCTCACAAACTGGGTTGGAGCAAACATATGTACAGAGGTATAACCATTCAAAGAGTTGTGCCCCTTCAAATAGTTGTGTTTACTTTCACAGTTTGGTTCCCGTACCAGGTGAGTTATAAATTTCAACAAAAAGATCCAAGTTATTGATTGATTGTGATGTTCCATTGTCATGCTAATGTTGTGTTATTTTAGGATTTTAAAAGATGGGAAAGACAACCTGAAGAATGACACCATGAGATGTCCAAGACAAAGGTAGAGAAACACCAAACTTAGTATGTTTACAAGTTTTAAAGGACACACACCAAATTAACTTAGTACGTTTACAAGTTTTAAAGGACACTAATGCCTTGATGTTATAAAATGTCTAGAGGCATGAAAGGTCTGATAGAAAGCATCATATAAAAAGCTCTCCATAATTAGATCTTAAAGCTCAAAACTGAATCCACTCAAGGATTTAGAAGTGTACGTAATTTCAGTGTCTAACAAAAAAAAAATTCAAAAGAAAGATTCCTACATTGATCTTCAGTGAATGATAATCTGACCAAAATCTAATTAACATAACCGATTCCAACTTAAAAAAAAAACAAATTATAAGAAAATGATTTACATGTAATTACCACATGTGTTGCATCGAACACGTACTGGAAGCATAAATCGAATCTTCTTCTGCTGATTTTTCGGTTTCTGGAGGCGAGGTATCTTCTTCGGATTGAAATCTGGCGAATAATACTTGTTTGGGTAACTTCAGAGCACACATTCGATTAAACAAAAAAGGCAAATCAGGCAATAACAAAAGAAGGAGATCGCAAGACTATGAGAAACACACACGAAGAAGAAGAAGAAGAACAGTCCAACAAAGAAGGAGATCTCTCTTTGCTCTTTCTCTATTTCTCTCTTGTAATTTCTGTTGGACCTTAATTTATTTAAGCTTAGTGGGCTTAATAAAATTGGATTGTGTGAATGAGAAATTAGGCCTTAATGGTTTGGCCTTGCTTAAGATGGAGCTCCAAGAGAAGTGGGTCAGATTGGATAGAGTCAAAACTCTGTTTCACGATCCGTGAGACTCGGTCTCTTTGTTTTCGTGATCAAGTGGAGAGTTATGGAGAGTTGGATTTCCTTGAGAGATCGTCGCTTCTTCACGTCGTCCACCTCCTAGATTTGCGATGGACTTGGTAAAGTTGTGGAGAATCAATTTCAAACCCAAGTCATCCAAGTCCTCTATATATACTCGTTGAGTTCTTCTCTTGAAAAACAGCGAATTGACGATATCAAAGTCGCTTGTTCTCACACACAGCAAAAGCACAAAACATCCAGCAATCTCTCACAAAGTAAGTTTCGAGAGTATCGTAGAAGTGAAGTTCGTATAGAGCTGGTGTTTGAGTGATTAGCAAACCCGGTTGTGTATGGTTGTATCCTGGGACTCTTGTAACCATTAATCTCGTCGCACTGCGGGGGTTTCAAAGAGTTAAGGAAAGAGATTTTGGTCTCGCCTCCATTCTTCCTTTAACGTTTGTGTTGTTATCTCTTATTCAATACCTCTTACGTAGTGTGGCAAATTTCTAGCTCCTACATTCTTAACTCTTTGAATTCTGTTGTTGTTCTATAAACATCTAACAGATTGATTTGAGATTTCATAAACGTTTAAGGAGAAGTTGTGTGTATATTCACAAGTTTTTACCACAGTTGCGATTGGGTAAAAAAAAACGTAACGAGAGCTTGAGAGCCTCGGACCTGTTCTGTTCTTTTGTGAAAGGAAAAACAGAGTATGATGCAATTGGTTTAGATTTCTTGTTTGAAAAAACCTGCTGCTTGCATATTGTTTATTTGCTGTTAAGAATTGCGATTCTAAAAGCTATTTTGAAACCAATTGTTGTGTTATTCAAAACCTGCAGTTTGCATTGAGTTGCGATTCATAAACTGCAGAATTTTTTGTTTGGATTTATTTGCAAATTAAAATCTCATAATCGACATAGTATCTTGGTTTTTAAGTTTCTGCAAATTGAAAGCTTAGAGATTTATTATTTCTTGCCTTGAGAGGTTAAAAAGAACTGCAACTTGGTTTTGTTTCAGTTATTTTTTGGAAAAATAGAGAACATTAATCAAGGATGAAACCGAGTTGTGCAATAATAATAAACTATATTAAGTGGTTTGACTACGTGCTTAGCACACAAGCTTGTTATTTATTTATTCTGCAACTTAAAATAGTTAAACGTGAACAAGTTGGTTTTGCGAAACCTATGTTCTTGTTTCTCTTGTGTTTAATTGCAATTTTTTAAGGAATCGAGTGTTGTTGATTTATTCACTTGATTATCAGAGTCAGTTCACGACTTGATATATTGTTCTGAACAAAGCTTTGTGTTTGTGTTTCAGACATGTCCAGTGAAGACTTGAACGTGTCCAACATTGCTGAGGTCACGGAGACCACCACCAATGGGACTGGGAATGACATCCAGTTTGGTACGCTCCCTCCGGTGAAAGTAGCAGTCCCTGAACCTATACCAGCTGCAGTCTCAGATCAGTTTCAAAGGGTGCAGATTCCAGCTGTAAATTCGGCTGGTCTACTTCCGGACAAGTTTGATGGAACATCGTTCAAAATGTGGCAAAAGAAGATGTTCTTCTATCTTACCACACTGAAACTAAGTAAGTACACTAATGAGGAGAAGCCCATTCTCTCGGAGGATAACACGAATCCACATGCGTTAGCAAGCGTACAGGCTTGGATACAAGGTGACTTCCTGTGCAAGGGTTACATCCAGAGTCGTCTCAATGATCAGTTGTACAACGTTTGTGTTGTTATCTCTTATTCAATACCTCTTACGTAGTGTGGCAAATTTCTAGCTCCTACAATTTCTTGTTTAGATGGTCTTTAAACGTTTTGGCTTAGGGGACGAAAACCTCCTTATATAGTCAAAGATGAGCTTCTCTGTTTCCTTTTGCACTTGAAATTGTTCTTTTCTCTTGTTTCCTTTTGGTTTGCAAGCCGACTAATAGAAAAGGCAAAAGAAATAAAACGTTTATTTTTGTAATTATCATCATCTTATACAGATTTTTTCCTAACAACCATCCCCTATATATTAAAAGATAAACATTTTGGAGAAAAGCTGACGTGTCGTCGCCAGAGAGCTCCGTAGCCAATTTATTGTTCACCCTTAGTATTCTATAAAATTACATAAAACTGCCACTGTTATATATATATATATATATTTATATATCTTTTGTCAACTGCTACTGATATAAATAAATATTCAATTTATTTATATACACATTATTTTGCTCCTAAAAATTAGTAAATATTATTCAAAAATTGATAAATATTATCCCTTACATATATTCAAAATTAAATTAATTTTATTATGTATTGCAATATAATAATATAGCTATATTATAAGATGTAAAAAATATATATATATATATATATATATTTAAAATCATATCTTCAAAAATATAAATAATGTTACTTTTTTAATAACTTTATGAAGCTCTAATGGTGAAATAATCGAAGATCTTTAAATATATAGAGGATTTACATTAAATTGTCATTAGTATAACTAAGGAATATTTCATTTAATAATTGAAGGAAATCTATACTATTAATTGGGGAATACACTTAAGGGTTAAAAAAAATCATACAAATATTTATGCTGCCAAAAGAACCCAATTTACATATTAAGAAGAACATTAAACAACAGATTTATTATACTTTAGGAAATCGTTCAAATTAGTTACATAATAATCATGTTATGAGAATTTTGTGTGGATATATTCATGTATGGAAAAATACAGGACGAGAATTTGGGAACAAGAATTCAAGCAGAACATATGCCGGATATACTATTTACTCATGTGAATTATGAGGAATAAGTTTTTTCAGGTAAAAAAAAATGTTGAAATCAGACATATTAGCCGGGTTTGATCGCTTGACAATTATATTTAGGTCATCTGGAAATTCTATGATATGCAACGGGATGGGTATAGACAAGTAGACATGAACACGGGTACAATTATGGTTTAATAACTATTGGTTATGGTTAAATTCAAAACAAGACGAGTATCTCATTAGTAACAACATTTAGTGGTCCCATATATTTAACAAGATGGTTTCAGTTAAATTCAATTTTAATATATTTAGCATGACGTATACAGAACAAGACGAGTATCTCATTCTAAAATATATATACATCTAGGTTAAATACGTGAAATAAATGAAACTGAAACCGAAACCAAATTTGATTTAATATCCTTAAACAAACAGTTGGAAATGTTTGGATTACATTTAGAATAATATACACATAATATCACTCACGTATCTAAATCTTAATTTTTTTTTTATATAGATCATTTATGCAAGTCTGAGTAGAGGTTTATATGAAAATTTTCTAACTTTTTTAAAAAATATGCAAAAATAACTCCGCACGTACGTGCGGGTCCGAACCTAGTATATTAAAAGAGAAGCATTCTCACACAAAATGCTGATGTGTCGGACTTACAGAGCTCCAGACATTATTTTCTTTATTTGTCATTAGTTTTTAATAATATTTACATCAATTTTTCAAAAATATAATTAACACCTAAATTTAAATTCTTATATTCTCTTTCTAACTTAATTATACAGTATGCTTTAATTACATTTTCATAAAATCTTTAAAATGAATTTTAAGAACTCTTTGTTCATATGATATTAACCCATGTTAATATTATAATAATTCTCACAGGTTAAATTTTAATTATTATACAAAATTTTTATGTATTTTTTTTAAAACACACATATATATATATATACTACACAATCGAATTTTAGATTTCAATTACCAATAAATATTATAAATTTTGAAAATAAAAATTACAATAAAAACATTTAATAATTGTTTTATACCGCACCGTTGTTAGCTAGTATATGATTATATGTAGAAATTAAGAAATTTAGCTGTTCTCTTTTGATATATCTCGATATTTGAATAATTTTTAAAGGTTAAGGCCTTATTAGGGAACGTCCTTCTTATATATAGCCGCCGTCCGCCGAAGAGGAGCTTTTACGTTTCCCTTTTACATGTCTAGCTGACTAGCTAGATTGGTTTTCAAAAGTTGATTACTACTACTTGTTTCTTTTATCTCTCGTAGAAATTGATAAATGTGCAATATTGAAAATACCAAGATCATCATAACACATGTATGTCTGTGAAATGAATAAATGTTTCAAACAAGTATAGACATGTAATGCAATTTGTATAGTTTCTCAAAATACAGAAAAGAATTGAATAGATTGATTGCTACTATTTAGTTGGAAAGAAGAAAAAAGATTGATTGCTAGCATAGTATTTATTTAAATTTCCAATATATATATATATATGTAGTTGTGTTTTCATATCCTTTTTAATAAAAGGGAATTACAGAACATTGTTTTGGTAGACTTTATAATTTTAATAAATGGTTAAAAATAGGTTATACATAGGTTATAGATTAATCCATATATTAATTGGTTACAAGTTGATAGTTCATATATTAATGGTAACAAATAAAACGTTAATTGTAACCGAAAATCTTATACGGGATATTCCAAATTGATAGTTCATGGATATTCCAAACTTTATTTTAGAAAGATCACGTTGTTTCCAAAGATCTACAATCACAATATTACCAATTTATTTTCCTGAGATTTTATTGATAGACCACAACATTAACCAAGTTATCAAATGAGATAAAAAAAATATACTCTCAATCATAAAAAAAAGTACACAATTTTTTTTATAATAAAACGGAAGTACACAATTTTTTTTGTAGAATATATAATTTTTATAAATTAGTTACAAAATAGATAATATATTAAATATTGGTTGGTTACAAAAAGTTATAGATGAAATCCGTAGGCTATATGAAATTACAAATACACTTAAGAATATCTCAAAGAATCCTCTTAAAGATAATATTCCTATGATTACTACAATTTTCAAAAAAATCTTGATTATTACATATATTGTTACACCATATATAGTGTTAGGCATAAAAATATACTGTTAGGCGTAAAAAGAAACAAAATCTTAACAATTAATCACACATAATCGTGATTTCCGAGATTTTATTGTGGATTTCAAAATAAAATCTGACCTAACACCCTTCCAAGCTTTTAATATAAATCAATGTCTTTAGAACTGGACCGGAAAGTGAACCGGAAGTCTTTCGGGTCACTGGGTCAACAAATCGGACCGATTGAATTACGGATCAATTAGTTTATTAGTTTGATTACATTTTATGAATATAACATCTAATTTTCTATAAATATATGAACAAAACATACATAGTTAAATACTAAACAACTAAAATTAAACTTTTAAATGATTAGATAAAATAACTATCTGATTATTTTATAAATAAAAACATTTATTTTTAATTTGGTTTGAGTTTAAAGTGTGACCAAAATCAAATATTTTAATTTGAGACCGACAATCCGGTCCGACCTGCCGGTTCAACTACCGGTTCACGGATTTTTATTTGTTAGGTTTTTTGCGGGTCTTATTTGTTAGGTTTTTAGAGGTTACCCGGACCAGAATACCTATCGGGTTTTGGTTGGATCGAACCGACCGGTCGGTCCGGTCCTGGTTAATAAACATTAATAAATCATTCAGATCTCCATTCACCAAAATACATCTCTCATATTCATACAAAAAATAATAATAATAATAATAATAATAAGAATCGTTTCTCAATTTAAAATACTAAACCGTCTTATAAATTATATTTTATTTTGAAATTATAATACAGATAAAAGAAATTTCAACCCGTGCTCTAGTACGGTCCAAATCTAGTATGGGTTGAAATTTGAAAACAGCAAAAGCAAAACATTAAATAGCTTTGATTTTCTACCCTGATAATGTCTATATATACACACCTGGTACTATAGCGTTTGATCAAAGAGAGAAAACAACATCTTTGATTAAAAGTCTGTTTAAGAGAAGGACAGTATAACATAACATCATCACATGACGACTAATTTGTTATTTCGGTTTTGCTCTTTTTGTCTGAAGAAGTGTTGAAAGACGGAATCGTTTTAGTTAAAATCCCGATTTTTAACAGATGTAACAAACATTACAAAACATCTCTCTTTCTCTGAGGAATTAATCTGAGTTTTTGTTTGTTGTTAACTGTTAATTTTAATTACAAAAAATCACCTATGTATGTTTGATTTTTTTTGTTTCTTCTGAATGGGGGTAACAAACACAAAACACTGTAGACTATATTAATTATTATTATAGTTCTTAAAAATACAAAAAATCAACAAATTCTTCTTGAGAATTTTTTTCTAATTTTAATCTTTTGTGTTGTGTGTATGTGAGATCTTTACTACTACTATCTCATCATCAAAGTTGCTTCCTTTTTCACGGTCTTCTTCTAATCAACAAGTTTTGGGAATGGGCCTCTTCTCCTTCTTAGTTTCCCTTTTTCCGATAAAATTCGTCTTCTTCTTTTCTGGGTTTCGTCGATTTCACATCTAAGAGTTCGAAATTAGGGTTTTTTTTTTTTTTTTTTTTTTTTTTTTTTTTTTTTTTTTTTTTTAGTTTAGGGCTGATTCGAGGTCGCGAGAATAATCTTTTTTTTTTTTTTTTGACTCAGATTTATTCGTGCCTTTGACACGACACACTAGTGGGTTCTTGACGAACTTATTCTTTAGGGTTTTTTTTCTTTTGTCGAATTGTTCTCTTCTTTGTAGTTGTTGTCTCTTTTGGGTTAGAGAAAGTTTGGTTATGCTTTGAATGATGTTTCATGGTCAAGGGTTTTCGAGAAACCGTTGTAATGTTGTGGCAGTTGTTTCTGGAGAGAATAATAATAACCAGATAGATGGAGCTCCTCCTCCTCCTCCTCTTCAACCCAAATACCCTTTTCCAGATCTCTCTTCTTCAGGGCGACTCAAGGTAAAAGGGTCTTTGAATTCTTCTTCTCTAATTCTCTTTTACTTGTCTTAAATGATTTGGTTTGAAATTTGGAATCTTTTGTAAGATTGGACAATGTTGAACTAAGTTGGTTCTAGTTATGTAGATAGGGAATTTGTTAGCTGGTGAGAGAATCTTCAATGGCTTCAGATATTACTGGACTTGGAAGTTCCTTCTAGTGAAATTTTATGGAGATGTTTAAGCATTTGTGTGTATGCTATGCTTTTTTTTCTCATGTTGTAGATTCAGGTACTGAATAATCCTACGACAGAGGAGTTCCAGGTTGCTGTTAACTCTTCTGCAACGGATTTTGTCTACTTGCAAGGGGAGCAGACTGGAGATAGTGATGAAGTTGGTCCCTTAGTGTTGGGATTTGCTGCTTTTTCTACTCCTGATGCCTTGGTTGCTCTGTTTGGTTCCACATTACCGACAACGGTAGGTGCATTCGTTTTTTTACGTTACTCTTTTTTAGTTTAGGATTTCCTTTTACCATCTGAAGTTGGTTTTGTTTCTTAATACTTTGCTGTTAGTCTCTTGATGATTCGCTTAAAAGGCTTTATAGAGTTTCCTCTACATTTTTCATAACAAGAACCCAAATATTCTTCACTGGTTAAGTTTCTGTTTATAATTGTCCCTAGTGAAATATTAATAGGCTTTGGTTTCATATTGTTTTCTCAGGTTTACCTTGAGCTTCCAAATGGTGAAGAATTAGCTCAAGCACTCTACTCTAAGGTGCACCATTCTTGATAACCACCTTGCACTTTTCTGTTTCCTTACTGTTTAGTACGTTTTCTTCTTGTTACCTCTTTGTTGCTCTATTTCACCTAGGTTAAGAGTAGTTGAAAGGAACAGTTAATATGTAAATGCCCTTTGAATAAATTACTTAAATTGATAGTACATTATGTCAGTCCTTCTAATCAGTTTTTTTTTTCTTTCTATTGGTGCTTTGGTATGGTAGGGTGTTCAATATGTTATATATTGGAAAAATGCTTTCACGAAATATGCAGCCTGCCATTTTCGCCATGCTCTGTTTTCAGTCATACAGAGGTAATATTTGTTAACCCGAGCATCTGAAATTGCGAAAAGCCTTAATTTTAGTCTGATTTACATCTACATTATGTACTCTTTTTCACCTAGTCTACAAATTTAGTTGACTATGCTATGTTCTTTGGCAATGCAGTTCGTGCAGTGATACATGGGATGTGTTCCATGTTGCAGAGGCATCTTTCCGACTCTATTGTACGAGTGACAATACCGTCCTTCCTTCGAACAGCAACCGTAAAATGAATTATGAGATGGGACCCTGCTTGCTTGGAGACCCTCCAAAGATTGACGTGGTTTCGCCAGAAGCTGATGAACTAGAAGACGAAAATTCATTAGAGAGCCTCCCGTCAATAAAGATATATGACGAAGATGTTACCGTGAGATTCCTTTTGTGTGGACCACCATGCACACTGGTGGGTGTTGCTGACCTTCTTGCACATTTTATGATGCTTGGCTTGTTTGCGCAATTGTTAGTATTTCTCTATGCTATTTTCACTTCTAAAGCTGGTTCTCTATTTCAGGATACATCTGTTCTGGGATCTTTGGTGGAAGGACTTAATGCTCTCTTGAGAGTAGAAGTGAGTAGCTTGTTAGTTTTCAGTTTAGCTTTTTCTTTATTAGTGGGCCTACGAAAATGTGTGCATTTTAGTCCTATCAAAATAACTTTATCATTTCTTTGTTCCAGATGCGAGGAAGTAGGCTCCATAACCGTTCTAGGTATGTAGTTTATATGGCCAAATGATATGTTGTGCATCCCTCGAATAATCTTTGATTTTGTGCCTATGGAGTTAGTTTTAAGACTTACTGTTACTTTCATAATGCAGTGCTCCAGCACCTCCTCTTCAAGCAGGAACATTTACTCGTGGTGTAGTGACCATGCGGTGTGATATCTCGACCTGTTCTTCAGCACACATATCAATGCTGGTGTCTGGAAATGCGCAGACCTGTTTCAGTGACCAGGCAAGGGATTTTAACCTTTCTAAATATGACCTCTACTCTGCATACATGTGCAATGGGGTTTATCATTAGTCTCCTTTGTAAATAACAGCTTTTGGAAAATCACATAAAACATGAGGTGATTGAGAAGATCCAACTAGTCCATTCAGTGGTCAACTCAGAAGAAACAGAGTGGGTTTTCTCTGAGCCTCGGAGATCTGCTTCAATAGCTTGTGGGGCAAGTGTGTGTGAAGTTTCGATGCAAGTCCCGACATGGGCTCTGCAGGTTAATTATCTCTTTCTCTGCTCGATTTAGATTTGTTGTAGTCTTGTAGAGTAGTCCTGAGAATGTTAAGATGAAAAAGTTTGTTATGAAAATGCAACGAACATTAATGAAGGCTTTTCAAGTTCCTGAACGTTTGAGTCAACGTTTAAGATGCCCATGACCATTTTCCGTGCTTTATTGCTCCCACTATGCTTTGACATGACCATGTGAGGTGGTAACATCCAGATAGCCATGTGTGATCCACATTCTTTGCGACTTTCTGGATTTTTTTTTTCGCGTTTCATGATCTTTCTTTCTCTTGCGTAATATGTAGCTAAGAAAAAGTTTTATTCTGCTTTTATGTAGGTCTTAAGGCAGCTGGCACCTGATGTGTCATACCGCAGTTTGGTTATCCTTGGAGTAGCAAGCATTCAGGGGTTGTCTGTTGCTTCCTTTGAAAAAGATGATGCAGAGCGTTTACTTTTCTTCTGTGGACAAGAGATCAATGATACTTCAAATCATGATGCTCTTCTGTCCAAAATTCCTCACTGGTTAACGCCACCCTTACCAACCAGAAAAAGATCCGAACCATGCAGAGAAAGTAAGGTACTGTTTCGAATGCCACAGGTTAAAACTTCCTTTATATAGAATATTAGTTTGGAAGTACTCTTTGTTTACAAGTTAGACTCTTTGATTTCAACTCTAAATTGGTGGCCATACTTGTGCCAAACTATCATCGTCTTCATGTATTTACACTGATATGACGCTGTGGAAATATCTACATTCAGGAAACTGAAAACGGAGGACCTACATCGAGGAAAATCAATGTTGCTGCTCTGAGACCGATACCTCACACCCGTCGACATAAGATGATACCTTTCTCTGGTTACTCTGAAATTGGAAGATTTGATGATGACAACACCAAAGGAAGCTTACCTATGCCTCCAAAGCATGGTGCATCAGGTGGTACTCCGGTAACTCAACGTAAAGCTTTTTCTGGTTCATACCAGAGAAAGCAAATTATCTCACTAAACCCTCTGCCTCTCAAGAAACACGACTGTGGAAGAGCGCATATTCAGATTTGCTCAGAGGTTTGCCTTACTTTCCTTGTGATGAATAGTTTGAACTTAAAACCCACTTTGAAGATGGTTTTTTTTTTCTTCGGGGATTATTATACTGATGCTGTCTCTATATGAAGGAGGAGTTTCTGAGGGATGTGATGCAGTTTTTGCTAATTCGAGGACATAGCCGGCTTGTTCCTCCAGGGGGGCTAGCAGAGTTTCCAGACGCTGTTCTCAACTCAAAACGGCTTGATCTGTTCAACTTGTATAGAGAGGTAGTTAAGCAATGATTTGAATTTGATCAACCCAGGGCAGCCAGCATTACATTTGTTGGCCTAAAAATGAGAGTTATTGCAGGTTGTATCAAGGGGAGGGTTCCATGTTGGGAATGGGATCAACTGGAAGGGACAAGTTTTCTCAAAGATGCGGAACCACACACTCACGAACAGAATGACTGTAAATGATTGATTGATTGATTTCTAATCTAGCTCATTACTTGATTTATTCTTGAAATTCAGTGCCTGTCTTAAAAGCTAACTAACTCTGCGGTTGTTATGGCAGGGAGTGGGCAATACACTTAAGAGACACTATGAGACGTATCTACTGGAGTATGAATATGCTCATGATGATGTTGATGGAGAGTGTTGCCTAATATGTCGCAGGTACATTATAAGAACCTTCTTTCTCTCTCGCTTGAGAAGGTTACTTGTTAATAATAACGCATTGATTTTCTTGGTTGAAACAGTAGCACGGCTGGTGACTGGGTGAACTGTGGATCGTGTGGAGAGTGGGCTCATTTCGGATGTGACAGAAGACCCGGCCTCGGGGCCTTCAAGGTAAAAGCAAACACAAACTCGTAATATCATCAACTGCCTCTGTGTAGTGACTGGTTTAAACATATGATATGACAGGATTATGCGAAAACGGATGGGTTGGAATATGTCTGCCCAAATTGTAGCGTCTCTAATTATAGGAAGAAGACTCAGAAGACTTCTAATGGTGGCTTGCTTGTCCCTTAATTAGCTTTATTACGTTTCTTCTTTTGTTTTTACTTTTGCTTTGAAAACTAATGATTGATTGATTCCTCCTCTGATCTTTCACGAGTTTTTCGCAATGCAAGTATTTTTTTTCTTTCCATAATCGTAATGATAATTGGTGAAACTCTAAAAGTTTTAAATGATAGATTACCCCCACAAAAGGAAGATGGAGAATGAAAAGAAACAATCGTGGACAGAACTTAAAAGTTGAAATGAATCTGTTTTCAACTGTAAGAAACAAATTTAACAAGTTCGAACAATTCAAGCTGATTTACAAATGAAGTCTCGCTTAAACCTCTTTTAAGCTTATGACAGCGTTTCTACCATAGACAAATAGAACCGCAAAGAGATAAAGATTTAAAAAGGTAAACAAGCTTTGATAAAATAAATATAATCCTAAAACGTTCATAGTCTGGTGCAGCAAATGTTTGGTTCTTGAGGGAAACAATTTATGTACATGTACACTTGAATAGTTTCGAACTTATGAAACCAATCTGAGAAACGTTTATATACAAAGAGTAGTTTGTAATGTGAATGGAGGCTACGGGCGTAAACCTGCGTAGAGATCCCTGAGGGCAGTGTACAATGGTTCGGCTGCCTTGGGTTGATCCACCATCCCAAGTAGAATGTCTGATGTGGATAGGTATGGATCGCCATAGAACTTTACATTCATGTCCCTTCTTGTTACCACCACATTTCCTTCTAGAGATACTCCCACAAACGCCCCTGTTCATACCACACAACTTTCCTCAGGTTCTATATTTTCAGAACCTACCTAGACTGTGAGACTATTCAATTTCCTCTGTAATATTGAGCCCCTAAGGAGCTACGAACCTACTAGCCAAATTATAGATATGAGAAAAGTGAAAATTGAGGCATGAAGTTGAGATGGTGAAAACCTTTGCTGCGGCTGTAAGTATAGCAGACGCCAGAGCCTCTGTCACCAGCTCGAAGGTCAGCCTCCAACACTCTCCCTATAGGTCCTGCAGCTGCACTGCATCCCGCACCTAGAGAGAAGTGCATTCTGCTGCAGAACGTCTTCACCGCTTTCACATCATGCAGCACTATTATGAAGTCCATCAACTCACCGCCAATCTGAAAGAAAGAGTACAAAAAACCTTATCATCAGTGGTTTCTTTAACAAGTGTAACTCACAGGCACGTGCAGAATGGAAAAGATGAAGTTTACCTGAGCACCCCATCCTAGACCTACTGACAGTATCGCGGATGGAGCAGACCATGACCCGTCTGATCTCCGAGATATTACCAGACCAGTCCCGAGTTTGTACGACAGTAAAGCTCCAACCTTAGCAACTGTTATAATCGCCAAACCTTTAGCACGACTAAGAACAGCATGTGGTATGGATTTCTCAGGGTCTAGTGTTGCTACCTGTGTATTTCGTTAACTGGTTAAACAGACATTTACGATCACCAATGGTACTTTTTACTCATTTTCTCTACTCGAATATCTTAGTCAGTATAAATAAAAAAGAAAAAAAAATCAAACCTGGCAGTAACCTCTGAGGGTAATAGATGCCTTGTAGATCTCATCTTCCATGGAAAGACCAAGGGGAAGATTCAACCAGCCTCTTGAGCAAGTCCAATCCACAACATCATGCTTAGCAACTTGCACAGCATTACTAATAGAGTTAATGAGGACACCTTGCAAAGGATCAAGCCTCTCGTAGCAGGAATCACAGACCCTCTGAGGATTCCTTTCCCGAAAGCGACTAGGCATTAAACACCTGCCTTTGGAACAGTTCCTACAAAATATCCCTCCGCAGAACCGACAGTGATGTCTACCGCAGGTGATTGCAGTAAAAGGAGAAGAACAGTGCATACAAGTAGTAGTCGAACTATCAGGGAGCCACTCAGGAGGTTCGGCTTCAAGCAACTCCTTGTAAACACTATAATTGATCCCACTAGGTTCAAGAAGAGGGGGAGCACTCGGTATGTAAACAGAGGAATGAAGGTAAGTATCTCCGTTCTTGCCAGAGCCAAGGAAGGAAACATTCGAAGAAGGGATATTCTGGTCAGAGGAGGAGGAGTCCTTGTTCCGCCCGGTAACAATAGCAATCAAACCACTTAACACGTTTTTCAAGTTCACTTCAGGTGGTGTCACATTTCTCTGAATCGGAGTGGTAGAGAGCCCGTCAGCTGAATCATATCCATCATCAACATAATCTCCAGAGTCCACGATCGGGTAATCGGACACTTTTTTGGTAGGGATTGATTCAACAACAGGCCATTTAGGTCCATCTTCATCATCATCATAAACGTCGTACTTGAATTTGATCTTCTCTTGTCCATTGAGAGTAGCCATGCCCTTAAAATTGAAAATAAATAAATATATATATATATATATATATATATATATATCTTTCAAAAACCCAGATCAAAAGTTTCCTACAAAAACCTCCATAACTATTGAAACCCTAATTAAAGCATACCCTGACACAGCTTTTGATTTGAATTCTAAGGTTATTCAAAATCACGTGAATCATCGACTGAAATTGTAAAATCAAAACAGCGATTTCAGGAATCATATGAGAACCTAACCTGTGTTTTCGATCGCCAAGTAGCAAATTTGGTGAAGAGAATTAGCAATTTCGATTTTTGGGATTTGATTTGAACAAGAAGAAAAAGTAGCAAGCAAGAACACGGCGCCTCGGTTTTGAGGAGAACATTTTATTATTTTTCATTTAACAATAAATATACGAGACCATATCTTTCGGATTTGGTTAGCAAGTCATTATCGGATACTTCATGTTTAATTGGGCCTAATGGGCCATAGGCCTGTTTATTATTTTGGTTAAATAAATGTTGTTGTCTGCAAAAAGAAAATTGAAATAATGTTTTTTATTTTATTGGTTTTGTTTCGTAGCTTTCTTAAATACCTACATTTTAGGGAGATTCAGATGTCATATAAATAGGAGTAAGACTAATATTATCAGAACACATAGAATTTTTTTTATTACTATTATATTTTGGGTCTAACTTTTTATACCTAACCATACTTTTGTTTTATGTTATAACAAAAAACATAATTTACAAAAAATACCATTGCCACGTCGGAAAAATCTTGTCGTCACGTCAGAAATCGCTGACGTGTATTAAATAACTCAGCCGTAAAGCATTACAGCGGAATGACGGCTTACAGTATGTTGCGGCTGATTTATGGAAAATGGTTGAGTTATAAGCAGACGGCTGACTTAAGAGCATAACTCAGCCTGTAGTTACGGCTGACTTAATGCTTAATGAAATCTATATGAGTTATGAGAAAATGGCTGAGTTACGAACATAACTCAGCCGTAATTACGGCTGAGTTTTTACCCGATCGTTGAGTTGTCAAAAATTTGGCTGAGTTAATACTTCGACACAGCTGAATTAACTTTCTCCGGCTGGCTGAGTTATTAACAACGACTTATTTATGAGATGTCGTTACGGCTGAGTTATGATTAAGTACTATAACTCAGCCGTCATGAGCTGATTAATCAAAAAAACTCGGCCATTTTACGGCTGACTTAGTAACAGTAACAATATATATCAAGTTTATTTGTTACTTTCGCAATGCAAAACATTTTACTGTTTTTATTTCACTAATTAATATAAGTTTAGCAAAATTATATTGTTAGTACATAACGTAATGTTAGTGGTTTAATGTTGTATTGGGTGAATTAATCGAACTAATTCAAAACATCCAACATTATACATTATCTGAATGACTTATAAATTCGTGAACTGAAAGAACGAGCAAGAGTCAAAATCAAAATATTCCGAGTATTCAAAATGACCGAAATACAATTATATACCTAAAAATAATAGTTACTTTTAGATCTAAGTAAAACCTCTATAAATTAATAATGTTGGGATCATGACATTTTATTAATTTATAGAGATATTAATTTATCTATAAATTAATAATTATTATTTTATAGTATAAATTAAAAATTATTATTTTATAGATATAACTTTAATTGTTTAAATTTTTAATTGTGATAATTTTAGCAAAATAAGAATAAGTTTTCAAATATTGTAAATTTATAGTTTTGAAATTGAATTTGTAATATTTAAAAAACATTATTGACAAAAATTACAAATACTATAGACAAATTCACTTATACATATAACATATATATATAAAAATATTTACGAAAATATCCTTTGTCGTATTTTAATAGTCTATCAAACTATCAAAATGATATATATCTACAAATTTAAAACTTAAAAAATTTAGCTATTTTTATGAACTGTTATAGAGTAATTCATATCATTATGATTTAAAAATACAACACAACAATTGTTTTATAGATATGAATTTTAGAGAAGCATACATTATTATTCAGCATCAACATATATATATATATATAATTTAAATAATTATTAATTTATGATATTATTGGGACTATATTTTACACTGAAATTTCAAAAAAATTATTATCTTATTATCTTATCGAATTTTGTTATTTTTTACACTGACCCGACTAGGGACCTACAAAATTTATTAATTTATAGTGTTTATTAATTTATAGAGTATTAATTTATAGAGGTTTCACTATAGGTGATACTCCGTGCTACAGCACGAAATTATAATTTTGTGAGTTACTTTTTTTTTTGTAATTTGTATTTTTGTAATTTGTATTTTTGTAATGTAGTTTTTTTATTTTGACTTATTTTCTTTGTTTATATAGTGCTTATTTGTATATTTGGGGTTATACAGTAAATTGGAAATCCTAATAGAGTAAGTAATTTGTAGAATGTAATTTTTCACGGATACAAATACACATTTTCTGTAAATTAGTTTACAACTTTACATATTTATAATTTCTGCGTTTTTTATTCTTTCCATCTATACTAATCATACTTAATTACTATAATTTCGTTAAGGAAATATTAAAAAATCTAAACTACATTATGATTTGTTTTTATTTAATTGTATTAAGTTGATTTGTTGTTTCCATAAATAACTCACAATATAAAAGCAAATCAAATAAGTTTACATATATATATACAATTTCGTATTTAATCTATTGATTATTTTGGAAGCAACAAAGTCACAATCCATAAGTATTAAAGATTTCTTATTATTATTTATATTCGTAATAATTATAGGGATTAAGTATGTTAGTAGTTAATATTTGATATTACTGAAGCCATTAAATACTCGGATACCAGTTTCCTTATTTATAGGGATTATACCTCTGTTTGGCGACGAGAATAATTATTCTTGAATCAAACCAAATACACGATCCGAATAGTATCAACCCGGATTACAAACAGATTCACGTGTTTTGAAGTCTACTATTTTTGGGTCATACAGGATCCGCGTCCCAACCCGGTGGTAAATAAGGTTTCGACCAAAGGGTATAAACGTCATTTAGACAAATCTAAACTATAGGTTAATTTAATTTAATTAAGTGATTCTCTAACCATTTTTAATGAAAAACGTACCAAATAGAAGTCATGGTCCTATTTGAGTCTAGTGAGTACTCTTGCTTTAATAGTATAGATAATCAAAATACACGAATATAATAAACTACCCCAAAAAATACTTTAATAAAATATTTGAACCATTTTTTTTTTTTTTGTATTTTTATGTTTTCTAAATTATATAACCGAAAAAATCAGAAATGTATAAACCGAATATCTAAACGTCCAAAATTGTACAAGAAAAATGTCATTAATTTTAAATGTCCTTGGTTTAATTTTTGTTTAGTTCAAAAAATATTTTTTAGATCCAAATATATAAAAACTGAATTCTTGGAAGATCTAGTAAATCAAAGAACCAAAATTCCCACGATATTAATTATTTTTTCTTTAGATGCGCAAAATAAAAACTAAATCATCTGGATTTGAAAAAAAAGTAGAAGCGTGGTTCAGTTAAATAACATGAACTTAGAAAGATAAAATAAAAATAGTAACAACTTTGTTGTCAAAACTAAAAAGTGCAGCTCTTCCATTGGTGTCCATATATACAGCCGTAGCTTGAGCTCGCTTAGGTCACGAGAAATTTTTACAAAGTTTAACCAATCATAAACAAGACTGCATCATATAAAATATAAAATTAATTTAAAAGTTGCATAGAAAATTGTAAACATCCTATATTATGAAACAAAAATACTTTTATAAACATCCTATATTATGAAACACGGAAGAAGTATATAAGTATATTAATAAGTAACAGGGTACGATACATATTAATTTTTTTTTTATTTTAATAAAAATAGAATTGACTCGAACAAACCAATTGGGAAAAGAACAGCTAACTGATGTAACCACATGCGGTTGAGTACAAACTTGTCGTGCTAATCGATCCGCAAGTACATTTGCATTCCTAGAGATCAAGGTTAACGAGAAGCTTGAGAATTCCTCCATATCTACCTTTATGTCGTCAAGATAGGCAGAGAAAGCCGGCCAGTCAGCTGGTGAGGACACCATCTTCACCAAATCTGAGCAGTTTGTGAGAAAAACCACCTCTTTGAAGTCATATCCAATCATACAACGTAAAGCCCACACAAAAGCTTCAACCTCAGCATGAAGTGGGAAAAGACTCCGCCTAAAATTTGAGGCATCCATAAGCGGAGAAGCATCGTGAGTTGATATACACACTCAACCTGCAACCGCAAACTTATCCGTGTCCTTTCAGGAACATCAACAAAACAAGGGAAACTAGTACAATACATATTAATTAATAAATTAATAATTGATCATCAAACCAAAAAAAAAAAGAAAAAAAAAAGAATCAGAAATTGTGGTTTTCATTAGCACCCTTCTTCTCGATTTACCAATTTGTTCCCGAGAAAATCAAAATAAAAATCAAAATCAAAATGAAACAACCACCTCTTTCCATTTTCTCTCTTCGTCTTCGTCAGATAAAAAAGCTTCTCTCTCTCTCGTAACGAATTGATCATTCTTTGTGGCACCTACGTAACAGCTTAATCCGAGCTTCGTTTTTTTCATCATTTGTTTCCACTTCCTTAGTGATGATGATCCTGTGATCTGTTTTCGCCATCGCGCTCTCTACTTTTTTTTTTTTTAAATTTTAATTTGGACAATTTTTCGGGGATTTCTTCGATTTTGCTTTTCCGCAATTCCGAGAGGGAAGCATCTTCTGTGTTGTTTGTAGCTGAGAGATACGAAATTTTTGGCTATTGCTGTTTTCGTTTCGTTGAACTTTGATCTGGTGAATGCTCCGGGGATAAATATTTCCCTGAGCCAGCGGCTCGGGGGAGATCTGTTAAAAGTCAAAAAGAATTATAGGCGAGCATTGTGGATTTTGTTTTTGTTTTTTTCCAGCTATGTCTTCAACGGAAGATGCTGGTTTAGGCTCATCTGGACCACATTCTCTTTACGCTTCTATGCAGGAGGATTTCAAACTCTTCGAGACTCAATCGGTAAATTTACAACTTCCACCTTTTCAATTTGGTAGTTTCAGTTTGTGTGAGATTTTTGATTTGTGTTGACTTGTTAAGTCTTTATGGTGGTGTGTTTCTCTTCGTATAAATGTGCTTCTCTCTAAGGACTCTTTTGATGATACTTATTTGCAGAACTTTTACATGATTGGTTGGGATAGAAGTGGAGTTTACAGAGTACTAAAGATCGATCGCCTTGATCCTTCTGAGCTTAACATTAGTCAAGGTTCGACTCCTTATACGAAGAAAGAGTGCTATGAGTTGTTAAAACGGATACACGAAGGGAACAAGGCTACGGGTGGGCTAAAACTTGTGACTCTTTGTTATGGTATCATTGGTATGTGTTTTTCTCGACTTCTTTTTACAGGTCCATCCATCAATTGTTGTGTTTATTTTGAGCTTCTTCTCACATTTTCACCTACTATATTCTCTCAGGCTTCATTAGATTCTTGGGACCCTACTACATGCTTCTTATAACTGAAAGAAGAAAAATAGGCGAAATCTTTGGTCACAGCGTCTACGCTGTATCAAAGAGCGAGATAGTTGCGTTGCAAAATTCTACTGTGCAGTGCAACGCTGCTAATTCAAGAGATGAAAACAGGTTGTTGAGATTTCTTGTGTTATATTTTGTTTGTTTATTTTTGGAATGTTGCTAAACATATTTTTCTTCACTATTCTTCTCTCTGTTCCCTCAAAAAAGAAAGCACAGTTCTGTAGACGTTCCATCCTTTCAACGTTTTAATGAGCTGAAGTCATCTAACCCTTACCTTTTCTTATGTTGTGTTTCCAATTTGTTGATGAACAGATACAAGAGACTCTTGTGTATGGTGGACCTTACTAAAGACTTCTTTTTCAGCTATTCTTACAATATCATGAGAAGTTACCAGAAGAATGTATGCAATTACAAGTCCGGACATATTCTCTATGAGAAAATGTTTGTCTGGAATGAGTTCTTGACTCGGGGAATCCGACATCATCTTCAAAATACCCTGTGGACTGTAGCATTGGTTTATGGTTTCTTTAAGCAGGTGATAATTGTATGTTTAATGACAGCTCACTGCTAGAAGAAAATTTCAAAATGCATGTCTTTTTTTTTTTCTTACACCCATTACCCAGAGTCCTGTAATATCTTGTTTTATCATTTTTTATTGCACCAAAGGCATAGTCAGAAGCTTTCTGTTTCACATACAGATTTCTATCATATTATATCAGTTATGGCACTATTGTCGTGTTACTTCAGTTATATGTAGTTATGGTATACTGGCTGGCATCTTGATCTTCAACACCTGGATACTCAAGAACCAAGCCTCATTTTGCATGTAGGCCTCTCTTTCTGAATCTGGGCGGGATTTTAAGATCACTCTTATTGCTAGGCGTTCCCGTCATAATGCTGGAACCAGGTACACAATTTCTTTCACTCCCTATTTAGGCAGTTTAGGCTCTGTGGTAAGCATGTATTGACACTGCAAGGCGTGCCTCCAGAGACTAAATGTAAAATTTTCCAAATAAAGACTGCATAGGTAGTCATATCTGGATATATCTCACTAGAGCATTGCACAATACCCAACAATAAGAGTTGTAAACTATACATCTTATTTGAAATATGACAATTTTTTCTTTTTCATAGATACCCTTCTTATCCTCTCGTAATAATCTCTTCACATTAGGTACTTGAAGCGAGGAGTAAACAGAAATGGCAATGTTGCCAATGATGTCGAGACCGAGCAGATAGTGTCCGAAGATGTTCCTGAATACCACCCTATGCAAGTGAGTTCTGTTGTGCAGAATCGTGGCTCAATCCCTCTTTTCTGGTCACAAGAGACCTCACGACTGAATCTAAAGCCGGACATAGTCTGTAAGTTTTGTGACACTAAAATATCTGCACTGCTCCCCTTGTCTCTCCCTCCTCTCTTCTCTGTTTGACTGCTTTCTATCAAATGCAGTGTCAAAAACGGAACCAAACTATGAGGCGACTAGACTTCACTTTGATAACCTTGTAGAACGATATGGAAACCCTATCATTATTCTGAACTTGATCAAGGTGAGTTGTCTAATCCACCTAGTATCTCACTTGCTGTCATCATTTTTTCTTATGCATCCACACCTCATTGTTCCTTTGTTTTCACAATCAATAGACAAAAGAGAAGAGACCTAGAGAGTCAATCCTCCGAGAAGAGTTTGTTAATGCAATTGACTTTATAAACAAAGATTTACCTGAGGAAAATCGTTTGCGATTTCTCCACTGGGACCTGCACAAACATTTTCGGAGGTATCTGTCGTATACACCCTTCCAGCTGCTAGAATCGTGTGAAAGTCTTTTAATATATTTGTAGATAAAAAGCAGTTTTCTGTTTTCTCTCCTTCTTCCAGCAAAACAACAAATGTCTTGGCACTCCTCGGCAAAGTAGCTGCCTGTGCATTGATGCTAACAGGTTTATTTTACTATCAAGTCACACCAGCCATGAAGATTGAGGGTTACATGAGCTTGTCTTCTTCTTCTGAGTAAGTCCTCTAGCTTGAATTCTTCCATCACTTGTTTATATCATTTTTCGTCCAACTTATATTTTGTGGTGTCTGCTCAATTTCCTCTTCTTCATTTAATTTATGATAAACCTTTTTTATTTAAGTTATTGTATTTTCCTCTTAGTGATGATATCTCGGCTATGGTCATTGATTATCATTAGTTTGTAAAATTTATATTAAATGTGTAATACTGTAATAGCATGAACGACAGGCTGGCAGAGATGGTGTAATGAAAATAGATTTTACAAAATATTTTTGTAAGCAGATAATGATACAGTTCTGCTGTTTAAAAATTGCAGTGCTGACACTGGAGATATATCTCCACACACTAGTTCTGATGATGATAATGAGGATCATGATAGCCTTGAGAAGAAATCTAGTAGGAGTAAGAATATAGCTAATACAAAATGTGATGTCAAGCCACCCAGGCTTCAGAGTGGCGTTCTTAGGACCAGTTGCATTGATTGCCTTGACCGAACAAACGTAGCACAATATGCATATGGTTGGGCTGCTCTTGGGCAGCAGATTCATGTATTAGGAATTAGAGATGTACCAGCCATAGAACTTGATGATCCTTTGGCTATTTCGTTAATGGGGCTGTATGAGAGAATGGGCGACACACTAGCTCATCAGTATGGCGGATCCGCAGCCCACAACAAGGTAGTGCTAATTTATTTTACTCTGAAATATCGATTTGGTTTGTCTTGTTCATAAAGTTTTGTAAAATATCTCTTGCTTGAAACAATGGGTGATATGGTTCTTAATTTTGTAATTTGATTATTATCCATAATCAGTGAATAATATTTAGAATCATCTGTCATTCCTGGTTAAGTAATGTCAAGGACCAAAATAAACGTCTTAAGTTAACATATTGAACATGCATAATGTTGATTTCTAGAATTTCTTGTGGGCAATAGGTTTTCAGCGAGAGAAGAGGCCAGTGGAGAGCAGCAACTCAGTCACAGGAGTTCTTGAGAACTCTGCAACGATATTATAATAACGCCTATATGGATGCAGATAAACAAGACGCCATTAATATGTAAGTTACTCTCTCTCTCTCTCTGTGGAAACATACTCGGGTTTAAAGTGTTTTCAGGTTTGTAACTTTTCTACATGCAGATTTCTTGGCACGTTTCAGCCTGAACAGGGAATGCCGACAATCTGGGAGTTACGGTCAAATTCCCTCTCCAATGGACGAAATGGAGAGATGAGCATAGGGGAAGATGAAAGGTAGCTTCTGACAGTGCAAACATAAATCTGGTGCTAGCTTTTTTATAAATCTCATCCTTAATTAAGGTTTGAAGTGTTCAATTTGCTCCTTTAGACACACTTCAGTGATTAAGGAGTCCTATGGTTTCTAATATATTGTAGACCTAATCGAGGTGTCTGCTACAGGATATTTTAGATGGATAGGCTCAACATCTTTTGATAGAATCTCATTCTCTAGTGTAGCTTCCATTTTTCTTGCTGACACCCAATTTTTCCTAATTTTATGGGACGACCAAACCATTTTCTTAGTTGAGAAGATGGATTCATGAGAAACGAGGATTGGTTTGGTCACTGCATTAAGCTAAATGCTATTTTAGAACTTTAAGCTGCTGATAGAATCTTAAATGATAGCTATCTGTTTCGTTTGATGTTTTTGTCTTTTTTTTTTCTCTTAAAATGACATACCTTGATTGTCATGTTCCTTCAGTAATTTGAGCTCATCGTATAATGCTTTCAGGTTTCTTGTGAAAAGGTGCTTATCAGATGGGAATTTTCTCCATGAAAGCTGCACTCCGCTGTCAGCCATGAGTATCAATCATGAAAGCATGCCACAAAAAGGTTTCTCTGCGCCATTACAGCATGTGAGCCATATTCATTTAGAGTCATCATCTGATATACCAGTTTCTAATGATGTAGCATTATCAAGGTTTGTTTCTATAACTCTTACATCTTATTCTGAGTGGAGTTAAGATTATACATTTTTCCAGTGTTAGGAATTGTCTTGGTTATGATAGTTGAACCTGTTTGGATAGGCATGCTGTAATTTCTTTTCAAGTGTCCATGCATGTTGTGAGCGTTATAATTTTGTTGGGAAAATATCTATTGTTTATATCATTTTTATTAATAGGAGGGAGCTCATGTGGTCTGAGGCGTAGTAGGTTAAACTGACTTTTCCAGCCATAATTTATATGTAGGTGTACTCCTTCTATGCCTAGGAAACAGCTCTTTGGAGATGTGCAAAAGGTTCATCGTTTTGGTAGCGACCAAGTTTACTTTGGCGGGGAAGAAGACATGTCTAGTGTCTCCAATTTTGTTGATATTGAGTGGCTTTCATCATCAGAAAATCCATGCGAGAATGCTCTATTTGACAGGTAACAAATATCATGCTTTAAAGAGCATAGATACAGAAGTGGTAAATACTACTAAAGCTTGTAACGCAAGAGCGTGAAATTGTTAGCCAGTAGAAAAAAGTCTGTCAACTGCTCTTAAACCCAAATTGAAAGAGCATGACCAGCTTGATTCATAGTTAATTTGATGATGAGGTAGATACCGATAGTAACTTGTGGTTTTTCCAAATATATAATACCAAGATCCACTTTACTCTTAGCTGTCAAATATGGTTGTCGTGATAAATCATGTTACTTTTGGCAGGTCGTCAGCACTTACAAGGAATTTGACAACGTCTTCAACAGAGAATATTATCAATGTAGGACAATCGGCACATACTACAAGTGAAAGTGGGTCAAGCAGCAGTAAGGTCAGTGGCCTCCAAATTCAACTTAGCGTTTCTTTGTCTATTATTGGTTTCGCTCACAATGAACTTGGTTGGTTTGTTTCATCCACGAATGTGTTGATAATGTCTTAGACTAGTTAGTTCTCCCATATGGAATTCTTACTTACAAAGTTCACGAAGAGCCATGGGCAACACCCCTCTTTTTTTGTTGGTTAATCATTTAACCAGGAGCTAAGTTAAACGGATACTCGGGTATAACCAGGAGCTAATTGACAAATAAGTTAACAAGTAGAGGATTTGTTTTTACTCCTTTTTTTTTTTGCTTGACATGATGAAACCAATATGAAATGCCTCTTGAGTCTAGTTGATCTGTAGAAGCTAAAAGAATTGTCATGTGTGAGTGATCTCTCAGGTGTTAGTTTCACAACCGCACTTTGATTGTTTTAGAAATTGTTTTTGCTTATGTGAGAAGTGAGAAACTGTATCTATCGGCAGGGGAAGGAACCGATGGGAACAAAGATTCGGGAGGACTTTGCAGATAGCTTCAAAGAATGGGTAGCATACGGTGAAGCACTCTGTCACTGAGTCCAAAATCTTAGGAACACGGAATGGTATAAAAGAGTAGTGTAATACTGAAAATAGCTGAAACGTTCTTTTGAGACTTTTTTTTCCCCCTAATTTGTTTTGAAGCCGTTTGTAAATAGTGTAATGTTATATATATATAAATCTAATCTTTGTACGATTCGTGTGAAAATTATTTGTAGGTAATCCCTTTCTTTACCGCTTTCTTAGTCTATCTGTAATCGTCTGAAACACAAACACCTGCGGTTCTATATTGCGTTTGTGTTTTCAACGTGAGTGACTTGCTTGATTTAATTACACAATTTTGAAATGGTTAAACAAGTGTGGTAATTACTAACGCCATTTATATACGGAAATGCAAAATTTTGTGTTGCTACGCCGATACCTGAAGTGGCCTGTTATATCGAGTAATAAAGAAAACGTTTCACAATTTGACGATTAACAGACATTAGATGGATCCCTAGTGATAGGATTTTATAAAGAGAGTTTCACAGATCGTGTGAATAACCCTCTCTATTTACTATTTAGCATCAAAAGACTTTGAAGTTGAACGATTTACAAAAAGAGAAATGTAGCCGTGTTGGATTATATATCAGCTACAACAACTAGAGATGCAACAAGTTGGATATGAAGTTCCATCCCATCATCCATGTCTTCTTATCTGAAGGAGACGCAAAGTTGAGTTCAAACATTTCCTTTCGTATGTTCTCACCCGAGTCACAGAATCCGACAAGCTTAGCCACGATCTCCGCACTCTCTCTCACGTGGTGCATGTTGTGAGGATCTGTCCACAGTTTGTTAATGAACTGATGCCTCCTTTGTTTTCCCACCGGCGGCACATCCCATTTCAGGTACAGCATCTCTCTTTCCTCTGCTCCTAGCTTTGTGTTTACCCGTTTCGCCAAATACTCTCTCTCCTGCTTCAATGCTCTAATACTGTACACCAAAGACAGACATATGCTTGTGAAAACCCTCATAGAGTCAAAGAAGAGGAAGAAATAGGAAAGCACTTGTACTACCTCGATGCTACGTAGCTTGCTGGTTCATTCCCAAGCAATGCAGGACTCGCATTCCCAAGCTCGGCCAAGTGCTGTTCGAGCCATGTCAGCCTGCGGAGCTCAACTTCCATGTATATTTGATCAGCTGGATCTCCTTTGAATAACATGTAGAACTGTGTCCTGTGAATGATTGAGATGTGGCACAGATGCCATAACATTATGATTTGCTTTCTCTGCTCTTCAAAACACAAGGGCCAATCCATCTGAGATTCATCGGTTGCATCGGACTCTGAAGCAGGACCTGTCTCGTTTGCCTCCAGTTCTAACACCTAACATTGACAGATTTTAAGTTACTGCTTCCTGCATCTGAAAGCACTGGGCAAAGTTTCCATCCAAAGGCGAATATGACAAATTAAAACATGAATGAGCACAAGTCACAAGTTTAAACTGACCTGGCAAACAAGAAGCTGCTTCTGGTATTGCAGCTTTGCCACACGTTCTTTCAGTCCAGTAACATATGCTTTGATGTTCTGTATATTCTCTTCGGCAGCATTCTTAAACATGCGCTTCATTCTCTTAACATCGACTGAATTTGCTTGTCGTGATACAGGCGTTCCTTCCCTTGACGGTGTTCGACTACGGTTATCATCCCTCTTTGGTGGAGTAACTCCAAAAGACAATGGGGCTGAATTAGCAGACACAACATTGCTCTCAGGAGCTTTATTTTCTGTCCCAGAAAGAGGTGAACATGGTGCCCGGATCATATGATGTATGTTAGGACTATTACTTAAGCCGAAGGGAAGAGTTCTCTTCTTTTTCATCTGGAGTCTGTTCATCTGTCTGAAAAGACGAGACAAGCATGTCAATAGTGTTCTGAACAGTCTCAAGCTTCTTCTCCAAAGCTCCAATTTCTTGAGAATTCAGCCTGGTTATTTCTTCCTTCAGGTTAGCTTTATCACCAACTACAATTTCCTCGGTTATAAGGTTGCTCTTCTGCATGTCCCGGATTTCTGACAGCATTTTTGCAACTTTTTCTGCAGCTTGTTGATCACCCAGTTTATGGGATGTCACTTCTTTATGAATTAGCTCCAGTGCTTGGTTTGCTTCCTCACCCAATTTCTTTTGATGCTTTTCAAGCAAACGAATTTCTTGGACTAGCGCTGTTGGATCTGCTGAAGTTAAAGACTGCCTCACATTATCCTTTCTCCTACCACGAGTTGTTCTGCGGCTTTTCGGAGCAGAATTACTTGGAATGGACTCCTCCTCAGTATGGTAGGAGAGACACCTTGCCACTTGAGAAATAGTTTCACACTCATTTGACCCCTGTAGCCAATTATATAAGCATGTGTGCATAAGGTTGAAGTTATCCCAGAAAATTTTGGAATCTCATATTAGCACATGCATGAGCACAAGCACTGGAGCTAATTCATAAAGCACATACCTTCAGTTCCTTTGCTTTTCTTTCTAGATCAAGTTCAGATTGCGCAATGTCTCTCTGACGCTTTAGCTCTTTCATTTCGTATTCCATCTGCCATTAGTTTAAAAATTAAGTTTACGTCCCATATGGTTTACCTGTTTTAGTCTGTGAGGTCCACATTTTCGAATATGCAGAAGAGATAATTCAAGATGTAGATGTGGTTCTAAAAGTCTAGGTCCATACCTGTTGGATTTTCATCTCTTTCTCAATTAACAGAGACTTTAAGCAGGTAGATGAACTGGACTCCGGGCTTCTTAACTCTGACTCGAGTTTGGCTACTTTTTGCTGCAGATGTTTCAGCAACTTTTTGTCTGAGACAACCTACAACAGAAAATCACATCCCTAGAATGAGTACCAGCAGAAGGGTATATATTCTGTCGACACCATTTTGTTTTTCATCAAACACAAAGAAGTTTGAAGCAAAAGAAGTAATGTTAGTGGGAGAGGAAAAAAGAAGGCTTTGAAAATATATCTCACTATATCTTTACAGGTAAACCGGATCGATGCATTTTGTATCTTAATTCATGGAAAGAGAAGAATAGCTGTACAGTCAGATTAACCTTCAAAGATTGCTCAGTTTCTAGAATTCTTTCAATCTAATCGTAGATAATTGCATATGTTCTCTATAAGATGATGATTGCTACACACGAACGAAACTATGTTTGCAATGAAAGGCCAAAGAAAAGCTATAGGGTACAAACGCAAATTTTTATATGATCATCCTGTTTCTACAAAACGAGAGACCCCTATAAATATCTAACTAAGTGGCATACCATGTTGACTTTAGCGCAGTTGGTGACTTCCTTCGCACTCATGGCAAAAGAGAGTGTCTTTTTTGTCTGTTCAACGTGGCTCAGTGCTGGGCTAATCGTACATATAATTGCTGTTCTAGCATTCCCGCCAAGTGAATTTTGCAAAATCCTTGTCAGCTTTGAGTCTCTATAAGGCACATGATCACTTCTTCGACCAGAACTACAACCAAAATAACAAAATTAAATAATACAGAACCTTAACTTTTGCATTTCCAATCTTATGCTGCCACTGGAAAGCAAAGTTTAAGCAATATAAAGTATTAATGTTTTGCTAATATCTTAAAATGCCGTACCGGTATAAATGTTCATCAAGCTAAAATGTAATTTAGACATGCCCAAAGACAACCATAGTGTTCAAAGTATTGTGCTTTCTGACCTCAGTTTTCTGATCACTGTAGTAAGTGTCAATAAACTACGGTTAATATGGCTTCCTTCCTTCAATCTTAGACCATCTGCGTTTGTTTGACAAGCACGTTCGCTACCAGCAAGATCAACAAGATTCTGCACCAATGAAATTGTCTTAAATACCAAGTGAAGCTTCAACCCAAAGATAATAAATTGACTTACCAGAGTTGCCATGAAAGACTGCACACAGCCTGCTATTTCCCTGAGACTGCTCTGGATGGTCTGAATATCAAAAGCACAGAAGATGAGAAATTGTGGAACGTGGTTACTTTCACTGTCTAATAGGTACCACTTGTCTGTGTTTAGGAAATTAAAGAACTAGAGTATTAATTCAATCATGCAGCATATCACATTAGCATAGATCATACCAGCCGGATAATCTGATGCGATCTTGAACTTTGGTCGTTCAAAGCAGTTTCACCTACTTGCCGATGATCTGTAACAGCAAATGGAAAATCACATAATATGAAAGAAAAAGATGATATCATTAATCAGACATATTTTAGATATGTCATCTACATAATTCTGAGGCTTTGCTCAACATATCTACCGAGAGTACTATCATCATCAAATGCATAAAAAGATACAGAGCATCTGAACAGGTGACAGGAAGAATTACCTTCACAAATGCGAATTAAATGCTGTAAATGTTGCCTGCTTTCTACCACTTTCTCCACCAGATTTTCCACAATGGTTCCTTTCTGCAATATAGACAACATTCTTATACTAGCCGAGACAGTATATGCCTCTTTGAGCATTCGACTTAGTGTTTCTGACCCTTTACATACCTCTGGATCATCTAACAGCCGAAGGTACCCAGAATCACGGTTTAAAAGGTCAACCACGGTCTCGTTATAGATCTCCAAGGCAGATACTTTCAAGACGAACCTCCTTTCTTGAGTCTGCATAGATTTCAATATATCCATATATAACAGATCACCTCGTAACTAAAACAACAACTAGGAACCATAAAATTTGGTCACTCACGTTTCTTATATGCTCGTATATATCCTTAACAACACTTTCAGTAACACCCCTCATTGTAAACGTCTTGCCACTGCTGGTCTGACCATAAGCAAAAATAGTTGCTGCAACGAATAAAGACAAGAGAGTTCACGTATCCAGATGATAGCTAAAGCTTAATAAAAACGAAAGATATCTTTAGATGATGGGATTTTGAGAGATATCTGTTCAATTTACCGTTGGTTCCTGCTAATGCAGATAGTGCAACGTCCCTAGAACCACCTTCATAGACCTCTTGTGTTGCACAGGTTGGCTCAAAAACTTTATCTACAAGTACAAAGAAGGCAAATGAGCTAATATAACCAAAAAAAAAAAAATGGAAAGAAGAAAAAGACAGATAAGCAAATGAGAATACCAAAAGAGTATTTCGTTGCAGGCCTCTCAGGGTTGGGATTCTTAAAGACGATGGTCTGATCATCGGGACATTCCCATGCAATGAGATCATATTTGGCATGTTCCCTCGAATTTAGTGGTCTCATCCGAATAGTGACAAGAATCTTCTCCTCTGTAACTTTGGAACCACCAGGAGTATAAGGATTATTAACCCTGTCAATCTTACTTAACGGTGTTCTCGGAGGTCCCATCATCTTCTTCTAAAACTGAAACCAGAATTAGAGACTGAATTAGCTAGGCCTTTAAATGTTACAGAACCTATTATATATAGATCACAAGATTAAACAGTCGATCGTAATACTCCATATGATTATGAACGAACACACATTCGTCTCAATCCAGTCAACCTAATCACCGACCCCAAGATCTTCTTTTAAAAATCAGTAATCGTAACTGTTAGATTATTCAGAATCCATCTATGGAAACTGGAACAACGCGCATACTTGAGAATCCAATATAACCAGTCACCTGAAATCAAATCCAGAATAGGAAAGAAGAAAGAAATTAGAAAAGTTCAAAGAAGAATCACTTACAGAGACGAGAGAAGGGATTTAACAGCGGGAAACGCCGTCGGAGGATGAAAACGCGGCGGTCGGCGACGGACGGCGTAATCTTCGATCCGGACAGAATCAAAATTCAAATCGACGGGGAGATTGGGAAGATGATTTGGGGGGAATTTGGCTTTCGCAGAGGCGAAATCGAGACACCAAGATAATGTGTAACGGAAACTATCTTCTTGCTGATGCTTTCAAAGCTTTCTTCCTCTTTTACTTCTTTTTTAAATTCTTTTCTTTTTTTCTTCTTCGCATACCTGAAATGTTTTGGACATTTAAACGGCCGAAGATCGAGGGTTCTAATTGTGCCACGTGTACGACTGTAATTTTCACATCGGGACATGTACTTCTCACCTTAAAACGACGCAGTTACATTGGAAGGAGAATTTTTAGTCGTTTCCTTTTTCATATAGTATAATTTTCATTGATATAAAATAGATTAAATAGGTTACGACAAAAAATATGGGAAAAGACTATGATATCGTAAACTACGTCATGAAAATATGGGAAAAGACTCTATTTCTACCTGTACATTTCCAAAAGTGTATTTTCATACTCATACTACAATATAGTATCTATTTCAACCTCAACTCCTTCCAAAACTTAAATTAACTACATTAACTTTTCTTTAAGATTGAATATCAACATTGACTAAAAGAGACGTTAGTCAAACCGTTAAAAGATACTAACGTGGCAAAACACATGGCATCTTAGTTACTACGACATCGTTTTCGTCATCACACAAAAACTAAAATTTAAAAAAATCCCAAAATTTATACACTCTTTAGATTTGAAGGTTCGTACCCGAGACAATGAAGACAAGAGGAAGGGTTTAGACCATTTGAACCAAAGACAATTTCGATTTAATGTTACAAACTTACAAACAAATATATGTATTGCCAGATCTGTTTCACGTTGGCCTCTCCGGTCACTGGTGCTCCTCGTCGTTGCCGTAATACGCACCCTTTTGTTTTCTCTGCTCAGATCCTTTCGTATCCGTCAATTTTCCTTGTACACAAGTAACAGATCTGAACTGATTTCTTTGTCAGAGACAAAATCTGAGGCTAAATCGGCAGTGGTTTGCTGCGGCGCTCGTCTTGACAACGACGAATCTATCATCTTGGCCGCCTCCCTCTTTCCCATGGTTGCTCACGGTCGGCGATTAGGTTTGAGTGAAGGCTTTCCACGATGGTCCCGCTTCTTTCTCGGAGTTTGAGAAATATGCATCTACTGTATAACTATATATGTAATAATAAATATATGTATTTGTAACAGCTAATCGAAATTGTCTTTGGTTCAACTGGTAGAACAGTTCCTTTTGTCTACACTGTCTCGGGTTCGACCCGAATTTGTGTGATTTTTAAAAATTTTGCCATGTCAGCCTTTAAGGCTTTAACGGTTGACTAACGTTTCTTTTAGTCAATGTTGATATTCACTCAAAAAAGAAAAGTTTATGTAGTTAATTTAAGTTTTGGAAGGAGTTGAGGTTAAAATAGACACTATATTGTAGTATGGGTATGAAAATACACTTTTGGAAAAGTACAAGTAGAAGTATACCCTTTTCCCCATGAAAATATAGCCCTATAACCTATTCTATATATAGATGAAATTACAGATGAAAAAGGTTGCGATTTTGTTGTTTTTTTTTTTTTTGTTAAGACAGAGTAAATCCCCAGGCTTATGGAAGGCCCAAGACTAATCTCTGAGGGAGGTGCAGCCCATGGATAGACCCTCTCTCCGAATATTCAAATGGGCCGTTAGATAGGTCCATATCCATGTAAGGGTGTCCAGGAAAACATGACTTAGTTTCGCGCAGCAGGGGAATGAAACCTGAAACGCTGTAACGTTCCAGTCCCGCTCCCTACCACTCGACCATAAGCTCCCGTACAGGTTGCGATATTGTTGTATTATATTTATATATTTTTTTTCCAGTTTAACTCTATTCTATATTCATAACTAGCTATTTTTACCATAAGACGACTATGACATTGTTGTATTATATGTATAATTTCCAGTTTAACCCCCTGCTATTCTATATTAATAACTAACCATAAGAATAGACTATGATATTGTTGTATTAAATGTATTATTTCCAGTTTTGCCCAAAATTTTACATTAATAATATATTCATAATTAATATGTAAATAGAATCATACCATAAGTCCATAACATTATTATCACCACCATTACTTTATCTTTTAAAAAGACTTAATTAAGTATACTTATTTTTTGATTTCATCGATTAATAAAATTATTATGGGCAATTTTATCGTTAACTTATACTTTTTTTTCTTTTTTATTTTTCAATAACTTTAACTAGATCAACTCAAAGAAAGCCAATTGATAAAGAAATTGTTATAAAGGTGACACTAAAACGACCCCAAATAGATTCCCAATCCTCACACAAGATCCAAAGGAAACGATTTCACTCGAACCCCACAATTCCGACGAGAAAAATGGCGTAGAAATCTCTCCTTACAAGAACTCTCACAAGTACACCAAACCATACCTCATCTAGTTACTGTGTCACACAACCAACCACCCCTAGCGACCGAGTAACAAGAGAGGTGTGCTGGAATATTCGATTTTGTCCAGTCACAGATAACACTTCCCCACAAATACTCCAATTCACTATCAAATCCTTTAGTGTCGATCGGCACCTCCACTTGCGATCCAACAAATCTGGTGTCAATCGACACTCTCCTAATGTCGGTCAACACCAACGCCCACGACATCACTTTCGTCGACCTCTCCTCATCCAAACCTAACTCCGGCCATTCTCCTATGACCCAAACACACAATAACAATGCTGGTGTCGATCAACACCACCTTGTTGTCGCTCGACACCACAACACGTCCATGTTAACCATCGGTTAATTCAAAAAATAACCATTAATTCCAAAAAATTCACCATTGGATATGAAGCCTATAGCGCCGCGAAACTCTCCACCAAATTTCAGCCAAATCGGATTCCGTTTCATTTTCCAAACATTGCATCGAAGTAGACATCTCAGCCTTCCTTCAAGCTCTTTTCTGCCACAAAACCCTAATCCTTCACAACTATCGATTCCCTAATCGATTAAACACCAAACAACACGAGTTACTCGATAGTAGCCATGAGCTTGACTCTTTCAATCCACCACCATGTAATCACATCCTTGTTGAATGACGAAGGAGAAGCTACCCTCCCGCCATTTCTTGATCTCTCCTTCTCTCCCACGCCAAGACCCCTTTCTTTTTCCCGTCTATCCCCAAACGATCCACTTTCTCATCCTCTCCCAGAGAGAACCTACAACTCTCTCCTCTTCTTCTAAGGCATGAGATGGCTTGAGAAGGAATCCCCAAACAGAAAGAGGCGTCTTCTCTTTTATAGGGAACTTAAGGGTTTCTCCAAAACCACTAAACCGCACAAAACCGGAGAACGAATAAAATCGAGAACCTTTAAACAATATGAAGTCAAGTGACACCCTCTTGATGTCAGTTGACACCAACCTCTAAAACCGGAAGTCGGTTCACGGGCGTTACAGACACTAAGAGGTTAGACACGAACTTTTCGTACCAAGAAACCATCTTATTAAATCCTCTTCCATCAACATTGTCAGAATTTGCAATACGGTCAACTAGGCCTGAGAAACCTTCTGCCACACTAACAACGCCCGTTGAACCGGCACCCACAATAGCCACACACTCATACCCCTTCTAAACAGCATGCAAATTCTTGACATTCTATCCCATGGCACTCCAAGCCACTCTAATGAAGTAAATTCCCAACTTAACTTCTCGAACACCATTCTTAGATGACCTTATCCAAACAATTTCTTTCCTACTTGATCACTTCTGGATCAAATATCTCAACAACACCTTTGTGTTTTTTCTGTAGTACTATCGTGTCTAACCGACCTAGAAAAGTCTATTTCCATTGAAGAGTCTGTCTAGAACCATATACGCTCTGATAACAAACAGAGGATCCACGAGAAACGATCTCACCGAAACTCCATAATTCCGACGAGACAACCGACGTAGAAATCGCTCCTTACAAAAACTCTCACAAGTACACAAAACCCCACCTCATCTAGTTAGTGAGTTGCAAAACGAACCATCCATAGCGACTGAGTAACAAGAGAGGTGGGCTGGAATATTTGATTCCGTCTAGCCACAGACAACACTTCCCCACGAATACTCCGATTTACTATCAACTCCTTTAGTGTCGATTGGCACCTCCACCTGGTGTCGATCGTCACCCAACGCTCCACTTGTGATCCAACACACATGGTGTCGATCGATACTCTCTTAGTGTAGGTCAACACCAACGCCCACGACATCATTTTTGTCGATCTCGCCTCATCCAAACCTAACTCCAGGGCGTTCTCCGATGACCTAAACACACAAAAACATGCTGGTGTCGGTCGACACCACAACATTGCCACATCACGTCCATGGAAAATGTCCATGTTAACATTCAGTTAATTCACAAACAAACTGTCCGTTCCACAAATCCAACGTTGGATATAAAGCCTATGTCACCGTGATTTCGCCACCAAAATTTAGCTAAATCGGACTCCATTTCATCCTCCAAATGTTGCCCTGAAGTAGACATCTGGGACCAGTTCGCGCTGTCCGTACATAAGTGTTGGTGTCGAATGACACCAACCCAGAAACCACGACTAGAGCCCTTCCTTCAAGCTCCTTTCCACCACAAAACCCTAATCCTTCACAACTATCGATTCCATACTCGATTAAACACCAAACAACACGATTTACCTCTATAATAGCCATGAGAAAGCCTGCTTGACTCTTCCAATCCACCACCAAGTGGATTTGGTTTAATCACTGTTGGTTTTTTAACCTGATGGATTTTTGTATCGGGAATTGAAGTGGATTTGGTTTAATCACTGTTGGTTTATTAACCTGATGGATTTATTGATTAACCAAAAGGATGGTTTAGCTATTTTCTGGTTCAATTAAATTAAACCAAAGAGGCCCTAATTCCTCTTTACAAGGATCGACACTTCTCTTCTCTTTAGTTGTAGAGATTTGTCACCGTTGGTTGCTCAGAGAAAGAGAGAGAGATAGCTCTTGGTTGATTGTGAAGTAGAAGGAGAAAGAGATCAACAAAGTTTTGTCTTAGAGAGAAGGAGAAGGAACATAATCGTCAGGATTTGGGAGAAGGAGGATCCGACTGCTCAAATCGTTTCGAAAGGAGATATCGGCAGTTTCATGGGACGTTTCTTCTCAATTGCGGATTGAGACCAGCGGGTGTTTCGGGATCGATTGCGGTTTCATCTAAGCTCTGATTGTGCTGAAATTTTGTGGGCAGCTTCTGAACCTCTAGACCTTTCTTTTCACCGGAGGGATTGGAAAGTTAATGGAGCGAGTTTGGTTGTTCTTGGATATTGGAGAGCTTCTCTTTTGGCTGTAGTTATTTTCGTGAATCACTTGTTAATGTGAGTGCGTGACCATGAGCTTATCTGAGCGATTGGGTTGTATGACTTATTTTGTGTGATGATATGTAGGTGTGGTGAATGTGTTATTGGGTGACATGTTCAATGACTCGTTTGTTATGTTTTATTTGTGGTTGTACTCTTGATTTGCTTGTGTGTATAGCTCGTAGATGGGAGGATCACCTCACTGAGTATTTCTGGTAATACTCACGCATCTCATTGTGTTTGTGGTGCAGGTAATGAATGTGTAGTGTGAAATCATGGCGATGAGGAGGAGGGTGATCTAGGGTCTCAATTGTTGTGTTGTGTTATTTGTTTTACGAACCTTGTTAGAAGCATGTTAGGATGATGATTTTAATTGGTTATAATTGATATGGTATATATATTAAATTGGAGTTGGTTTGGTTTGTCTTCTATCGTGCATGTTGATTTGATGTTGGTTTATGGTTTGGGTTGTAATTAAATATTATGTGATATTTAATTATATTATTATTTTTATTTATATATAACTATAAAAATGGGTCAGGTTGTTTCAGTTTGGTATCAGAGCCCTTACGGTTCTAGGATGGTTAAGTGGATGGTTTAGAGTGGGTAGGGAATTTAATTGGTTGAATTTTTTTTCTGTTGTTGGATGCATGTTGTTGTGTGATGGAGTTGATTATGAGTAGTTAGTCAATTTGTTTGTAGTATGGAGTCCTAGAATCATCCTCTTTGAGCCTTCAATGAGATTCCACAGTAAGTTGTTTTCTATGTTGTTAGTTGTGTGTGTTTTAGCTTATGTGCGGGAAATGCAGTGGGCTATTGAAAGTGTTGGAAAGAGGTGGATCAGGAAATAGCGTTAGGGATGATGTGTGAAAGTGGATGTGTTGCAAATGGATCTCTGAGAAGTTAAGATGAATTTCTTTTATAGAATTATGACTCGTGTGTCATGTGGGAAAAAGGAAATAGCTCGGGGTTTCTATAAATGGAAAGTTTTCATTAATAAAAAGTTTCTAAACATGGAAAGGTTTTGTGGGAGTTAGAGCTTTGCTATTTTTGGAAAGTGTATGGTAGCTATCTTGAGGTGTGGGGATGTTTCCGGTGTGACCTGGTGGTGGTCATGGAGGTATTCGAGGAGGAGTATATGGTGGGTAGTAGGACATTGTGATGTCTTACGCGGATCACGGGGTGTGGTCTTGGTTGAGGAAATGCTTAGAGACGTCAAGAATTGTTTGCTCTTGGGACAGTGGGTTTTGGACAACTCATAAGGAGATCGTGGTTCTCCTGAGGGGATGGTGGTTCTGATTTAACAAGTGATATCATCGATCGATGCAACCGTCACCACGTCACCACGACCACCGAAAATCCAAATCTCTTTATAAAATTCAAGTTAAAAACCAGCTTTAAAAACAAGTTTTAATTTTGCTCATAAAAGGTTTTATCAGGAAATTCAATTATATTCTCATATCAATTTATTTTCCTAGGTTATTAATTCTAGGTGATCAGTCAAGAATTAATATGAAGAACAACCAAAGGTAAAAATCATAGAAGAATAAGAATCCTAAAGAATCAACAAATCTCATAAACCATAAAAACCCTATAAAAACCCTGAACCTAACAAGAAATCTACTCAAACATGGTGAAAGAAACAATCATCATGTTCAAGATACATATCATAAAAGAATTCAAAAGAGAAAAACAAAGGAGTTTAGAAGCTTCTATTAACAAGACTGAGTTTTTGACTTGCTCTCCAAAAGCTCTCTAGGTCCCTCTCTCTCAAAAGGTTGCAGAAAATAAAACTTTGGTATAAACAATGACCTCTAAATCCTATTAATATTTCTAAAACACGTCTAGGGACTAATGATGCAAATATGGAAAACTTTGGGGAAGCTTTGTAAATCTTCAAACTTTTGGGAAAACTTCTGATTTTTCTTGTAAGCACTGCATCGATCGATGCTATCACTTGCATCGATCGATGCATCCTTCTGAACTCGTCTCCCAACTTCACAGCTCAGCCTCAGTGCTTGAATATGCTCCAAATCCTTCTATTTAGCTTCATTATGCTCTATTCGTGCCAATGAATACCTAATCCTATAAAGACTCAAAAATAACCTAGAAAACAAATCAAAAGTTTCAAAAACCACATTTGTATCATGATTAAAAACCATAAAAACCATGATATATCACCTGTCCATCCCCAAACAATCCTCTCTCTCATCCTCTCCCAGAGAGAACCCACAACTCTCTCCTCTTCTTCTAAGGCAAGAGATGTCTTGAGAAGGAACCCTCAAACAGAAAGAGGCGTCTTTCCTTGTATAGGGAACTTAAGGATTTCTCCAAAACCACTAAACCACACAAAACCGGAGAACGAACATAACCGACAACCTTTAAACAGAATGGTGTCAAGTGACACCAACCTCCAAGACCGAAACTCGGTTCACAGGCGTTACAAACACTATGAGGTTCGACACAAACTTTTCGTACCAAGAAATTCGTTTTAATATTTGCACACCTAGAAACAAGAGCAATAGAAAAAGAATCAAACTCCTCCTTAATACTCGCAATATCGTTCAGGTAGACAGTGAAAGCCGGCCACTCGGAAAGGAAATATACCATCTTCACCAAGTCAGAGCAATCCGTGAGAAAGGCAAAGCCAGCGATGCAACTGCAATCATACATCGCATATCCCATACTAAAGCTTCCACCTCTATATGATGGGGAGACAAACTTCACCGATGATTAGTAGCACGGCTAGCGTCCATCAAAGTCTTTCCGTCACTCGGGAACACACAATGCCAACCTAATACGGAGAATCTATCCCCATTTTTCCACGAGCCATCCACAAAATACCTAGTGACTGCCTTATCCACCTCTAGTTGGGTCTGTTGCCAAGCCTTGGCCTGCCTTCGCCACTCTTAAAACCTCAAGAATGTTAGAATTCACATCCTGAAATACTCTATCATTTATGATCTTCCAGAAATAGCATAAAATCCAAGAAAAGGAAGAATTTATAAAACTTGTATTTCTTTTCAATTTAACGTTGACTTTTTGAAAATTCGGTTTGAGTATTTAACATAAAACTTTAGTGAGTTAATGTCCGTAGACAAATAGTTAAAGAATTAATCTATCATTGGACATTTTTTTTCTTCTTCTTTACATTGTTCAAAGCAAATTAATCATGTTTAATATTCTCATTTTCTTCACTAATGAGGGGAACTAAATTTTTTAATTTATTGAATATTTTTTAGCTAACACAGGGTTATGTATTCACTTGGTCAATTGTTTGGTCAGATATTCTACAATTTGTACTTACTTTCCGTTCGATGAAATATACCAAGAAAAACTAGTAAATTAATATTAAGATGACAAACCACCAATTATAAATATACAATAATGTGGTGCAATACGTCATATGTACTATAAAATTGGAAATACTACATAACAAGTGAAAATTACTATAGAAAAGATATATATCACTCACGATGCAATGTCGCAATAAAGATAATTATATATTAATAATAAATAAAATGATTATGCTGATTGAATAATATAGTAAACATATGGTTTCTTATACAAAATAAATATATAAAAAATAAAACAATAATATTTTTGAACGAGATACTTAAAAGATAGAATGAGATCAAAAGAGATTTAGTGAATTATGTAAGAATATACAACATTTACAATTCTATATACAAAGGTAAACATGATGTAATCTAATATATTAAAGGAATAGTCAAAAGAGCTCACAGTCAATCTCACAAAAATTGACCTCTTTTGTCCTTAATGAAAATTGCCCTTTAAAAAATTTCGGACAAGCTTTTCTCGCCTATTTAGGTTGCTGAAATACACCACATTCATCCTCAGACTTAATATTGCTAATTTGCCATTAATAAGATTCAAAACAGGACCTTTTTGCCCTTTTGATTAATTTAAAAATTTATAATAGATTAATTTTCTTAATTATATGATCTAGAAAATCGTCGAAACGTGATTTATAAATTTTTAAGAACCCTAAAACCTAATATAATGGGCTTTATAGAAAACCCAACCAAAATATACCGACCTATTCGAAACCCGAAAATTATAGGTTGTTAACTAATATAAATAGGTACAACCCAAACTATTCTCTATAATTTGAAATCTTTAAAAGAGAAAAAACCTAAATTACTCTCATGTTCTCGAATTTATATTTGTATTATAGTCTTGATGATCTTTTATATGGTTCTTCGTATTCGTGTTCTAATTATTCATATCCTCTTTCTGTAGTATTTGTTTGGAACGCAAGATCAAGCATTACCAAAACTTTGTGTATGGTTTCTTTACTTCTTATATTATTTGTATATGTTTCTTGATTTATTTATAGTTTTTATAAACAAATTATACTAATTCTTACTCCCTCTGTTTCACAAAGAGTGTCATTTTGACACTTTTTGCTTGTTACAAAAAGAGTGTCATTCCAGAATCCCAAGATAACTTTTACCAATTTATTCCAATTTTAACCTCAAAACAAATTAATCAAATACTAGTAATATTAGTAATACGTATAAAATTCTAAAAGTCACTTCCTACACAATATTAATGGTTTGCCTCTTAGTCTCCACCACGATGAACGTCATTGTCCTTCAAAGTTTGTTTCATTTGGATGAGCTAATTCAGTATCATCCCTAACGTCTTCAATTTGGAAAACCTAATCATCACTACTAACAGGTGGAATATTCAAATCAAATGGATAATTTTCTTTATCTGTTGAAGGTGAACAGTTTAAATCAAAAACCATAGATAGATGAAGTCTGTAGAAAATGACATGGATCTAATATATTCACGTCCAATTTCCTCCACTCAAAATTTTGGTTCCAATTTTTTACTGTTATCAAAAACTGAAATAGATTTAGCTTCAAAAATAAGTGTCGATTCTTCTCTTGATTTTAGAACTGCATTAAAGTATCACAATGACTATTGACTAAATTAAGAAGAAGAGATACACGTTTACAAAACTAATTATTTATAATTACAGAAAATTAAATTAAAACATATAATTGTAATTATAAGAACAGTTTAGGGGTATAAAGGAGTTTTAATCTATTTTCTTAATTTCTGTGAAAAGTGTCAGAATGACACTCTTTGTGAAACAGAGGGAGTATGTTTCAAGTGAGTTAGTAGATGGTAGTGATCTGAGTTCTATAGATCTGTATGGGGAGAAAAATAGGTATTTTATTTTTTTTTATACCTAAAATTTATTTTCTTTATATCTTGATGATGCTAAACTAAAAGGCTCATGTTTATAGTTGCAGGAAAACTTCTGAAGATGCTAACATGAATGAGAGATTTTTGGCAATTTTTATAGTAATCTATTATATCATCGTTATTGAATTTTATTAATGTGTTTGTGGCTCTAATAAATAAATATAAATCAATAGGTAGAGGTGGCGAGGTGCCTCCTCATTGTTGCTAAAAGGTATGTTGTTAAATTTAAAATTCTTTTGAAAATATTATAAATATTTTCTAATGATTAAAATTAAAACATTATTTAGATGAATCTACCGATGATCGTATGGGGAAAAATAGATATCGTTTAAAATTTTATAAGAAAGATTAATATTATATATTTGATTCAGAAAATCATACTAATATTTGTAGTTACTGATTATTGTTGCAGAAAGGCTATGATTTGTGCTAATAATATCCCAACATCTATGGTATATTCTAAAATAAATGATTTTGCTAATGTTTAAAATTATCTACTCTTATTTTCACGGATATAACATAATTTTGTTTCCATGCCAGATGAAAGATGCAGAGTCAGCAATATAACATCTTTCGGCTATTGCTCGGTAGTAGTTCATGTTAAAAAGCAGTCTTAACTCTAATTCTTTGATAAAATAATGTTTTAATGTTTGTTACTAATTCCTTAGTTTGGTATTAACACGGTAACAATTTGTGTTTGAAAGTAAGCCTAATACTAATTCTTTTATAAAAACATGTTACTAGCGTTTATTCGTAATTCTTTAACCCTAACCCTAATTCTTTGTTGTTATCTGCAGAGAAGCTATTAATCACAAAGAAGCTATTAATCGCAAAGAAGCTAAGTCGTTTCCTTTCCATTTAAGATACACGGTAATTATCTAAAATATATTCTCATTAAAATTCTATTAAATCTAATATATAACATTTTTATTATTTTAAAAATAGATTGCATATGGAAGGAGAAATGATTGGTGTCGTACCAAATATTCTGGCGTTAAGAGAGGAGGGAACAAAATTTAGAGAATAGTAGAATGAATGTTCTGAGATCTTATAATTGCTTCTTTTTGGATATTGTTTTAGATGGATGAATATTTTATGAAAAATAAAATTTTTTATAAAGTTTATTTATTTTTTATTTGAAATTTACGGTACTTTATATTGTCGTTCTATAAATCAATGAAATGAGACGTGTAAACAATGATAAATGTGCGTCTTGAAGGCTGAAATACAGATATTAAAGTTCTAGATAATTATGTCAATTTCAATATGTCGTAAGATTGTATATTTTAAATGCTGAAATTGTACATATGAATGACAGAAAAAAACAAGATAATTATCCGTAAAAAGTTTATGAAAATGTTATATATATTAACGTTTTCAGGTTATATGTTTAAAAATGTGATATATATTATTTTCAAAATTTTGTAGATTATTGTTAACTTAATGTAAGGTTGTTAATTTAAACTAAGATTTACAATTATTATGATGAAATCCAATAAATTATTAATTTTACATTATGTAAAGTAAGGTAGATAAACTTAAGAAGTTTTCCATATTCAAAACAATATAGAATACGGTGTATTATCACGATTAATGTAAAAATAGAAAATGTAAAATACGTATTAAAAGCTGTACCGATAAACATTAAGAAGTTTACTTCTATCTCTAAAATATAGGGAAATGTAAAGATATTTATGTCTGGAGATATATACAAACTATTTAAATGATTTGTTAAAGATATATTCTTAAATATCACTTAAAAAAATGTATATTGTATATATAAATTATATATATATATACGTATATCCGACTCTTTAGACTTTCAACCTAAATCAAACAAGAAAAAACAAAAAACAAAAAAACTATGGTTAGGTATAGTATTTTCGATGATATTTCGCGTTTGAATCCTTCAAAATATGAATGGAAAATCCGTGTGAAGGTCTTGTATTTGTAGGAAGAAAAAGGTCCAAGTTTGGAGATGGTTTTATCTGATATTAAGGTATTTAGTTTATTCTAATCATAAGCTCATTATAGATGATGCGTGGTTTATTTCGCTCCAAAATCTTTTACCTTAAAAAGACCACACAACGGCTGCAAGTGCACAGCTAATCAGTAGTAGTATTTAAGGATCGATCCAACAGAGAGAGAGTTGTTGTTTTAGAGAATCCGTCGGAAGTAAGTAAGGCTAGGACTCAATAAAAATGGGGTTTGGGTTGTCACAGTCGTAAGTAAGCAAATAAACGTAAATAAAAGAAAATAAAAATAATAAAACAAGCGTTGGGCATCAAGGAGAATCGCAGGGGTTTGATGATCTATCTATCTAGGAAAGTTTAGGGTTAGTTTGTTTATCTAAAACTCAGACTACGAAACATGAATGAACCATTGACTTATAGATCACAAGCTAACCGTCTAAAATCACTATACTCTGAGACTCAACTATCGCAGGCAACGACGCATAGATCAAAGCATTTTAAATAGGTTCGATTCTAATCTATGAGTTTCCATAGGTAAGGGGTATGTGCTTCCTATGACTCCTCACACATCTAAGCTAGGTCAAGCACACATGCAAGTTTTTGGCAAAGCATACACACTTTAGATCATAGTTATTTCATGAGGCTAAATTAAAGCATTAAGCAAAGACTTAGAATTAAAGCATAGAATAAACAGAATATAAATCTAACAAACCCTAAAAATTGCCACCTAAACTAAGATCATCTCCCCCCTTTGATTATCCCTTTAAACCCAACTAGAAAACTACTCTAGCATGTTTAAGGGAATCATCAAGGCAAGGTTTAATAAACTCACAAACATAAAAGAATAAATAGAGAAAAGGGATTTAGATATTACTTCAATAATTGTCAAACAAAGTTGTAGGATCTTCTTCCTTATGAAAACTAGAACAAAGTAAATAGAATAGAAAAGAGTTGGTGGATCTCAAAGCTTCAAAGAGAGGGACGAGAGAGCTTCAGGTCGTCGGCTGCTCCTCTGGTCGTATCTCTTGGCTGCTCCAATGATTGCACACTTTAAACCCTAGGGCTTAGAAGAGTATTTATAGGGTTTTGTCTAGGTTTATGGGGCTGTTATTGGAGAGGTGATTTCTAAATCCATATGGAATTGTAAATTCTAAAAATCAAAATACATGAATTTTAAAATAACATGTTTTATGCTTGGATTTGAATCCTTCTATTTTACACTTTCAAATCCATTCAAATCCAATTAAAACATAATGTGGATTTTGAAATCCAAAAACAAATCATTAAATGAATAACATGAGATTTTAAAAAGTATTTGTAAATCACAGAACCAATAACACATAATTTTGATAAGTATTTTAAAATCTATGATTGAATAACACATATTTTTTTTTTTTAAATTTCCAAATCTATTAAAATCATAGAACCAATAACCCCCTCTTAGGGTTTTGTAAGGGTAAAAACGTCTTCTCTTGTTAAGTACATGGCAAGGGGCGGCATAGTAAGCTTTTATAATGTCGTGACTCCTCCGGGCCGGGCCGCCGTGATGGTTGCTGGTCAGGCCTTCAATAAAAGCCCATTGGCTGAATGGTTCTCCTTACGTCAGTTTGTAACACGTCTCGGTAAATCGGGCATAACTTCCTGATGAGTGAACGGATTGACTTGATTCCACTTTGAGGAGAAAGATGACTCTTCTAGATTTCCGTAGACACCAAGTATGTCGAAATGTAAGTTATGGAAGTTCTTCAAAAGTATCCCGTACTGTAAAGTTCTGAATATTTCCTAAAACGTATTTTCCTTGTCTTTTGGTCCTTTTTGCTATAAAACCTGTAAAACCTTCTTGAAACCTAAAATATTTGAAAATAGACATTAAAGCCTTGAAATCATACTAAACTCTTCCTAAATGCATACTAAAACTATAGCTAAAATGGGTAAAATAATGATCTTATTATGGATTTTAGGGGTTTTTAATTGTTTTATATTAAAATAATAGATGGTTTATAATTATTTGTTTTAAAATAAATGACAGTTTTAATTTACAGAGATATCGACTTATGGTTAAATTAACCATAAGATTATTCTTTTACAAATACTTTGATAAAAATATCAACATATAAAATACTTACAAAAAAATGTAAAGACAAAGACTTTGAAGTTTCCAATAAAGTTTCAACAAAAATCGTAACAAAGATACGATAGGCCAATGCATGATAATAAAAAGATGTCAGCATGCAAGTTGAAAAATGCAAAGTTACACCTGCAATTTGAAATTTAGAATTTTAACCGTCCAGTTAAATTTTTTAAAATAAAGTATTATTAAAAAATGAAAACATTGTTCATTCTTATCGAACAGAGTCTCATGCAGCTTTTCTCTGTGTAGACCACCGGTTTTATACAATCCACACAAATTTAGAACTCTGATTCTTAGGGGGTGTTATTAGATTAAAAATTTTAATGGATTTTAATTGACGCAAGATATTATTGGATTTAAAAGTCTAATGTATTTGTGTGGATTTTATAATACATGTAAGGTGGATTTGAAAGTCATTGATAATGTATTTTTGGTGATTGTTATGGATTTTTTAAAAGTAATTTATAGAAGAAAAAAAAAATTATCCTTAAATTGTATTATACAACAAAACCATATTAAATTAACAACACCCAGACTTTTACATTGAATCCAGGAAAAAAATGGTGTGATTATTACAAATCATGAACCCAGATAAAAAAGTAAAAGAAAAAAAAAATAACTCAAAAATAACACAGATTTGATGAATAAGTGTGATCATATACATATGCTTTGTGGAGAAAGAACAAACAATGAACCCAGAAAAAAAAAGTGTGATTATATTATAAACCCAGAAAAAAAAAAGTTAAAAAAAACACAAAAAAATTCTCAAAAATAACAGAGATCTAATGAATAAGTATGATTGTATAAAAGAATTGAGAAAAAATCAAACAATAATATGTTAAAGGCTAGAGATCCATCTAGAGAGAGGAGAGAAAAATGAAATGTTTGAGAAAAGTGTGGTATTGTGTTTGTTCATATTTTAGAAGTAAAGTACGTTGAAATCCAAAATCACACAAAATCCAGTAAATATTGAATAATACTAGATTTTAATGGATTTTTAAAAATGCACAATTGAATAACACCTGATTTCTAAATACATCAAATTCCTTTAAAAATCATCATCTAATAACATCCCCTTATAGTCCTTGTCTTCTTTGGTTTATAAATATATGAACTACATGAAAATTATTGAAATATTTGAAACTTCTCCTTGCTTCTAAATATACAAAAAAAGGAACCCAAAAAGGATGTTGCTGTACTTAAAAGATATGAATCCTACGTTACGTAACCCGAACGTTGCTATGAAAATTCTTAGTGAATGGCAACCTAATTTTATTCAAGGACAGCCTTTTTATCAAAGTTTGATTTTGGTAGACGAGAGGGTAATTCTTCTTCCTCTTCCCATTTTGCCGTAATTATTTTCAAATATCAAATAAGATGTACAACAAAAATAATTAAATAAACTAGTGTATTGTGTTTCTATTATAGGGAAATAGGATTGATACCAAGATAGATGCGGATCTTTATGTAGAAAGTTACTATAGAAACATTAAGGAAGGAGACTGGTACAAGATTTCTGGATTTTTAGTCATTGCAGGTCAACAATCATTCAGAAACTCAAACCATCCGTTTGAGATCCTGATCCAGGATAAAACAAAAATGATTCCAACATATCCGCGAAGCAATGACAATTTTATCCTTCTATATGATGCATCGAAAATGCATAATTCCACGCCTGACGAGAAGAACCGTTGTGTAGGTAAGATTTTATATTCAAGTAATCTTAATAATTCCGTCATTATGTGATGATAAATTAATTTGAAGATGATGACTTTGTTTTGATATTTTTTGTTTGTTTTTCCGTTGGAATAAATTTTTATGTTAGATGCCATAGGAATGGTGTTACATGTAAACGAGCCTCGGACAATTGATTTCCTTGAACGTCAAAATGACTACATTTCAGAGAATCAAATTGTGACCTTCAGTATCCTTGAATACAAGTAAAAGAATATTCAAAACTTTCGATGATATTGAAAATACAATCTATTATTATTTAAAACAATTCTTGATTAACTAATACATAATCAAATTATTTTTTGAAAGTGGCCAAGAGATTGAATGTGTTGCTGTTGGTTCGGTTTGTACTGCATTTCTTGAGAAATAGGGAAAAATTGTTTCTTCCCCTACCTATTGAAACAACCCGACCTTTTTTTTTAATAATTAAATAAAATATATAATTAAGCATCCCATACTACTTAATTAAACAAACCAACCCCCACATACTAACCAACCAATAATAAACCAACATCCAATAACATGCACAGCGGAAACATATTAATAATACAAAACCAATACAATAACAATTCTAACCATTCTATCCAACAACCTATGATAGCTCTATCCATGGTTCCAACATAAACAATATATCCTGACAACACACAAACGAGACCCTAGATCATCCTCCTCCTCATCGCCATGATTCCACGATCACACTTTTGCCTTTACCTGCACACCACAAACAACAATTGAGATGCGTAAGTATTATCATAAATACTTAGTGAGGCCATCCTCCCATCTACTAGGTTATACACACAAGCATCCAAGACTCTCATGTTTAAGCAAGCAAACAAAACACAAACAACACATCAAACCAGGAAAACAAGTTTCGGATGAGACTGGTGTCGACCGACGCTAAGTCAGTGTCGATCGATGCTAGAATAAAAAGGTGTCGACCGACACCACATTGGTGTCAATCGACACTGCTTCTGCAGACGCGAACTGCACGAACACGAACGTCGATCCTCCATTTCAAATCATCTCGAATCCGTCCCAAACTCACCCAAACAACTCGGGAATCTATGGGAAACACGAAAACAACAAACCCAAGCATGCAGAACACACAAGCAACAAAGAACAACCCATACAAAAGAGATCTCATGCTTAGATCAACCACCGTCAAGCACTCACCTCTTTTATGGGAAGATTGGGTTGAGAAACGGTGGAAACAACACCTTCACAAGCTTCTCCTTCAATCCCAGCAACAACTCTCTCTTCCCCAGCCACAGATCTCACCAAAAACCACCAAGAACAAGCCAAAATCTCACATAAACACTCTCCAACGCTTTCTCTCCTTTTTCTCTCTTTTTCTCACTCAACGGCGACCAAAACAACAGAAACCCTCGAATTGGGTCGTCCTTCACCTTAAATACACGGTTTAGGGATTTCTAATTGATCCAAACCGAACCAAACAGCAATTAAAACCAACACGACCAACCCGGAAAACATGGTGTTGATCGATACACCAAGGGTGTCGATCGACACTCAGACCAAAAATGCGATATTTGGTTCACGGATGTTACAATTCTCACCCACCAATAAGGATTCGTCCTCGAATCCCGCAGCACCGTCCATCCATCAAGGACCTCCGTGCCACCGTCAACACGGCTCGCACATCCTCCGACCAGACTGAACACCGTCAGCCAAGGTTTATGTGCCACTGTCGCAACAGCCCGCACACCTTCGACTGAACCATGAGGTCTCCCTCTAGCCAATATACTCACATCAAAGACACTATTTGCTCACAACTCAGTGCTTCCCCCGTCCGTGGTCACAACCAACGAATCATGCCGGCTCGCTATCAGGCTAACCACCTTAAGCTACGGCATCCAGGAAGTCACTCACACTCCCCCCGCTCTCAGGTTGCAACCTTCGAGACATACCGGCTCACTGCGAGGCTATAGCCTACAACTACGATATCCAGGGAGTCTCACACGCCACTCCCCCCGCTCTCGGGTTGCAACCCTCGAGACATACCGGCTCACTGCCGAGCCGCGGCTCATAGCTACGGTATCCAGGAAGTCTCAAAATCCCGCTCTAGGGTCGTCACCCTAAAGCGCACTCTCGGATCATCACCCTAAAGCGCGCTCTCGGATCATCATCCGAAGCAAACATACCACTCCCACTCTCTAGCCACAAAGTCCATCGAGCTATTGGTATCACATGAGTTGGGTCCACACGATCTTGAGCAAATAAGTCTGATGTCATCGAGTATCTCCCGACTAGATCTACCTCAACACTTTCCATTAATAGGCAAGCTTTAACTATTCATAAAACTTCCCATTTTTATAAATTTTCCTTTTATAACAATATTCTATTTATGGAAACTTTCCATTTATAGCAACCTTCTATTTATGGAAACTTTTCATTTATAGAATTCCCGAGCTATTTTCTTCCCACTGGTTTCACAATTCCCAAATCCAAAGAACTCCAACTTTTATTAGAACCTCAAATGCAATAATCGTTTACAACTCCAAACGAAAATACATAATGAAAGAAAGAAACCAAAAACTAAAACTAAGTGCTGGAATGGGCACCCGGTCCTCCCTTCGGCTACGCCACAACCTCCATCATCTGCCTCCTCTTAGGACAGAAAGGCCTGATAGGCCCCTCCTCCCACAATGATAACACCATTGACGGTACTCCTGCGAGTCACTTTTCTTGGGAAAGCTTGCCAACATGTGATCCGTGCCCATAGTATCCCTAGCCACCTTGTTTTGCCACTATCATCTCTTCCCGCTTCCTTTTATGCTTTTGCTCCAACTGCCTATCCTTGCTTTGAATGCTCTGCTCCAATGTCTCCTCTGACTGAGCCGCTGGACTGACCAACACTAACTGTGACCTCAAGTCATCCTCTATCCTAGCTGCAACCTCAACCAGCTCCGCCCTCGTAGCATAGCTCTTCACTCTGCACCGAGTCCTCATATCATCCTGGAGAGCCAACAAGAACCTCCGCACCTGAGCCGAATCTGGCTCCCATGCCCGGCCTGCATACTACACAAGCCGACTGAACTCTGCATCCAGCTCCCGCAGTGTACGGTCCTCCTGAGTCAACCCCAAGAATCGCGCCTCCATGCGATCAAGAGCCTCCTGTGGAAAATACTTGGAGTTAAACTCCCTCACAAAATCTCCCCAAGTCATATCCCGCTGCACCCTCCGTGCTGTCACCGACCTCCACCACACACGTGCATCTCCTGACAGGTAATGCACTGCCAAATCCACTCTATACTGGTCAGGACACCGAAGCAACTAGAAAATATCCTCCATCCGCTCCCTCCACTCATCAGCCACACTCGGATCCGTACCTCCCGAGAAAGACCACGCTCCCACTCGCTGCAGCTGCACCATCATCTGCACATACTGAGCGTCCACTACCTTGGCCCCCGGCTGCACACCTGCCTGGAAACCGGCCACAGGCTGCACCGTTGGAACCTGCCCACCTACCACTGGCGGCAACACTGGAACCTGCCCACCAACCACTGGCGGCACTGCTGCTGGAAGCCGCGCCAAAACCTGAGCTAGCAAGTCCATCAAGACATCCTCCCTGCCTGGAGCACCCTCCGCTGCAACCCTCACACCCGGGGCAACACCGTGACCGACACCGGGCCCATCCGCCCTGCCGTCACCCAAACCAGCCTGGTCTCCAGACACAATAGGATGAATCTGTGACTCCACCACCTCCTCACTGGCCATGCTCTGGGTCACACTCACACTGGCCTTGGGAACCTGACCTCGTGCCCGACCACGACCACGACCACGACCACGACCACGCCCGCGACCAACAACACCCTCTCTAGCCAACTGCACTACCCAAAACAGAAGGCTAAGCACACAATTCAAAACCGCACATAAAGTACACATCTTACCGTGAATCTCATTGAAGGCTCGAAGAGGATGATACTAGGACTCCATACCACAAGTAAATCGACTAACTACGCATAATCAATTTCATCACACAACATCATGCACTCAGCAACAAGAAAAATAATTCAACCAATTAAATTCCTAAACCGCTCTAAACCATTCACTTAACCATCTTAGAACCGTAAGGGCTCTGATACCAAAATAAAACAACCTGACCCTTTTTTTATAATAATTAAATAAAATATATAATTAAGCATCCTATACTACTTAATTAAACAAACCAACCCCCACACACTAACCAACCAATAATAAACCAACATCCAATAACATGCAGAATGGAAACATATCAACAATACAAAACCAATACAATAACATTTCTAACCATTCTATCCAACAACCTAGCATAACTCTATCCATGGTTCCAACATAAACAATATATCATGACAACACACAAACGAGACCCTAGATAATCCTCATCCTCATCGCCATGATTCCACGATCACACTTTTGCCTTTACCTGCACACCACAAAAAACAATTGAGATGCGTAAGTATTATCATAAATACTTAGTGAGGCCATCTTCCCATCTACTAGGTTATACACACAAGTATCTGAGACTCTCACATTTAAGCAAGCAAACAAAACACAAACAACACATCAAACCAGGAAAACAAGTCTCGGATGAGATTGGTGTCGACTGACGCTAAGTCGGTGTTGATCGATGCTAGAACAAAATGGTGTCGATAGACACTGCTTCTGCAGAAGCAAACTGCACGAACACGAACGTCGATCCTCCGTTTCAAATCATCTCGAATCCGTCCCAAACTCACCTAAACACCTCGGGAACCTATGGGAAACACGAAAACAACGAACCCAAGCAAGCAAAACACACAAGCAACAAAGAACAACCCAAACAAAAGAGATCTCATGCTTAGATAAATCATGGTCAAGCACTCACCTCTTTTACAGGAATGTTGGGTTGAGAAACGGTGGAAACAACACCTTCACAAGCTTCTCCTTTGTTCCCAGCAACAACTCTCTCTTCCCCAGCCACAGATCTCACCAAAAACCACCAAGAACAAGCCAAAATCTCACAGAAACACTCTCCCACGCTTTCTCTCCTTTTTCTCTCTTTTTCTCACTCAACGGCGACCAAAACAACAGAAACCCTTGAATTGGATCGTCCTTCACCTTAAATACACGGTTTAGGGATTTCTAATTGCACCAAACCGAACCAAACAGCAATTAAAACCAACACGACCAACCCGGAAAACATGGTGTTGATCGATACACCAAGGGTGTCGATCGACACTCAGACCAAAAATGCGATATTTGGTTCACGGATGTTACAATTCTCCCCCACCAATAAGGATTCGTCCTCGAATCCCACAGCACCGTCCATCCATCAAGGACCTCCGTGCCACCGTCGACACGGCTCGCACATCCTCCGACCGGACTGAACACCGTCAGCCAAGGTTTCCCGTGCCACTGTCGCAACAGCCCGCACACCTCCGACTGAACCATGAGGTCTCCCTCTAGCCAATATACTCACATCAAAGACACTATTTTCTCACAACTCAGTGCTTCCCCCGTCCGTGGTCACAACCAACGAATCATGCCGGCTCGCTATCAGGCTAACCACCTTAAGCTACAACATCCAGGAAGTCACTCACACTCCCCCCGCTCTGATAGGATTTCCCTAGGATAGAAACTCTGATGAAGGCATGACTAGCCATTCGTAGAGCCCTTGCTTGGTCTTGAAAGCTGACTAGCCATTCATCAGAGTTTCCATCCTAGGGAAATCCTATCACGCTCTCAGGTCGCAACCTTTGAGACATACCGGCTCACTGCCAGGCCATAGCCTACAACTACGATATCCAGGGAGTCTCACACGCCCACTCCCCCCGCTCTCGGGTTGCAACCCTCGAGACATACCGGCTCACTGCCGAGCCGCGGCTCACAGCTATGGTATCCAGGAAGTCTCAAAATCCCGCTCTAGGGTCGTCACCCTAAAGCGTGCTCTCGGATCATCATCCGAAGGAAACATACCACTCCCACTCTCTGGCCACAAAGTCCATCGAGCTATTGGTATCACATGAGTTGGGCCCACACGATCTTGAGCAAATAAGTCTGATGTCATCGAGTATCTCCTGACTAGATCTACATCAACACTTTCCATTAATAGGCAAGCTTTAACTATTCATAAAACTTCCCATTTTTATAAATTTTCCTTTTATAACAATATTCTATTTATGCAAAACTTTCCATTTATAGCAACCTTCTATTTATGGAAACTTTCCATTTATAGAATTCCCGAGCTATTTTCTTTCCACTGGTTTCACAATTCCCAAATCCAAAAAACTCCAACTTTGATTAGAACCTCAAATGCAATAATCGTTTACAACTCCAAACGAAAATACCTAATGAAAGAAAGAAACCAAAAACTAAAACTAAGCGCCGGAATGGGCACCCGGTCCTCCCTTCGGCTACGCCACAACCTCCATCATCTGCCTCCTCTTAGGACAGAAAGGCCTGATATGCCCTTCCTCCCCACAATGATAACACCATTGACGGTACTCCTGCGAGTCACTTTTCTTGGGAAAGCTTGCCAACATGTGATTTGTGCCCATAGTATCCCTAGCCACCTTGGTTTGCCACTGTCATCTCTTCCTGCTTCCTTTTATGCTTTTGCTCCAACTGCCTATCCTTGCTTTGAGTGCTCTGCTCCAATGTCTCCTCTGACTGAGCCGCTGGACTGACCACCACTAACTGTGACCTCAAGTCATCCTCTATCCTAGCTGCAACCTCAACCAGCTCCGCCCTCGTAGCATAGCTCTTCACTCTGCACCAAGTCCTCATATCATCCTGCAGAGCCAACAAGAACCTCCGCACCTGAGCCGAATCTGGCTTCCATGCCCGGCCTGCATACCCCACAAGCCGACTGAACTCTGCATCCAGCTCCCGCAGTGTACGATCCTCCTGAGTCAACCCCAAGAACCGCGCCTCCATGCGATCAAGAGCCTCCTGTGGAAAATACTTGGAGTTAAACTCCCTCACAAAATCTCCCCAAGTCATATCCCGCTGCACACTCCGTGCTGTCACCGACCTCCACCACACACGTGCATCTCCTGACAGGTAATGCACTGCCAAATCCACTCTATACTGGTCAGGGCACCGAAGCAACTGGAAAATATCCTCCATCCGCTCCCTCTACTCATCAGCCACACTCGGATCCATACCTCCCGAGAAAGACCCCGCTCCCACTCGCTGCAGCTGCACCATCATCTGCACATACTGAGCGTCCACTACCTTGGCCCCCGGCTGCACACCTGCCTGGAAACCGGCCACAGGCTGCAGCATTGGAACCTGCCCACCTACCACTGGCGGCAACACTGGAACCTGCCCACCAACCACTGGCGGCACTGCTGCTGGAAGCCGCGCCAAAACCTGAGCTAGCAAGTCCATCAAGACATCCTCCCTGCCTGGAGCACCCTCCGCTGCAACCCTCACACCCAGGGCAACACCGTGACCGACACCGAGCCCATCCGCCCTGCCGTTACCCAAACCAGCCTGGTCTCCATACACAATAGGATGAATCTGTGACTCCACCACCTCCTCACTGGCCATGCTCTAGGTCACACTCACACTGGCCTTGGGAACCTGACCTCGTCCCCGACCACGACCACGACCACGACTACGACCACGCCTGCGACCAACAACACCCTCTCTAGCCATCTGCACTACCCAAAACAGAAGGCTAAGCACACAATTCAAAACCGCACATAAAGTACACATCTTACCGTGAATCTCATTGAAGGCTCGAAGAGGATGATACTAGGACTCCATACCACAAGTAAATCGACTAACTACGCATAATCAATTTCATCACACAACATCATGCACTCAGCAACAAGAAAAATAATTCAACCAATTAAATTCCTAAACCGCTCTAAACCATTCACTTAACCATCTTAGAACCGTAAGGGCTCTGATACCAAAATAAAACAACCTGACCCTTTTTTTTTTAATAATTAAATAAAATATATAATTAAGCATCCTATACTACTTAATTAAACAAACCAACCCCCACACACTAACCAACCAATAATAAACCAACATCCAATAACATGCACAGTGGAAACATATCAACAATACAAAACCAATACAATAACATTTCTAACCATTCTATCCAACAACCTAGCATAACTCTATCCATGGTTCCAACATAAACAATATATCATGACAACACACAAACGAGACCCTAGATAATCCTCATCCTCATCGCCATGATTCCACGATCACACTTTTGCCTTTACCTGCACACCACAAACAACAATTGAGATGCGTAAGTATTATCATAAATACTTAGTGAGGCCATCTTCCCATCTACTAGGTTATACACACAAGCATATGAGACTCTCACATTTAAGCAAGCAAACAAAACACAAACAACACATCAAACCAGAAAAACAAGTCTCGGATGAGATTGGTGTCGACTGACGCTAAGTCGGTGTCGATCGATGCTAGAACAAAATGGTGTCGATCGACACTGCTTCTGTAGACGCGAACTGCACGAACACGAACGTCGATCCTCCGTTTCAAATCATCTCGAATCCGTCCCAAACTCACCCAAACACCTCGGGAACCTATGGGAAACACGAAAACAACGAACCCAAGCAAGCAAAACACACAAGCAACAAAGAACAACCCAAACAAAAGAGATCTCATGCTTAGATCAACCATGGTCAATCACTCACCTCTTTTACAGGAATATTGGGTTGAGAAACGGTGGAAACAACACCTTCACAAGCTTCTCCTTCGTTCCCAGCAACAACTCTCTCTTCCCCAGCCACAGATCTCACCAAAAACCACCAAGACCAAGCCAAAGTCTCACAGAAAAACTCTCCAACGCTTTCTCTCCTTTTTCTCTCTTTTTCTCACTCAACAATGACCAAGACAACAGAAACCCTCGACTTGGTTCGTCCTTCACCTTAAATATACGGTTTAGGGATTTCTAATTGAACCAAACTGAACCAAACAACAATTAAAACCAACACGGCCAACCCGGAAAATATGGTGTCGATCGATACACCAAGGGTGTCGATCGACACTTAGACCAAAAATGCGATATTTGGTTCGCGGATGTTACACCTATGCTAATCAACCAGTAATGTGTATTCTTATGTTTTGGAGGATCTCTGTTTACGAAGGTACTGTTTAATAGTCTTATGTACCACTGAAAACTATCATTTTTTTACTTAAATTCTACTTTGCTAGGTATCAAAGGTCATACTTGAAGATGAAGTGGCTGGATTTAATACTGGTGATATGCTGTAATGTCATTAATTTAATAAATTTAGTATAAACAAAATTATGCATGGATTTTAAACCTGAATTATTTAATTTTTACAGACGCTGGCTAGACGTCGATTCCAGTGATGAAGACTATGAAGATTGAGTCTGTGGTTCGAGCAGCTAGCTATAGATTCACTTCTCAATGTTTCTTATTATGTTCACTTTAATACATATGTTTTAGACTTTTAAATAATATTTTGTTGAAACTTTGGACATTATTATTCGTGTTTAATTATGTTTGGAATTATTATTATTATTATTTTCACTACAAGTTAAATTTAATATCACTATTTTACTAATATATATGTTAAAAAGTATGAGTTTTACCCTAATTAAATAAAACTTTACTCTTAATTTCGACAAAGACAATCGAAGGTTATTGTTAATTAACTTAGATGGGCATGACCTTAATAGACGCCAATATGAAAGCCTTCGCGGCTCTCTAAACTAATATTAAAGCATTCTACGTCTCTCTAATATTGTGACCTTTTGCTTTCCCCTCTCAACAAAGGAAAAAAGGTTTATTATCATCCATATCCTTATGGTAAGATCTCAATCGATATTTACATAATTTTTTCGTTTCTTGAATTCTTGGTTTGGAAGTTTATAGATTTTCTGAAATATTTTTCTAGAATTGTGATGGAAGGTGGAAGTTCTAGGATACGCAAACAGCTCATGTCAGATTTTGAATGGGAAGATGGAGCAATCGAGAAGGTTAAACAAGCGTTTCAAAAATCGAGAGATGTGGTACTAAAGGAAACGACGAGACGTTTCACTGCTGTAACATCCGCAAACCAAAATATGGGTTTTTGGGATGGGTGTCGGTCGACACCAAGGTCGTGTCGGTCGACACCAATACTTTCTGGTTCGGCCAGTTCGATTTAATTATCAATTTTTGGACCGGTTTGGTTTAAGAAAAACCATTAAGCCGAGTTATTTATGTGTTTGGTCAACAGAAGGGTTTTGGAAAGAGTGTTGGTCGCCGTTTCTTTTGTTTTTTGAGAGAAAAGAGAGAAATAAGAGTTCTTGAGCCTTTGAGAGAGATTGGTGAGATTCCTTGCTGTTTTCTTGAGAGATCCAAGGCTAGGAAGGAGTTAGAAGCTTGCTAGGAAGGTTGGATTCGTTGCTGTTGGTCAGAATCTTCCTGCAAAGAGGTGAGTGCATGACCATGGCTTATCTAAGCTGAGATCTCTAGTTTTTCTGTGATTTGGTGCTTATGTGGTTGTTTCTTTGAGTTCTCTATGGTTATTCGTGGCTGCTATGGTTGGGTTTTGGCGTTTGGGAATGCATGGAGCGGATTGGAGAAGATTAGAGGCGAGATTCAGAATTTTTTATCAAAGGAAATCGATGCTCTGTATTGGTGTTGATCGACACCAGTTGGGGTGTCAGTCGACACCAGTTGGGGTGTCGGTCGACATCAACACGAGGACGGCTCGAGACTTTGGTGAGTGTCGATCGACACCATGTGGAGGTGTCGGTCGACACCAACTAGGGTTTTCGGGAGTGTCGAGCATGGTGTCAGTCGATACCAGATTGTCAGTTTCGATCAACACCATCTGGTGTCGGTCGACATCCTTCTTTCAGTTACGACGGATGATGCATGCTTTGTATATTGCCTGGTTTGTTTTATTGATTGTTGTTTGTGGCATGTAGGGATCTTATTGCCTGTGTGTATAGCCCAGTAAATGGAAAGATTGCCTCACTGAGTATTTATAAAATACTCATACATTGCAATTTGTGTTTGTGGTGCAGGTAAAGGCAAAGTGTGATCGTGGAATCAAGTCACTGAAGCGGAGGATGTTCTTGGGACTCGATTGGTTGTTGTCTGGCATTGCTAGGTTGCTAGAGTTGAGTCATTATAAACATTGCTAGGTTGCTGGTTCTATGATTCATATGTTGGTTGAATTTTGGATATTTTTTATGTTATAATTATTGGATTATTATAGGATATTTATTGGATATTAGTATTGGTTATTTCTGATGTTGATTGTGATTGTAGTTAGGTGGCTAGTGGGTATGGGACCACTAGTTGCAGTTTACTTATTGTTATTATTATTATTAATAATTATTATTTTATTAATAAAAAAATAAACGGGTCGGGTTGTTTTAGTTTGGTATCAGAGCCCTTACAGTTCTAGGTTTAGGTTCACTAGGCTTTGTGCTGTAGATGTTTGGGATTTGCATGCTTTGATTGATTATGTGAGTTAGTCAATTATGTGTGGCATGGAGTCCTAGAACATCCTCTTCGAGCATACAGTGTGATTCCAAGGTGAGTTTGTGTTTTTGTGTTTTTGTGTTATATTAAGATTGCTTGTTAGCCTCTGTTCTTGGAAGTGCAGTGGTTAAAGGTGTTTGAGTTGTTGGTCGTTGACGGGTCGTGGTTGGGCGGGTCCCGAGGCCAGCGATTGTGTGGTCCAGAGTTCCACGAGGGGGTACGTCAGAGGGCCGCAAGCGTATCAGGAGGGACCAGAGAGGGTTAGCCGGTAAGAATGCCGTGGGTGATGGAAACCCAGGTGTGGAGTTGCAGCAGGTGGAGCCCAGGGTCGAGATGATCGCTTGGTGGATCTGTTGACGTGCTGTTGGAGCGGTTACCGAGAGGGGTACCAGTGTAGGCTCCAGTTGTGCCGCATGTGGCGGGGTGCAGCCGAGGGCTGCAGATGTTGAGGAGTTTCCATCTTATGTTAAGAGGATGGAGCAGTTGTAGATGACCGGTGCAAGATTCTTCTCGAGAGGTATCGAGCCTAGAGAGGCGGATAGGTGGACATATGTAGTTGGAGCAGATATTTCTCTGTATGGTGGGTAATCCAGTTGGATATTAGAAGTTGAGTGGGCAAGTGTAACATTGCAATGTTATACTCGGACCACAGGAAGTACTTTTGGTTGGAAGATGTTTATAGTCTCTAAGGATTGTTGCTCCTGAGAGGATGGTGGTTTTCCTGAATACCGATAGCTCGAGGGGCTGAAGGCTCCAAGAGTGGCAGAGGGGATGATGTTTTCCCTGAGGGGATGAGTAGTTCTCCTGATACCGAGATCTTGAGGATTGTGGTCCAAGAGTGAGACGGTATAACTCGAAGATGCTGGTCTGAGAGTGAGATCGGTTTGGCCGAAGGTTGCGACCTAAGGCTGGAGGAGTTTGGAGAAAGCAATGCCTAGGACGTGAGTATAAACATGACAACGAAATGTGGACCTCGAGAGTTGATGGTGGTTTAATGTTGGATTTTAGTTGTGTGGCCGATGTGCTTACTAGTGTTGCTGGAGGTCCAGCGGGTGCTGTGAGTGTGGTGACAGGTTTTGCTCAGACTGAGATGACCGTATTGCGGATTTACTGACAATGTTGTTGGATAAGAGTTAATAAGATGATTAGTTCTTATGAAATCTTGATGTGGAATAGGTTAAGGGATTATATGATTCTAAATATGGAAAGTGTTTAGGGAGTTAGAGTTTTGCTATTTATGGAAAGTGTTGTTGCAAAAGAAGAATAGAAAGTTCCAAAAAAAAAAAGTTTCCATAAATAGAAAGTTCTATGAATAGTTAGGACTTGTCTATTTTTGGAAGGAGAGATGTGAATTGCCGGAGAGGCGAAAAGTTTAATGGATGACCTGAAGAGTGGTCACAGATGAGATGATTAGTTCTCAAGGATCTTTGATTGGTGATTTTCAGGTGGCGGCGAGCTGGTGTTGGCATATTTGATTATTAGTTTAGTAGAGCTGAGGAAGTAACCAGAGGATTTGTTGAGCATGAAATTCTTTTGTCCTATAACTTCACCGTGGGGAGCGTCGGTGTGGTAAGAGTAGAAGAAGGACAAGGTATGGGTTTTATGAGTTCCTTGGTTTAGCAGGTTACTGATAACTCTCCTTTTTATATGTTTTAGCATCCTTTTTTGTCCATATTTTGCATTGTTCATACCTCTAACTTAGCATTTTTAGGCCATTAACTGTAGGAATTCACTTTTCGACCATTTAAGGTGTTGCATTTCTGCATTTGCATATTTTGGATGAAAACAGGTGCTAAAGAGCCAAAAATGGGGAAAAACAAGGACAACTCGAGCATGTACCCGAAAGAGCCATCAAGCTACAAGAACAAGTCCGAACCCCAACACGATCAAAGAGGATCCAAGAGCGTGAAGAGCAACCTGAAGATCCACCCGAGGAGTAACCCGACTTCACCTTCGTGTACCCCATCGAGTAGACCAACGGGCAGGTCTGGGAAGCTAGGTCAAATGGTTTCCATATATATACCCCCTCTTCCCCTAGCTTGCAAACGAGCACGCCGCAGACCCTCAAACCAGAGAGCGAGAGCTTCTGTGAGAGAACTGAGCGACTCAAACATTTTCTTTTCGTTTTACATTTTTATTTTGTAGTTTTCTTAGATTTCTATCTTGTACTCCTTCTACTCTACTCTATCTTTTAATACAATGTCATTTTCATTCATTTTGATTGCTTTGTTATTCGTTTCTATGTCCGAGTAGTGTAGTAACGTTTCTAGGGATGGGATAGATGATTTTGTGTTCTTGATCGGTTAGGATGCTTTAGTTGATTGTAAATGATTGATAGATTTCCTTCTAGGTTGGTGTTTCTTAATGCTGTCAACAGACCGAAAGGTTGAGATTAGATCTAGGGCGTTTACAAATGCTACAGGCCGAAAGGAGTAGATAAAATGCTTGATTTAGCTTATGCTAGAGGTTTACTTAACTCTGAGTAAGAAATTATATGAGTTTAAGTCTACTGACAATAACGAATCGTTCTTAATCCCTGCTTGTTCATGTTGCAAGTGCGATAGTGTTGTAATGTGTTCAAGGTTGATTGTTGCTAGTGCGAAAGTGTGGTGACAAGGTTTTAGAGGTTCATTTTCTAGGAAATAATTGCTTGAGGCATGTAAGGCATCCGTACTGGTCTAGAACACTTAGGATTCGATTACCCCCATCCTTAGGAACTTTGTATTTCATTTGTTTACATTTTCTTTATTTACTCGACCACCTACCCGATCAGGTACATGATAACCTGCATCGAGTAATACCTCGAGCTGTTCATATCTCACTTGCATACTCGATCACCCCACTCGATCCTGTACTCGATTGCTTGCATCGAGTACTTAGGTCGTGTGGTTTCTTGTTTATAATCTTTTCTTTGTTTATTTTAGGATTGTTAGAACCAAAACCTTATCTGCTTGGCTTGACTTGTATTGTACTGATCATATCCTTCCTGCTAGCAATAGACAACCATTTGGATTGATAACCCTTTGTACTACAACTGCATAAGGGATTGATACCCTGGGTGAAAACCTGTCTATCAGTTACTACAGGAGATTTGTGCAGAGCTTTGCGAGTAGGGCACGCCTGATAACTAAGTTGACAGGGAAGGATGTTCCTTTTGTTGGTCAAAGGAGTGTGACGAGGGATTTGCAAGCCTTAAGGAGATGTTGACTACTACGCCAGTGTTGGCTTTGCCTGAGCAGAGAGAACCCTATGTGGTTTATACTGATGCATCTAGAGTTGGTTTGGGGTTTGTGTTGATGCAGCATGAGAAGGTGATTGCCTACGCGTCGCGGTAGTTGCGGAAGCATGAGGGCAACTATCCTACTCATGATTTGGAGATGGCTGTTGTAGTTTTTGCCCTGAAGATTTGGAGATCTTATCTTTATGGTGCAAAGGTATGGGTATTTACAGATCATAAGAGCCTGAAGTATATATTCACGCAACCTGAGCTGAATTTGAGACAGAGGAGGTGGATGGAGCTTGTGGCAGATTATGTTCTGGAGATAGCTTATCACCCTGGTAAGGCTAACACGGTTGCAGATGCTTTGAGTCGGAAGGGGGTAGCTTCGGCTCAGGAGCAGGAGTTGGAGTCTCTGGTAGGAGAGATCAGTGCTTTGAGGTTATGTGCTGTGTCTCAGGAACCGTTGGGTCTGGACGCGGTTGATAGAGCATACCTGCTGAGTAGGGTGCGGTTGGCTCAGGAGAAGGATTTGGGGCTGGTGCATGCCTCAAAGGATGTGGATTAAGAGTATCAGGTCTCAGATAATGGTACTATCTTGGTGCACGCACGGGTTTGTGTACCCAAGGATGAGGAGTTGAGACAAGAGATCCTGAGAGAGGCTCATGCGAGCAAGTTTTCTATTCATCCAGGAGCGACTAAGATGTACCGTGATCTCAAGAGGTACCATCACTGGGTCGAAATGAAGAAGGATGTAGCTAGCTGGGTCGCGAGGTGCGATGTGTGTCAGCTAGTGAAGGCTGAGCATCAGGTTCCAGGCGGGTTACTGAAGAGTCTACCCATTCCCGAGTGGAAGTGGGTTATGATCACTATGGACTTTGTGGTAGGATTGCCAGTGTCTCAGACTTTTGATGCTATTTGGGTCATTGTGGACCGGTTGACTAAGTCAGCACATTTTCTGGCCATTAAGAAGACTGATGGAGCAGCGGTCTTGGCTAAGAAGTATGTGAAGGAGATAGTAAGATTGCATGGGATGCCAGCGAGTATTATGTCAGAAAGGGATTCTAAGTTCACTTCGGTGTTCTGGAAGGCATTTCAGGCAGAGATGGGCATTAAGGTGCATATGAGTACAACTTATCATTCCCAGACCGATGGACAGTAAGAGAGGATGATCCAGACGCTGGAGGATTTGCTTAGGATGTGTGTGCTGGATTGGGGTGGCCATTGGGCAGATCACATGAACCTGGTAGAGTTTGCTTACAACAACAGTTATCAAGCGAGTATTAAGATGGCTCCTTATGAGACTTTGTATGGGAGGCCATGTCGTACACCGTAATGCTGGACTCAGGTGGGGGAGAGGAGCATGTTCAGGGCAGATTTTGTTCAGGAGACCTTAGAGAAGATTCTGGTTCTCAAGCTGAACATAAAGGAAGCTCAGAATAGACAGAAGAGTTATGCTGATAAGAGGAGGAGAGATCTTGAGTTTCAGGCAGGAGACAGAGTGATGCGACCTGGCCAACCGGACCAGATACATACATGGACACAGACGCAGACACGGACGCACATGCAGACACGTTCGAGGCCAGTTTGGGACAAGGGACCAGGAAAGCTGCCCAAGTACCACATATAGTTCCAAGAGCCACCACAAGGAGCAAGAGTGCTAAGAGGAATCTCCGGATCAAGTGCAACTTATTCACCGAATGGTTCCTCCGAGACCAAGATTCAGCCGGTCAAGGACCACGACTAAACAACTCGTCCCAACACTCCGAGGTTGTTCGGACAGTCTTCAGTATTTCCCAAAGGCGAAGACATTAAGACGTTAAGAGGCATGGTACTCTTTTTCCTTACTCGGGTTTGTCCCACAGGGTTTACCGAGAAGGTTTTAATGAAGCCGTGAACTCTAACGCATTGCCCGTCCAAGTGACGTGGCAATCCTATCCTTCTCCTCTTTACTTTGTTTGAATATCTTTTGGACTGTTGGATTACTTTTATCTTTGTCTTTTCCTTCTTTAGCTTTATGGCCATGTGTAAGGCTGACGTTTGGCCACATTCTTTTTAGGGTTAAGAGTTCCCTTGCTTAGCTTGCCTATTTAAGGGCTTTTAACCTCATTGTAAAAGGCAGCCTACCTTGAATAAAAATATAAATGTTTTTCTTTCTCTCTTCGTTCTCACATGAAAACGAAAACCCTTAACACGCTTTGAACCGGGTTCAAATCGTTTAAGCCTAGCCGTATCACGAGTCCTTACATAGCTCGTGTGTCGCTACATCAATCCACCGTCCATCCCTTGAGATCAGCTCGGGTCGAGTTACTTACCGACTCGATCTCCCGTTCCATTGCTACTGGAGCCTGCCGAGTCGAGTTACTTATCGGACAGGTTTCTCCCTTCTATCGTTCCTTGTAAGACCGCCGTTTGCCCGATGTCTGTTCACCGTTCCGTAACCAAAACCTTGCGTCCTACTGTATGTCCATATTGCTAGGCCGCCATCCGTCCATTGTTCGAATCGTCCATCCGTCCACGGAGTAACCGTCCATCCACTCGAACACTTCCCAGGGTCGCATCATTTTGGTATCAGAGCTAAAGGATCCCTACAAGGTTGTATTTTTCCATTACCTTCATTTTTTGTGCATCCTTTGTCATCTTTTTGCTTTCCTTGTGCTCTAGGTTGTTAGTTATCTTTCGTTCTAGCTTGTTCTTGCTCGCTCTCGTTGTTCTTGTTGTTCTTCGTTTGTTTGGGTTAGATCTGTTTAGGTTGAGTTGCTTTTTGTTTGGTTGTTTTAGGGTGTAGATCGTTAAAGTTCTTTGTTTTATCTTGTTTTCCTTGTTAGTGGTGGTCCTTAGACGCGTGTCAGTCCTAGGTTAGCCGTTTCGCGTAAAGGTTCTTTCCTTTTTGTCGCTTGTAGGTTGCTTTTGCTTTTTGTTCAATCATTGGTTCCTCTCTCTTAATCATTGAATATCTGTTTGCATTTGGAATATTCGCTACCCTAAAGCAAAACACGTGTTTTTGTGGACAGGTGTGCACGAGTGGTCCAACTGACGTAGCACACGTGCCAAGGTCAAGAAGCAACCGTGGACCGAGAACCGGATGAACCGTGGTCATCGTACTCCGTATTCAACCAATCGCCCTCGCCGTCCGTACACCGACCACCGTCCGTACGACCACCTTTTCCGGCAAAAGACTATCGTTGGTACCATTTCTCTGGACATCCTAACCGGAGACCACCGTCTGTACTACCGGCCGCCACCGTCCGTACCATCGTTGATCGTACGGACACTGATCAAACAATGGCTGAACATCAGCCGCCCGACGAACTGCATCCACCACCGGAGATCAGAGCTGTTCTGATCGATATCCGAGCCCAGATCGCCCAGCTAGGTGAACGCCTACAGCGAAGGAGCTTGGTAGGCCACCGCCCGCCGCTCCCATGCGTCCTGTCCGTAACAGGCTGATGAACCGCGGACATGACATGGGAGATACGACCAAGGAAGAGCATGACTTCCTCGATGCCAGAGGCGGCATGAACCAGAACCAAGACCGGCTAGCCTGACCCGACAACAATCAGCTTGAACCAGCGCATAAGCTCACGGTTCCTACCTTTGCAGGCAAGGTTGATCCCGTAGCCTATCTCGACTAGGAAGGACGCATGGACCATGTCTTCTCTTGTTACCAGTACACGGACCAGAGGGAAGTCACATATGCCGCAGCACAACTTATGGATCACGCCCTAACCTGGTGGGAACAAGACGTAGCCAATCGAAGGCGAAACCATGAACGGCCCATTCCTACTTGGGACACCATGAAAGCTACCATGCGACGCCGATACGTTCCTCTTCACTACAGCTGGGAGTTGCAACGCCGATTCAGACGACTCAGTCAAAGCAAAAAAAGCGTGGAGGAGTACTACGAGGAGTTCGAACATCTGCGCAATCGACTCCAAATTGACAAAACCGAGAAAGCTCTTATGGCTCAATTCCTAGATGGTTTGCAAGACTGTATCATGCGAGAGGTCGAGAGACTTTCTTACGATGGGTTCGACGAGTTGTTACACTTGGCCATCCAAGTAGAGCAACAAATCAAGAGAAAGGCCGCGAGCCTTAGTCGCACACGCAATCAAGGACTTCCAAGTTGGTCACCTAACGCATCCCCCTCAAACGCCAATCGAGACAAGTCCAAGTCAGCCCGGATCGACACTCGATTCAAAACAAAGGAACTGGCCAAGGATGTCCGTACTGATCCGCGACCAGTTCCTAACAAAGCAAGGAGCCGGGACATTGTTTGTTTAGAGTGTCAAGGAAGAGGACACTATGCGCGGGACTGCACGAACTCGAGAGCCATGATCGTTACACCAGTCGGTGACATCGAGTCCCAAGACAAAGAAGAAGGAGAACCGGACGATCATGCGGAGCCGGTCGAGCTAGAGGAAGCCATTGCCGAACCCGATGTTGGAGAGATGCTCATGATCAGGCGAATGCTCAGCACCAGTCAAGCCTTAGACGACACCAATAAAAGAGACAATATTCTCCACACGCGATGCACTGTAAGTGGGAAAGTTTGTGGCTTGATCATTGATGGGGGTTCATGCACTAATGTTACAAGCTCTTATATGGTCAAGAAATTATCCTTCCAACCACAAACCACCCCAAACCTTACAAGCTTAAATGGTTAAATGACAAGGCCGTGATCCAAGTATCGCAACAGGTCACGGTCCCTTTCAGTGTTGGCTCATATAAATACCAAGTCTTATGTGATGTCGTCCCTATGCAAGCTAGCCACCTCCTTTTGGGGCGTCCATGGCAGTTTGATAAGCAGACGTCTCATTGTGGCCATACTAACCAGTATACTTTCGTTCATGATAGTAAACGCATTTGTTTAAAACCGTTATCACCAACTCAAGTGAGTGAAATGCAATCTAAACTGGTTAAGGATCCGGACTCAAAAATGAATTCCTTGATAAGTGCTAATGATGTTAGGAGATCACTTAGTGACTCCACTTGTCAAGTGTTATTGATGGTGTTCAAATATGTTTTGACCATAGGAAACGTTAAGGATCACATACCAGGTGAGATCAAGGCCCTTCTAAGGACGTTCCAGGATGTATTTCCCAAAGAGCTCCTACACGGTCTTCCACCAGTATGCGGCATCGAACACCAAATTGATCTCATACCCGGAGCTCAACTACCGAACAGACCAGCGTACCGAGTCAACCCTATCGAGGCCAAGGAGTTAGAGCAACAAGTGGGCGACTTAATGAGGCAAGGATACGTCCGGGAGAGTCTCAGCCCATGCGCAGTGCCTGTCTTGATGGTCCCAAAGAAAGATGGCACATGGAGGATGTGCGTAGATTGCTGAGCCGTGAACAACATTACTGTCAAGTACCGGCATCCGATTCCTCGCCTCGATGACATGCTTGACAAGTTGAGCGGTTCCACCATCTTCTCCAAGATAGACCTTAAAAGTGGCTATCATCAAGTGAGGATGAAAGAGGGAGATGAGTGGAAAACCGCCTTCAAAACCAAGCAAGGTTTGTACATATGGTTGGTAATGCCATTCGGTCTATCCAATGCACCTTCTACCTTTATGCGACTCATGAATCATGTTCTTCGTGCTTACATCAATAAGTTTGTGGTAGTCTATTTTGATGATATCCTTGTGTATAGTCAAAGTCTAGATGATCACCTTATCCAACTCGAACATGTCTTGAAAAATGCTTAGGGAAGAGAAACTTTATGCTAACCTTAAGAAGTGTGTGTTTGGAGCTGTTGAACTTTATGCTAAACTTTATGCTTAGGGTTCGTGGTGAGTTCGCAGGGACTTAAAGTGGACCATGAGAAGATCAAGGCGATTGAAGAGTGGCCAACCCGGACCAATGTCAGCCAAGTTCGGAGTTTCCACGAGTTAGCCAGTTTTTACCGCAGGTTCGTAAAGGATTTCAATACCATAGCCGCACCACTCACGGCCGTGACCAAGAAGAATGAGGAGTTCAAGTGGGGACAGGCACATGAAGCATCATTTCGAGAGCTCAAGAACCGTCTGAGCCAAGCGCCACTTTTGGTCCTATCCAACTTCAACAAAACGTTCGAAGTTGAGTGTGATGCTTCCGGTGTAGGCATCGGAGCCGTTCTAACGCAAGGTGGCCGCCCAGTGGCCTATTTCAGCGAAAAACTGCATGGACCAAGTCTCAATTATCCCCACCTACGATAAGGAGCTCTACTCGCTGGTCCGAGCCATGGAGACCTGGCAACACTAACTATTGGCCCGAGAGTTTGTGATCCACACCGATCATGAAACGCTGAAACACCTTCGTTGCCAGACCAATCTCAAGAGGCATCACGCCAAGTGGCTGGAGTTTATCAAGTCTTTCCCATATGTGATCAAATACAAGAAAGGGAAAGACAATGTGGTGACCGACGCACTCTCAAGACGACACTCCCTCATCACCACCATGGAGGCAAGGGTATTAGGCTTCGGATGGATCAAGGAAGCCTATGCGACTGATCTCGAGTTATAGGAGTGTTATCGTGAACACGGAAAAGGCGTTTACCAGCGGTTTTTCATTCATGAAGGGTTCCTATTCAAGGACAGACGCCTTTGTATACCGGCCGGATCGATCCGCGAACTATTACTGCATGAAGCCCACGGAGGAGGAATAACTTGACACTTTGGAGTAGCGAAGACTTTGGAGGTTCTGAGGACACATTTCTATTGGCCGAAGATGAAGAGTATGGTGGAACAATTCTGTGGTCGATGTGTCATTCGTCGTGCAGCCAAGTCCACTACACAGCCCTACCCACTCTATAAACCGCTACCAGTACTGGAGAGTCCTTGGGTAGATCTATCGATGGATTTTGTTCTTGGCTTACCGGTTAAAGACAAGAAGGACTCCATTTTCGTTGTGGTCGATAGATTTTCGAAAATGTCCCATTTTATTCCATGCAACAAGGTTAATGATGCCATGGCCGTCGCCAACCTTTTCTTTCGAGAAGTGGTGCGTCTACACGGCCTACCTCAGAGCATTGTGTCCGATCGAGACCCACGTTTCCTCGGACATTTTTGGCGGACCCTTTGGAGAAAGCTGGGAACCAGACTACTCTATTCAACGGCTTGCCATCCCCAGACCGATGGCCAAACCGAAGTGGTGAACATGACGCTTGGAGCACTTCTCCGCACAACAATCGCTAGCAACACGGGAACATGGCTGGAACTGCTACCGCTCATCGAGTTCTCTTACAACCAGTCCGTTCACTCAGCCACCAAGAAATCCCCATTCGAAGTTGCATATGGATTCAAACCCTTGACACCTCTACACTTGCTACCCCTACCACCAGGCGAAACCGAGTGTCAAGATGGCATCGCCAAAGCTGAACTGGTCAAGAAGTTACATGCCGAGGTTTGAGCTAACATGGAAAGGCGGACCGAGCAGTATACCCGCAAGGCCAATCAGAGTCGCAAGGCCATCATTTTCAAACCAGGCGATTGGGTGTGGCTCCATCTTAGGCCAGACCGATTCCCGCAACAAAGGAAGGACAAGCTGAGCTCACGCGGGGATGGGCCTCTTCGAGTCACCAAACGGATCAATGACAACGTCTACCAACTCGAGCTACCAGGTGAGTACCTTACATCTACCTCCTTTAATGTTGCTGATTTGGCCCCGTTTGAGGTAGGTGAGGACGATGATGTTTTGGGGACAAAACTTTCACAAGGGGGAGGGGATGAAGTGACCTGGCCAACCGGACCAGATACATATACGGACACGGACGTAGACACAGACGCGCATGCGGACACGTTCGAGGCAAGTTCGGGACAAGGGACCAGGAAAGCTGCCCAAGTACCATGGATCGTTCCAAGAGCCACCACAAGGAGCAAGAGTGCTAAGATGAATCTCCAGATCAAGTGTAACATATTCACCGAATGGTTCCTCCAAGACCAAGATCCAGCTGGTCAAGGAACACGACCGAACAACTCGTCCCAACACTCCGAAGTTGTTTGGACAGTCTGCACAATTTCCCAAAGGTGAAGATATTAAGAAGTTATGAGGCATGGTACTCTTTTTCCTTACTCGGGTCTGTCCCATAGGGTTTACCGAGAAGGTTTTAATGAGGCCGTGAACTCTAACGCATTGCCCGTCCAAGTGACGTGGCAATCCTATCCTTCTTCTCTTTACTTTGTTTGAATATCTTTCGGACCGTTGGATTTCTTTTATATTTGTCTTTTCCTTATTTAGCTTTATGGCTATGTGTAAGGCTGGCGTTTGGCCACGTTTGTTTTAGGGTTAAGAGTTCCCTTGCTTAGCTTGCCTATTTAAGGGCTTTGAACCTCATTGTAAAAGGTAGCCTACCTTGAATAAAAATATAAAAGTTGTTCTTTCTATCTTTGTTCTCACATAAAAACGAAAACCCTTAACACGCTTTGAACCGGGTTCAAATCGTTTAAGTCTAGCCGTATCACGAGTCCTTAAAAAGCTCGTGTGTCGCTACATCAATCCAGCGTCAGTCCCTTGAGATCAGTTCGGATCGAGTTACTTACCGAGTCGATCTCCCGTTCCATTGCTACTGGAGCCGGCCGAGTCGAGTTACTTATCGGACAGGTTCCTCCGACGTTTGTTCACCATTCCATAACCAAAACCTTGCGTCCTACTGTATGTCCATATCTCTAGGCCACCGTCCGTCCGTTGTTCAAATCGTCCGTCCGTCCGCGGAGTAACCGTCCATCCGTTCGAACGTTTCCCAGGGTCGCATCACAGAGTGTACCTCAAGATGGCCATGTTGTAGGGTCCGAACAGGTCATTGACAGAGACTAAGTTGAGTCTGAGGTTTATGGGTCCGTTCAGAGTGGTTGAGCGGGTGGAACCGGTAGCATATAGGCTGGAGTTACCTGAGGTTATGCGTGCGTTCCACAAGGTTTTCCATGTGTCTATGTTGCGAAAGTGTCTCCGTGAGGATGATCGGTTGTTGGCTAAGATTCCTGAATATCTTCTGCCTAACATGACCTTGGAGGCGAGACCAGTGAGGGTTTTCGGGAGGAGGATCAAGGAACTTTGGAAGATGAAGATTCCTTTGATGAGAGTCCTTTGGGACTTTGGTGGTTTGAAGGAAAGTTTCCTGAAATAGAAGTTTCTAAATGTAGAAAATTTTCCAAAAGTGGAAACTTCTAAAAATGGAAAGTTTTATGTGAGTTAGAATTTGTCCATTTTTAGTGGTTGTGAGGCTTGGAGGGGCTTGTGTGGCGTTTGTGGCGGAATTTTGAGTCATTGTGCCCATGTGTGGCGATCTTTTGAGACATTGTGTGGCATTTGTGGTGGGCTGTTTAGCCAATTGTGTGGCCTTTGTGGCAGGCTGTTTAGCCAATTGTGTGGTCTTTGTGGCGGGCTGTTTAGCCAATTGTGTGGCCTTTGTGGCAGGCTGTTTAGCCAATTGTGTGGCCTTTGTGGCGGGCCGTTTAGCCAGATGTGTGGCATTTGTGGTGGGTTGTTTAGCCAATTGTGTGGCCTTTGTGGCGGGCTGTTTAGCCAGATGTGTGGCCTTTGTGGCGGGCTGTTTAGCCAATGTTGCCTGTTTAGACGGTCCTTCGGGAAAAGTGGTCTTTGTGACGGTCGTTCGGGACGAGTGGCCTTGGTGGCGGTTCTATTTAGGACATTTGTTTGGCCTTGGTGGCGGTCCTGTTGAGGACATTTGTTTAGCCTTTGTGGCGGTCCTGTTTAAGACAGTTTGTTTGGCCTTGGTGGCGGTCCTGTTTAGGACATTTGTTTGTTTCTTGTGGCATGTATATGATCTATGTGCGGTCATGAGGTATTCCAGTGAGGGGATATGTGGTTGGTAGGAAATTGTGATGTTTTACGCGAGCCACGGGAAGGAAACCTTGATAGGGATATGACTCAGACGTGTTCAGAATTGTTTGCTCGCGACTCTTGGGGGACTTTGGTTCTCCTAGTACTGCCATATTCCGAGACTTTGTGGCTTGGGAGTATGGTTGGTATATCGACTTCGGATGACGATCCGGGGGCGCGCTGTAGGGTGGCAACCCGAGAGACGAATATTGGACTTCCTATTATATATGGCATGCGGGCTTAGGCCCGATGAGGAGCCAACGTTATGGCATGCAGACTTAGGTCTGATGAGGAGCCAATAAAAACTTAAGGTTTAGACCTATAAGTAAAGGAAAGTCCAAAAGTCGAGAGCAAATAATACGTGGAGCATGAGTCTATCGCCTAGAGGTGACCTTCCTTAGATCGGTCGGAGGACTGCGGGCCGTGGAGACGGTTGCACGGGAGTCCTTGGCTGATGGTTGTTCGAGATTCGAGGACGAATCTATGTCGATCTACACCAATACTTTCTGGTTCGGCCAGTTCGATTTAATTATTGATTTTTGGACCGGTTTGGTTTAAAACCATTAAACCGAGTTATTATGTGTTTGGTCGACAGAAGTGTTTTGGAAAGAGTGTTGGTCGCCGTTTTTCTTGTTTTTTTGAGAAAAAGGGAGAAATAAGAGTTCTTGAGCCTTTGAGAGAGATTGGTGAGATTCCTTGCTGTTTTCTTGAGAGATCCGATAACTTTCTAATTTACATGTTTTTGGCATCCTTTTTTGTCCATATTTTGCATTGTTTATACTTTTACCTTAGCATTTTTTGGTCATTAACTGTAGGAATTCACTTTTAGGCCATTTAGGGTGTTGCATTCTTGCATTTGCATACTTTGGATGAAAACAGGTGCTTTAGAGCCTAAAATTGGGAGAAACAAGGACAAATCCGAGCATGTACTTGAAGGAGCCATCGAGATGGAAGAACAGTCCGAACCCCAACACGATCGAGGAGGATCCAAGAGCAGGAAGAACAACCCGAAGATCTACCCGAGGAGTAATCCGACCTTATCCTCGTGTACCCCATCGAGTAGACCCTCGGGCAGGACTGGGAAGCTAGGTCAAAGAGGTTTCCATATATAAACCCTTCCTCTTTTTCCTCGCAAACGAGCACGCCGCAGACCCTCAAACCAGAGAGCGAGAGCTTCTGAGAGAGAACTAAGCGACTCAAAACACTTTTCACTTTTTGTTAGGATTTATTTCATATCTTTTTATCATTTCTTTAGACTTCTACTTTGTACTCTTTATTCTCTACTCTATCTTTTAATACAATACAATTTTTGTTCATATATGCTTTTATGTTTCTTGCAATGATTTCCGATTAGTGTAGTAAAGTTTCTACGGATGGGATAGATGATTTTGTGCTCTTGATCGGTTAGGATGTCTTAGTTTGATTGTTTTTGATTTATAAATTCCCTTCTAGATTGGTGTTCTTAATGCTGTCAACAAACCGAGAGGGTGAGATTAGATCTAGGGTGTTTTACCACCGAGAGGTGTAGATGAAATGCTTGAATCAACCAATGCTAGAGGTTTACTCACTTAGCCTAAGAGATTAGATGAGTAAGGGGTTTACTGACAATAATGAATCGGTTCTTATTGCCTCCTTGGTCATGTTCCTCCAACGAGAGTTGGGTAGGGGAGTGATCAAGGTTGATTGTTTCTATCACGAGAGTGTTTAACAAGATTTTAGAGATTCATTGTCTAGGGAATATTTGCTTGAGGCATGTAAGACATCTGTACTGGTCAGGAATACTTAGGATTCGATTACCCCATCCTTAGAAGTTTTCGTATTTTAATTGCTTGCATTTTTATTCATCACTTGATCCCTTACCCGAACAGGTACACGATCACCTACTTTGAGTAACCCCTCGAGTTGTTTAAACTTCATTTGTTAACTCGATCACCCCACCCGATCCTGTACTCGAATGCTTGCATCGAGTGCGTAGGTCATGTGGTTACTTGTTTATATTCTTTTCTTACTTTAGGATTGTTAGACAAACCCCCATATTGCTTGGCTTGACTTTCATTGTTCTGATTGCATCCTACCTGCTAGCAAAAACAACCATTTGGATTGATAACCTTTGTACTACAACTGCATAGGGAATTGATACCCTGGGTGAAAATCCGCTTATCAATTTGGCGCCGTTGCCATTTGGTTGAATTTTATTTTGCTACGTTTAGGATTTCAGCACTTGCTAGATCAAGTTCTTTTATCTATATTGGTTCGGAATCTGACTTGTTTGCTTTACTTTTTGTTTGTTTTGAAACTCAAGTACAACCCGAGTACCCACCCGACCCGTCACTCCATCACCTGGATCGGTTGACCTTCGTGTACTCACTCGGTCACCTACTTGTGCATGCAAACACGATCCAGAGGTAGCCAAAACTTGAGTCCTTTCATCGACAACATCAACAGACCAAGGCTACTCAGACAACAACAAGTTCAACAACCGCAACCAGCAATCATTGAGGAAACAATGAACGGTCCACCAGCTCCTCAAGCAAGGACATACATAGGAGCAGGGGATGCTCCATCTACTCATACTCAAAGGAATGACATTGTGCCACCTGCTGTGCAGAACAACAATTTTGAGATCAAGAGTAGTCTCATCCAGATGATACAGAGCAACAAGTTTCATGGATTGCCAATGGAGGACCCATTGGATCATCTGGATGAATTTGATAGGCTCTGTAGCCTCACCAAGATAAATGGAGTTAGTGAGGATGGATTCAAACTCCGGCTTTTTCCATTGTCTGTGGGAGACAAAGCGCACATCTAGGAGAAATCACTCCCCAAGGAGTCCATCACCACTTGGGAAGTGTGCAAGAAGGCATTTCTAGCCAAATTCTTCTCCAACTCTAGAACCGGAAGGCTGCAAAATGATATTTCCAGCTTTGTTCAGAAGAACAATGAGACGTTCAGTGAAGCTTGGAAACGTTTCAAGGGATACACTACCAAATGTCCTCACCATGGTTTTAGCAACGCTTCATTGCTGAGCACACTTTACACAGGAGTGGTCCCCAAGATACGGATGTTGCTGGACACGGCAAGCAATGGTAACTTCCTCAACAAGGATGTTGATGAAGGTTTGGACCTAGTGGAGAACTTGGCTCAATCTGACGGGCATTACAATGAGGAGTATGATCGCACAGTGTGATCTACTAGAGAGGAAGATGCCAAGTACAAGAGGGGCATGAAATCCCTCAATGACAAGCTCGATAAACTACTCAGCCAGCAGCAGCATGTTCACGCATTATCAGAGTAAGAGCAGCTTTTACGACAAGATGGGGAGACTATTCATCTCGAAAATGCACACTACATTTATAATCCAAGTTGTGACATAACAAGGCCCAACACCTACATCTCCAATAATCAGATATACAGCCACATACCTCCATCTAGTTCCTCACCGCTGGATTTGCTATCATTGATGCACACAGTCATATCAACACAGAAGACTGACACCATACACATTAATACAAGATTCTATGAACTCGCCTGCCGTTTTTCAGCCAATTTCGAGCAACTACATAACAAGTTTGATGCCTTAGGATCACGAATTCAGGTGCTTACAGATAACTCGGCTTCAACCTCCAAAAGTCCTAAGGAGTCTGCACACGCGATAGCACTACGGAGTGGACGACAATTACCACCTCGGACGGCACCGCCGAACATTACTGAGGACAGTAATGATTTAGATGGGGAGGATCTCCGTGAACCGCCCACTCCTGCTTAACCAACAAATCATTCTCCAGAGCAATCCGACCCAGCACCCGACCACAACACTCGGATAGATGATCGGGTTGACACTTCGGGCACTCCACCTCCTGCAGACAAACTAGGAGGAGAGAAACAGAAGGAAAGAAGATTCATCCCTCCACCTTACAAGCCACCTTTACCATTCCCTAGACGATTTCGCAAGGAACTTCTTGAGAAGTACAAGGTATTATTCGAGAAACAGATGCAAGAACTCGAACTTTACATGCCTCTAATGGACGCTTTCACCCTGATACCTCCTTACCAGAAATTCTTGAAGGATGCAATGATGCCTCTAATGGACGCTTTCACCCTGATCAAACAAGTGCAAGGGATGGTCATACTCAATCATGAGTGCAGTGCCATAATCCAGAGGACGGCTGCACCTAAGAAATTGAGCGATCCGGGGTCGTTTACTTTACCTTGCTCAATTGGACCCTTGACGTTCGGAAGATGTCTTTGCGATTTGGGGGCATCAGTCAGCCTAATGCCTTTAACTGTAGCCAAACGTCTTGGATTCGAGAAATTCAAGCCAACCAACATCCAACTGGTCCTAGCAGATCGAACTACAAGGTTGCCAAGCGGAGTGTTGGAAGACTTGCGTGTCAAGGTAGGGTCAGTAGACGTACCAACCGACTTTGTAGTTTTGGAAATGGATGTGGAGCCAAGGGATCCGCTCATCTTAGGACGACCATTTTTAGCCATCGCGGGGGCAATGATAGATGTGAGGAACTGGAAGATCGATCTGAAGCTCGGAGAAGACCTCACTATGCAGTTTGACATTCGAGAAACTATGAAAAAACCCACAATAGTAGGGCAAACCTTCTGTAGGCATTTGAGGAGATTGCAATCGGGGATGGCCTACAAACAGAGCTGAAAAACGATAGTAAGGAGGGATTCGTACATCAAGAAACGGAGCTCTACAAGGAGCTGCTTGATACTTATCAAGAAGTCATTGAACCGGAGCTAAGTGAAGACATGAGGGAAGCTGAGGGAGAAGGGATGATGCTCGACAACCGAAGCTTGGATAAGTTAGTAGTAACATCCTACGTCATGTCGTGCAGTTGCTCAACACCAGCCCACCTGACTACTAACTCGATTACTAACACGATCGCCTCATCGAGTAAGGTGATCGAGCACAACCTTGAGCCACAACTTCAAACCACTGATGATTGGTCCGGGTCAAAGGCTCCTAAAGTTGAACTCAAACCACTTCCATCCGGGCTAAGGTACACTTTCTTGGGACCTAATTCAACTTATCCAGTTATAGTAAATTCTAGCTTGCTTGAAAAAGAGTTGAAATTGCTTTGCACTCGATCGAGAAACTATAGAAGAGCAATAGGCTACACTCTAGATGACATCAAGGGTATATCCCCTGATCTCTGCACCCACCGGATAAACCTGGAAGATGAATCGTATTCTAGTGTAGAACCTCAGCGTCGTCTAAACCCTAACCTGAAAGAGGTGGTGAAAAAGGAAATTCTGAAGTTGCTCGATGTTGGAGTTATCTAACCCATTTTTGATAGCACTTGGGTGTCCCCGGTGCACTACGTTCCGAAGAAAGGGGGAATCACAGTTGTCAAAAACGAAAAAGACGAGCTAATTCCCACAAGGACGATAACAGGTCATCGGATGTGCATTGACTATAGGAAGCTTAACACAGCCTTAAGAAAGGATCATTTCCCCCTGCCTTTCATTGACCAGATGCTAGAACGTCTCGCTAACCACCCCTACTACTGTTTCCTTGACGGGTATAGTGGATTTTTCCAAATCCCAATACACCCTGCTGACCAGGAGAAAACAACTTTCACATACCCTTATGGTACTTTCGCCTACAAGAGGATGCCTTTCAGTTTGTGCAACGCTCTTGCGACTTTCCAAAGATGCATGACATCCATCTTCTCTGATTTAATAGAAGAAATGGTGGAGGTCTTCATGGATAACTTTTTCAGTATATGGAGCTTCTTTCTCGTCCTCTCATTCAAACCTCAAAAGGTGTGAAGAAACCAACTTGGTGTTAAACTTGGAAAAGTGCCACTTTATGGTCTATGAGGGGATAGTTTTAGGACACAAGGTATCAGAAAAGGGAATAGAGGTCGACAAGGCTAAGATCGAAGTGAGGGTTCAACTGCAACCTCCTAAATCGGTGAGGGACGTCAGAAGTTTTTTAGGTCACGCGGGGTTCTACAGGCGATTCATTAAAGACTTCTCTAAGATCGCCTGACCATTAACGCGGCTCCTTTGCAAAGAAGCAGAGTTTCTTGTCGACAAAGACTGCTTAGACGCCTTCAACAAGATAAAGGAAGCTTTGGTGAGCGCGCCAATAGTTCAAGCACCCAACTGGAACCATCCTTTCGAGATTATGTGTGACGCGTCAGATTATGCTATCGGAGCAGTACTGGGTCAAAGAATAGATAAAAAACTCCATGTGATCTACTATGCCAGCAGAACAATGGACGATGCCCAGACAAGGTATGCGACAACTGAAAAGGAGCTCCTTGCTGTGGTTTTCGTGTTTGAGAAATTCCGAAGCTACTTAGTCGGATCGAAAGTGATTGTCTACACGGATCATGCACCCCTAAGGTACATTTACTCAAAAAAGGAAACCAAACCTAGGCTCCTCAGGTGGATCCTTCTTCTGCAGGAATTTGACATAGAGATACTGGATAAAAAAGGGATTGAATACGGGGTAACAGACTATCTGTCCAGAATGAGAATTGAAGATCCACTCCCAATAGACGACTCAATGTCCGAAGAAAGACTGATGCACATCGACTTCTTGGAAGAAATGAGGCACACGATCGGACACACGATAGCTCACTCGATCCCCGAGTCAGCAAGGTTGATCGAGTTCATGGCAATCAAGTCAGCTAAGCTACCATGGTAATCAGATTTTGTGAACTACATGGTATGCGGGGAAATTCCTAAGGACTATGATGCTCAAAGAAAGAAGAAGTTCTTCAGGGATGTCAACAACTATTACTAGGATGAACCTTATCTTTACAAAAAGGGACAGATGGCCTGTTCAGGTGATGTATAGCAGAGGAAGAGGTCCGGGGAGTACTGAAAGACCCCGACCCGGACGTCCCAGCGTCCGCGGTCACGGCTTCCATTCGGCCCTATCCCTGGCCAAATATCCTTTAACTCGTCCACTTAGCTTTGGCTCGCGGCCTTGCTTTGTGGACTTTTATATGCAGCGGAATATAATTTTACCCAGACCATCCCTTGTGCTTAGCCATACAACCAACCAACCCCACATGCCTGCACAGATTAGGGATGGGGACTTATAGTCCCTTCAGCTCACGATGATCGGTTGCTCTGTCGGCTTCCCATATCACTTGTGTCCGAAGCTTGGTACCGGACGTACCGTCCGTTGACCTATCGGTCATATCTTGGTATCCCGGTCGACTCATCGGTCTTGGTATCAGAGCCAGGTCCGATCAAACGATCCGACCCCATAATCGAATATCCGATCGACCTTCGACCCGGCCGATACTTCCATCGGACTTGCCGACCTCCCGACCGATCAATCCGACCTACGGCTCGTATCGTCGATCCTTAGATCGCCTGATCCGACTAGCGATCGGATCACTGGTCAATCCTTGATCGATCCGTCCTTTGGACGCAGATCGTCGATGCCCCTTTCGATCGGTCTGATGCTACGATCGAACCGTCGATTGTCCTGCGATCAGTTTGACTCCATGTCCGAACTGCCACTAATCCTTCGATCGGCTCGACCCAATTGTCGATCTGTTGCTCGTCTCATCGTACCATCGATAGAGAGGTAGCGTGCACATCAGTTCAGACGATGTACCGTAGTACTTGCCGAGCCGCACACCCTTTTCTTCTTAGGCGTTGATGGACAAATGAATGGACGATGGGTATCGTATCTGGAAATGAAGGCAACGCCCTCTATTTATAGGGTCCTGGCCGAAGTCTAGGTCCCAATAGCCACCTGTCCGACGAGACCCTTCGATCGCACACGTTCGGCCGTGCCTGTCCGGCTGTGCCTGTTTGGCCATGATCAATCGTCCGTGTCGGTTCGGTCATGCCTCTTCGGTCATGACGCCTGTTCGATCACACCTGTCCGATCATGCTTGTTCGGTCGTGACGCCTGTTTGGTCACGCCTGTCCGGTCGCGCCTGTTCGGTCACGCCTGTCCGGTCGTGCCTGTTCGGTCACACCTGTCCGGTCGTGCCTGTTCGGTCACACCTGTTCGTCACCGCGTCCTATGACCGCCCACAAGCTCCCCAGCTGACCCGGACACTGTCCACTACCGTCCAGCTGGCCGAGCTCGGTCGAGCTTCCTTGCAGCTGGTCGAGCTGACGCTAGCTGTTCGAGAGCTGGCCGCAGTTGACCTAACTTGTTCATCGAGCTCGCGGAGCTTGTTAAGCTCATATTCCAGCTAGTTGAGCTAGTAGCTTAGCTACTCAAGCTCATTTAGCTATCATTTCCCTTAAAACAAATTGCCCCTCTTTAGGATCGCGGGACGCGGGCATTACAAGTACTAGAGCATTGTCATTGGTCCGCCTACGGAGGACATTTTGCCACCTTCAAAACAGTCCAAAAGATACTTCAAGCTGGTCTTTGGTGGCCAACCATGTTCAAGGACGCGCAACTTTTTTTATATCAAAGTGTGATTCGTGCCAAAAAATGGGTAACATTGGTAGAAGAAACGAAATGCCTCAGCAACCAATCTTAGAAGTCAAAGTTTTTGACGTCTGGGGAATAGATTTCATGGGACCCTTCAACCCACCCTCGAATGGAAACATGTACGTCCTAATGGCAGTCGACTATGTCTCGAAATGGGTAGAAGCAATCGCCAGCCCAACGAATGATCACAAGGTCGTAATGAAGATGTTTAAAAGCATCATTTTCCCAAGATTTGGAATCCGAAGAGTAGTGATCAGTGATGGAGGAACCCACTTCATTAACAGGGTTTTCGATGGCTTGTTGAGAAAGCACAGAGTCAAGCATAAAGTCGCAACATCTTATCATCCACAGACCAGCGGACAAGTAGAAGTAAGCAATAAGCAGATCAAAGCGCTATTAGCCAGGATCGTGGGAATCACAAAAAAGATTGGGCATTCAAGCTAGATGATGCGTTATGGGCTTACATGACTGCTTATAAAACACCAACTAGGCGGACCCCTTTCCATCTTCTTTATGGAAAAAACTATCACCTTCTGGTCGAGGTAGACTATAAAGCAATGTGAGCGACCAAACTGCTGAATTTAGACATAAAGACGGCTCAAGAAAAGAGAGCAATGGATCTCCACGAACTTGATGAGATACGGTTGGAAGCTTATGATAATTCGAGGATCTACAAAGAAAAAACCAAAGCCTTTCATGACAAGAAGATCCAGCACAAGGATTTGAAAGCTGGAGACAAAGCCCTTTTGTTCAACTCGAAGCTTTGACTATTCCTTGGGAAGCTCAAGTCAAGATGGTCAGGATCATTCGAAATTAAAGAGGTTCTGCCCTATGGAGCGATGACCTTGCTCGGGAAGGACAGGACTGAGTTTACTATAAATGGGTAGAGAGTGAAGAAATATATGGCAAATGAGAGCACAGAGGTGGGGTTATCTCTGCATCTCATCGATCCCGAGCCAGTCTGAGATGAGTTGAAAGTCAAGCTTAGAGACTATAAACAAGCTCACTTGAGAGGAAATCCCAACGGCAGATTTGTAAATATAATTTACGTTCTTAAGTCTTTTCTCTCCTCAGTATTTTTGCCCTACCTGATGAGCTACGTGATGCCCCCCACGATCAACCCCTCGGATGCTGGTCCGAGTAAGTCGTCCGTGCATATCACCGAGCTCTCTGAAGAGCAAACCCCGGCACCTGCTGAAGCCGGTGACGACCCTGGCTACACGTTGGCAAGTATGGAGGCTACTGCAACCTCCTTCTTCACCAACCCATGACGTACCAAATTCATCCAATCATTGTAAATAATATTGCATTTAGTTTCATTTTATTTTGTGTGATTCTTCGATTCTTTTTCCAACTTTTATTTACACAGAGACTGCGGTGCCGACTTTTGTGATGTCTTGCTTTCGAATACCGAAAACAATCAAGTCTAAACTTACTAGTGCAGTGGCGAATTTTTGGTGGAGTACAAATGGTCAGTCAGGGGGTATGCATTGGCTTGAATGGGAGAAATTATGTTGCAGTAAGCAATTAGGCGGTTTGGGGTTTAGGATTGTGGATGATTTTAATTCGGCTTTGCTGGCTAAGCAATTATGGCGGCTGATTGAGTTTCCAGACTCACTGTTTGCCAGGATTTTCAAAGGTAGGTATTATCGGAACTCCAATCCAATGGAACCGATTAGGTCATACTCTCCCTCGTATGGGTGGAGGAGTATTGTATCCGCTAGATCTTAGGTACACAAAGGGCTCATTAAAAGAGTGGGCTCCGGGGAAACCATTTCTATATAGACTGATCCCTGGATCCTGGCTCAATCCCCAAGACAAGCTTTAAGTAAGGGTCCCTCTCCAGACCCTTCTCTCCAACTAACTTATTTCATTGATCGTCAAACGAATTCTTGGCGCATGGATCTGCTTCATGAGCATTTTGATCCGTTGGATGTTTCCTTGATAGGGGCTTTACCTTTAGGGAGTTGCCCATCGGCAGACTCCCTAGGGTGGCATTTTACAAAGTCTGGAAAGTATACGGTTAAGTCTGGTTATCATACGGCACGCCGGGAAGTATCCCGGACTTTTCAGGTTCTAGGGTGTGGTCTAGAGATTACCTCTCTTTTGGCCAGCGTTTGGCAGGTTAAATGTCCACCTAAAATACAACATTTTATGTGGCAAGCTTTGTCTGGCTGTCTTTCTGTCTCTTCTAATTTGAGACGGCGGGGTATAGCATGTGATTTGGGTTGTGCACGGTGTGGGGCTGATGACGAAACAATAAATCATGCTATTTTTGTTTCTCCACCAGCTCGGCAAGTATGGGCCTTATCTCATGTTCCGGTGGGGCCAATTTCTTTTCCCACGGACTCTTTGTATGCAAACATGGATCATTTTTTAGGCTCACAAAACCCGGGTTCTCATGCATCCATTTTCCCCTGGGTTATGTGGTATATTTGGAAACCCCGGAATGCACAGGTTTTCGAAATTAAGGATGAGCATCCTGGGGAGATTTTCAGGGTAGTAGAAGGTGAGGCGTTATCTTGGCAGCAGGCACAGGAAGAGGGACAGAGTGAGGATTTCCCCTCTGGTCCCGTCGTTTCTAACCCTCGGGTGAGGGGCTCTGCAGCACCCCTTTCTACCTTTTACTCGGGTCATCGGTGTTTTGTTGATGGATCTTGGAAGGCCAGGGACACGTTTGCAGGTGCAGGATGGCACTGTACGGCATCTCAGGATTCGTCGCATATTATGGGAGCTACCAATTTCCGTCGAAGTTTCTCCCCCTTACATGCTGAAGTAGAAGCTTTCATTTGGGCTATGCGTTGCATGATTGGACATGACTACCGGGACGTGGCTTTCTATACTGACTGCTCAGACTTGGTGAAGATGGTGTCTTCTCCTCAAGACTTGCCGGCTTTCTCGACGTACCTTGCTGATATCAAGATTGACAGGGAGGAGTTTACTTCTTTCTCTTTATCTTTTATTTCAAGAAATTTGAATGTACGTGCGGACGCTTTAGCGCGTAAGGCGCGTATAAGTCCGTACAATGTTTTGTATGTAAACAACTTTCCACCTTATTGGCTCGCATGAGCTAATCTTTTGTTGTCAAAAAAAAAAAAAAAAGAGACTGTGTAATTTAAGTTTGGGGGAGGGTCCTAGAATGTATTTAACATTGTGTTTTATTTTCTTATTTTCTTATTTCAAATTTTTGCATGCTAGTTTTATTCATTTGAGTCTGCATCTATGTGAATTGAAAAAACCCAAAGAATTTGAAAAATTTACAAAATAAAAAAAAGAGTGTTCATGTAGTTGCATTTACTTATAAGGATTGAGTCTAGTTTGTTTCATATAGGATTGTTTCATATGCATTTTAGGGGACAATGATTAAAACTAACTTGTTTAAAATCAAACCTTAGGATTGAAGCTATAGCCCTTAATCACAGTTCATTGTTGCTAGATCAATCTTTGGAAAAAAATGAAAAATCTTTGCTTAGAACCTTTTGTCTTTTGAATGCTTCCTCCACTTGCTTGAACATTGGAACATCTCTATATTATTGGACTTAATTTGAACTTAAATTGTCTTACTTATGGAATTCGAATACTTGCTCATGGTAACTCTAAACTCGGGTTAGCACTCCATTTTTACCAATCTTTTCGTTTAACCCGATTTGTTTTTCCCTACCCTTGAACCAAAACCTTTCTTTCAAACTTTGATGTGAATTATTGAGTGAGACCTTTTCATTGTGCTATAGGTTGTGAAACCTTGAGAGTATTGAGAACGACAAAGAACTGGCTCTTGATTTAGCTAAGTTAGAATCATTTGGACTAGCTAATAGAATCGGTTTTGAAAGATAGGTGGTTAGCATGTTTATTTGGGGTTGGGTTGAGGAATAAAGAAAAAAAAGAAAAGAAGTCCCTAAGGTTAGAATCAATTAGCTCTAAGTCTCTAAGTAAAAAAAAAAAAAAAAAAAAAAAAAGATCTTGCTATAGTCTCCTAGAAAGAAAGAAAAAAATATATACATATTAGGAGTTCAGCAAAGAAAGAAGAAAAAAAAAACGAAAGAGAAGAGAGCTAGATGTTTAAAGTTTAAACCTTAGAGATTACAAAAAAAGAGTTAAAATCAAGGTTGTGGGTAGTTTAATTCTAGGGGGTTTAAATAAAAAAAAAAAAAGAGAAAGAAAGAAAGTGGATGAGAAAAGGGTAGATCATCAAGAGTTAAGCTTTGTATACCCAAATTGTTCTCAATCTTAGATAGTTTTCACAACTGTCTAGCATTCCTTCTTTTGAGAGAAAACCACCCAAAGAATTTGCTTGAAACCACTTTAACAAAAAGCCTTACCCTTGAAACCGATTGAGCTTGATTCACTTTCCCTTTGCAAGAATTCGGGAAACACCTAATTGAATGTGAAAGAGATGTTCTTTACTTTTAGATGGAGGTTGAACTAGATCGATGCATGGTAATAAGCATAGAAAAATATTTGTAAGTATGTTGATTGATCTTAGCACCGTTAAACTATCTTTAAGGACTATAGCTTGAATCCTTCGCTTAGCATATTAAGGTTATGAGTCCCCGTTTTTAAACCGCACCCTCCTACTTCCTTGCTAGAGGACTAGCAAGATTTAAGTTTGGAGGTCTGATAACTCTCTAATTTACATGTTTTTAGCATCCTTTTTTTTGTCCATATTTTGCATTGTTAATACCCTTACCTTAGCATTTTTTGGTCATTAACTGTAGGAATTCACTTTAGGCCATTTAGGGTGTTACATTCTTGCATTTGCATACTTTGGATGAAAACATGTGCTTTAGAGCCTAAAATGGGGAGAAACAAGGACAAATCTGAGCATGTACGCGAAGGAGCCATCGAGCTGGAAGAACAGTCCGAACCCCAACACGATCGAGGAGGATCCAAGAGCAGGAAGAACAACCCGAAGATCTACCGGAGGAGTAACCCGACCTTATCCTCATGTACCCCATCGAGTAGACCCTCGGGCAGGACTGAGAAGCTAGGTCAAAGGGGTTTCCATATATAAACCCTCCTCTTATTCCTCGCAAACGAGCACGCCGCATGATAACTCTCCTTTTTATATGTTTTTAGCATCCTTTTTTGTCCATATTTTGCATTGTTCATACCTCTAACTTAGCATTTTTAGGCCATTAACTGTAGGAATTCACTTTTAGACTATTTAGGGTGTTGCATTTCTGCATTTGCATATTTTGGATGAAAACAGGTGTTAAAGAGCCAAAAATGGGGAAAAACAAGGACAACTCGAGCATGTACCCGAAGGAGCCATCGAGCTACAAGAACAAGTCCGAACCCCAACACGATTGAAGAGGATCCAAGAGCGTGAAGAGCAACCTGAAGATCCACCCGAGGAGTAACCCGACTTCACCCTCGTGTACCCCATCAAGTAGACCATCGGGCAGGTCTGGGAAGCTAGGTCAAACGGTTTTCATATATAAACCCCTCTTCCCCTAGCTTGCAAACGAGCACGCCGCAGACCCTCAAACCAGAGAGCGAGAGCTTCTGTGAGAGAACTGAGCGTCTCAAACATTTTCTTTTCGTTTTGCATTTTTATTTTGTAGTTTTCTTAGATTTCTATCTTGTACTCCTTCTACTCTACTCTATCTTTTAATACAATGTCATTTTCATTCATTTTGATTGCTTTGTTATTCGTTTCTATGTCCGATTAGTGTAGTAAAGTTTCTAGGGATGGGATAGATGATTTTGTGTTCTGGATCGGTTAGGATGCTTTAGTTGATTGTAAATGATTGATAGATTTCCTTCTAGGTTGGTGTTCTTAATGCTGTCAACAGACCGAAAGGTTGAGATTAGATCTAGGACGTTTACAAATGCTACAGCCGAAAGGAGTAGATAAGCTTGATTTAGCCAATGCTAGAGGTTTACTTAACTCTGAGTAAGAAATTAGATGAGTTTAAGTCTACTGACAATAATGAATCGTTCTTAATGCTTGCTTATTCATATTGCTAGTGCGACAGTGTGGTAATGTGTTCAAGGTTGATTGTTGCTAGTGCGAAAGTGTGGTGACAAGGTTTTAGAGGTTCATTGTCTAGGAAATAATTGCTTGAGGCATGTAAAGCATCCGTACTGGTCTAGAACACTTAGGATTCGATTACCCCCATTCTTAGGAACTTTTGTATTTCATTTGTTTACATTTTCTTTATTTACTCGACCACCTACCCGATCAGGTACACGATAACCTGCATCGAGTAATACCTCGAGCTGTTCATATCTCACTTGCATACTCGATCACCCCACTCGATCCTGTACTTGATTGCTTGCATCGAGTGCTTAGGTCATGTGGTTTCTTGTTTATAATATTTTCTTTGTTTATTTTAGGATTGTTAGAACCAAAACCTTATTTGCTTGGCTTGACTTGTATTGTATTGATCATATCCTTCCTGCTAGCAATAGACAACCATTTGGATTGATAACCCTTTGTACTACAACTGCATAGGGGATTGATACCCTGGGTGAAAACCTGTCTATCAATTTGGCGCCGTTGCCATTTGGTTGTTTTAATTTTGCTACGTTTAGGATTTCAGCACTTGCTAGATCAAGTTCGTTTGTTTATATTTGGTTCAGAAACTGACTTGTTTGCTTTGAATCTCATGTACAACCCCAACACCCACCCGACTCGTCACTCGATCACCTGGATCGAGTTGATCGTCGTGTACACCCTCGGATACCTATCCGTGCATGCAAACACGATCCAGAGGTAACAAGAACCTGAGTCCTTTCATCGACAACATCGACACACCTCGGCTACTCAGACAACAACAAGTTCAACCAGAACCAGCAATCATTGAGGAGACGATGAATAATCAGAACGGTCCACCAGCTCCTCAAGCAAGGACCAATATAGGAGCAGGAGATGCTCCATCTACTCACACTCAAAGGAATGGCATTGTACCACCAGCTGTGCAGAACAACAATGTTGAGATCAAGAGTAGTCTCATCCAGATGATACAGAGCAATAAGTTTCATGGATTGCCAATGGAGAACCCATTGGATCATCTGGATGAATTTGATAGGCTCTGTAGCCTCACTAAGATCAATGGAGTCAGTGAAGATGGATTCAAGCTCAGGCTTTTCCCATTCTCTTTGGGAGACAAAGCACACATCTGGGAGAAATCGCTCCCTAAGGAGTCCATCACCACTTGGGAAGCATGCAAGAAGGCATTCCTCGCCAAATTCTTCTCCAACTCCAGAACCGCAAGGCTGCAAAATGACATTTTTGGCTTTGTACAGAAGAACAACAAAATGTTCAATGAAGCTTGGGAACGTTTCAAGGGATACACTACACGATGTCCACATCACGGCTTCAGTAATGCTTCATTGCTGAGCACACTATACAGAGGAGTTGTCCCCAAGATACGGATGTTGCTGGACACCGCAAGTCATGGTAACTTCCTCAACACGGACGTTGATGAAGGTTGGAGAACTTGGCTCAATCTGATGGCAACTACAATGAGGAATATGATCGCTCTGTGCGATCTACAGGAGAAGAAGATGCCAAGTATAATAGGGACATGAAAGCCCTCAATGACAAGCTCGATCAGCTCTTCAACCAGCAGAAGCATCTTCATGCTATATCAGAGGAAGAGCAGTTTCTACAAGAAGATGAGGATGTTAACTACATCAACAACCAAGGAGGTTACAACAGAGGGTACAACAACTTCAAGCCGAATCCGAATCTGTATTATCGGAAGCTGAGTGTTGCGAATACTCAGGACCAAACTTACCCATCTACAGTTCAAGGGAACCAGGTCCAACAGAAGCCTTTTGTCCAGTACAACCAAGGCTATGTACCTAAACAGCAGTACTCAGGAACCTACAACCAACCACCTGGATTCCAACAACAACAAGGTCCACCAACCCAATCACAAGAAGCTGAGTTACGCGGTCTCATTCAGCAAATGATTCAGAATCAGGCTACAGCTTCTATGGACATCGCGAAACGGTTCGCAGAGATGAGCAACGAGATCGACTCAGGTTACAATGATCTCAATGCTAAGTACGAATCACTCAACACAAAAGTTCAATACCTGGAAGGCCACCACCACAACCAACCCGCCCCAAAGATCAACCAACTCCCAGGTAAGGCTGTTCGAAACCCCAAGCATTAAGCAACTGCTCAAGCCATCTTCCTTGATGATGACTATGACGACTACCTCACTGGGGACAGTGATGATCTAGATGGGGAGGATGTGGAACACCCAATGAAAAATGAGGCTAAGCTCTATATATCCGAGTATGAACCCGAGCCTTCACCCAAAGAGACTGATCGAGTTGATGATCGAGCACTGGTTCGAGAATCAGAAACTGAAGAACAACCCAAAGTGGAACCCGATGACCTACACAATGATGTTGATCGGATGATGCATCGAGTATATGTTGAAATGATAGATCAGCCTCAACCACCTGCAACAAAGGAAGGGGAGTTGGAGGAAAGGTTCAATGCTGCACTTGACATTCAGCTGGAGGCGCTTGCAGAGCGAATGGCTAAGCGTAAAGCTCCACCACCTAAGCTTGTGCCCCCACACGAGCTTCAGAAGGAAGCTGCCAAGGAAGCGGCTCGATTGGAGGATGAGGTTAAGGAAGCTGTCAAGGAGATCGGTTTTGAGATTCTGAGAAGTGAAGTTTGCTTGGATCCGGAGCTAAGAATTAAGGAAAAACTTGAAGATCCTGGCTCTTTCACCTTGCCGTGTTTGATAGGACTTCGGATCTTCAAGAACTGTATATGTGACCTTGGAGATTCGGTTAGCATTATGCCGCTTTTTGGTTCTGGCCGATAGAACACTGATTTTAAACCAAGTAAATTGTATTTGGTTCTGGCCGATAGAACATTGAGGCATCCGATTGGTATCCTGGAGAATGTGCCTCTCAGGATTGGAAGTCTAGAAGTGCCTACCAACTTCATGATCCTCGATACAGACAAGGAACCAGATGATCCATTGATTCTAGGAAGACCATTCTTGGCAACAGTTGGTGCTGTGATCGAAGTGAAACAAGGCAAGATCAAGATAGAGCATGGTGAACATTTCAAGATGGAGTTTGACGTGAAGAAAGGGATTAAGAGGCCAACCATTGATGGTCCAGTTTTTTCTACTAAGACCAAACAAAGGAAGGTCCAACATCTTGAAGAGGTCAACACCACAATTCCCTTGGAACCTGGACAAAACCTGAAAAATCTTTTGAACCAGCCTACTGTAGTGGGAAGGATTCAAGAACCTCTTCCACATGGATCCTGATGTGTGTGGAATTTCACTTCAATCTTTTACCTCAAAAGACCACACGAAATACTCCAAGTGCACAGTTAATTGGCAGTAGTATTTAAGGATTGATCCCACAGAGAGGAATAAATCACGTTAAGAGTTTGTTTAGAGAGGACTATGGCTAAGACAATAATAAGATTGGGGTTTTGGTTGGGTTTGTAACTAAAGAAATCAATATCTAAATACGAATGGGCTAAGAAAATATAAATGGACGGAATGTTGGGCTGTAGGGAATTCTTAGGGTATCATGCACCAGTCTAAGCCTAAAGGGAATAGGTATGGAAGTTCAATGGTTAAACGTTCATGGACTACAAAACACGAAAGAACAGGAGATAAGCTACTCGCTAGTCACCTATCTAAAGTCTATACACTCCATTACTCAACTCTCGCAGGCAACGACGCATATATCCTAACAATTAAATCAAGTTCGATTATAATCCGTAAAGTCCTATAACTCAGCTGATGCAGGTTATAACACGATACTTGTCTAGGCTATTGCGAGCGAGTTTACGACACTTATGATGTGTAAAACGCCTATGATCAATCACTAGTTAGCTAATCAAGCAATATGCATTAAGAATAAACCTAGAACAAAGAACTAAGATGAACTAAACCAGATCTAAACACCCTTAAACAAGTGATAACATGAATCCCCTTTGAAACCCTATTACCCAACAAGTAAACTACTCACACATACTCATGCAAATCAAGACCATAGGAATAAGATATTGCATATAAAATTATAAGTATGAGAAAAGGGTTTAGAAATCTTCTCTGTGATACAAAGTAGATGATTCTTTCTTTAAACAAGTAGGAAACCGAAAATAAGAAAACTAGAAAGAGATTTGGTGACTTCAAAGGGAATCGGTGATGACTTCCAAGAGAGATGTAGATGAACGAACTTCGACGGCTGAGTATTGGTCTAAGGACGTCTCTAGGGCTGCTGCTGGAGGCGTGGATGAGTAGTTAAGAGGCAGAAAGAAACACCAAGGAAGCACACCTCAAAACCCTAGATCTTAAGAGTATTTATAGGGTTTTGTTTAGGGTTAGGATTTTGTAAGGGTAGAAACGTCTCCACTTCTTACGTGCAGTGCAAGGGGCGGCGAAATAGGCTTATGGACCGTGGAGGACGGTTGGACTGGGCCGCCGTAATGGTCGCTGGTCAGGCCTTAGATAAAAGCCCATCGGTAGGTCGGTTCTTCTTACATCGGTTTACAACACGTCTCGGTAAATCGGGCATAACTTTTGGATGGCTGGATGGATTGACTTGGTTTTACTTCGAGGAGAAAGATGACTCTTCTAGATTTCCATAGACACCAAACATGATTTATTTTGAGTTCTTGAAGCTCTCCAAAAGTTACCCGTACTGTAAAGCTCTGAAACTTTCCTAAAATGTATTTTCTTTCTTTTTGGTCCTTTTTGCTATAAAACCTGTAAAACCTTCTTGGAACCTAAAATACTTGATAATAGACGATAAATCCTTGAAATCATATCAAACTCATCCTAAATGCATACTAAAACTATAGCTAAAATGGGTAAAATAATGATGTTATCAGATCCCATGCTCAAGGAGCATGAAGAGTCAAGCTTAGTGACTTTAAACAAGCTCACTTGGGAGAAAATCCCAAAGGTATCTTTTAAATTTAGTTTATTTGTTTTATTTACTTTTATTTAATCTTTCTTTTTTTGCAATTTTATATATATATAAAAAAGTGGAAAATTGAAAAGAGGAAAATTGGGGAACCCGAGGGTCAACCCGACACCGTACTCGACGCGCCTGATCGTGTCCCTGCTCGGATGGCGAGTGGAGTCCAAATTCCACAAGGAAACCCACTCTCGGCAAAGCCCACCAACCAAACCCTACTCTATTTAAGGGAGTCGAACCCTTCTCCCTCATTACCACCAATAAGTTTCCCCTCTACTCGAAAAGCTTTTTAGTTTCCATAAGTTTTTATTCTCTCTCGATTTCAAGCTTTATCGATTTTCTTTGGAGACTAACCCTATTAACCTCAAGACCTAGCCTTTCTTTTTCTTCTCAAGGAATTAAACATGGAGCCAATTGCTAAAACTTACCAAAGGAAGGGAAGAAAATCCACCTCCGCTGCTGCTACAACCGGAGGTGATTCCTTCGAACTTTGAGAGTCTCAAGGGAGAGGAAACGTTCCACATTCCCAATCGTTGGCTGGACGTTTTGCCTCCCCAACCCGATGCACAACTCGATCCACCACCCGACCTGATGCTCGAGTAACCGATCGAGTAGGCCCCCGAGTTCGCTCACCAAGTCCAATGGCGAGTGTTGTCTGCCGTTCTCCTCGATGTAGGGACCTGTCTACATCCGAAAAAACCCTTACCGACCCTATGGAGGTCGATTCTGATGCTGGAGGAGAAGAGCAAGGGGAGATCCAAACCTCTCGATAAAGGAGCAGAGCCGCGGTTGCAAGGGGGAAGAGACCGGCTTCAGAGAAGGCTGAGAAGATAGTTGAGAGAGCGGTTGAGGTAGAAGATCAACACGCCGAGGAGGAGGAAAGAGAGAGAGAAGAGGAGCAGAGAGAGAGGACCCGCCAAGCCTCACGGAGGCTGAAACAGAAGGAAGTAGACACTCCGGCGAGACTATTCAAAGTCTTCAAGAAGATGAGCTTCGTTGGTACCCGATACCCTCACCGCGAGACCATGAAGATGTTGGGTATTGCAAGGGATGTCGAGTTTCTGTTCGACATGTGCGACCTGGGCCAGATGCTGTGAGCCCACCTCGAAGCATATGAGGAGGAGACGTTCCACTTCCTTTCGACCTTGAAGCTGCACTATTTCAAGGACCACCCGACCCTACTACCCGATGGGGGGACCGGGTTCATCACCTTCTCCGTGAGGAACTATGACTACCGACTCAGTTTCAAAGAGATGGAGAAGCTGTATGGCGTCAAAGCTGGTAGTGGAGAAGGTATGGAGGTTAGCAAGGAGGAGATGAGGTCCCTATGGCTGACAATATGAGACAAGCACCCCTACAAGTCCACAAGCTCCAAATCCGCTCAAATAAGGAGCCCTGTCTTGAGGTCCCTATGAGCATGCACTCTTTTTGCTAGAAAAGAGACTGGGAATGTGAACGATCATGAGCTTCAACTGTTAGATATTGCACTGTGTGGAGTTTTTGATAGCGCTAGGGATAGAACACCACTAGATGTAGCTGATACTAGTATGGTGTTTGTGTTACTCGATCAATTCCTCTACTTGAAATTGTGGGCCGTGAAAAGAAGAGAAGGAGGCGGAGAGATCTCTATTGGGGGACTAGCCACACCAGTCCTAGTGGCATGCGATGTGCCCTTGAAGGGAATTGTGCACGAATCAAGATGGCTGGATGCGGATTACCTCGTGCTGGCAAGAATTTTGGCCTATGAGAGGCCTAATGACATGATGCTGTTCAAGTTTGTCCATCCAACCGTCAGAGCTGCTCAAATGATCCTGCCCAATGTCATATGCACCAAGGTTTGGCTGGGAAACAACATTGACTTCGCACCACCTTTGGAGGAGCTGTACAACCCAGAGGAGGAGTCCGAAGCTGAGAAGAGAGAGGAGACCGGGCAGAGACAGGGAGATAGCTCGGAGTAGTTCGATTTTGAGGAGTATGTATGCTCTCAAAAGCAACCAGTTGGAGTGAGGGAAGCACACAAGAGGATCGGTTGGCTGAAGAGGATGAACAAGTTCTTGGCGAAGAAGGTAAAAGACCTTGCTGGTTCGGTGAAGACAATGGGAGGTCAAATCAAGGAGTTACAAGATAAGGCAAGATGTGCCTCAGCTCCTACCTCGGCACAAGCACCCGTTTGGATGGGGAGAAGCGGACCGCTAGGAGGAACATCACCCGACCAGAAGCATCGAGGAGAAGCCATTCTGATGCTTACCCGACGCCCAACCCGATGGGATACACGATGAACTATCTGATGCACCCGTCGAGCACCCAATTGGGTGATTATGCTGGTATTTTCCCTCCACCCTACTAGATGCCATTCACGATGCTGTACACGATGCACCCTACGAGTGGATACACGGGTGATCATTCTGGACCTCTTCTGCCATTTCCGTCGTACTACCCGATGAGCTACGCTATCCCACACTCGATCAACACCTCGGATGCTGGTCCGAGTAAGTTGTCAGTGCACATTTCTGAGCTCCCTGACGAGCAAACCCGGGCACCTGCTGAAGCCGGCGACGACCCTGGCTACACATTGGCGAGTATTGAGGCTGCTGCAACCTCCTTGTTCTCCAACCCATGAGGTACCAATTTCATCCAACACTTGTATATACCATTGCATTTAGTTTAATTCATTTTGTGTGATTCTTGGATTCTTTTCCAACTTTTATTTACACAGGGACCGTGTAATTTAAGTTTGGGGGAGGGTTCTAGAATGTATTTAACATTTTGTTTTATTTTCTTATTTTTATTATTTCAAATTTTTGCATGCTAGTTTTATTCATTTGAGTCTGCATCTACATGCATTAAAAAACCCAAAAAAAATTTGAAATTTTTTGAAAAAAATAAAAAAAGGAGTGTTCATGTAGTTTTCATTTACATATTAGGATTGAGTCTAGGTTGTTTCATATAGGATTGTTGCATATGCATCTTAGGGGACAGTGATTAAAACCACCTTGTTTAAAATCAAACCTTAGGATTGAAGCTATAGCCCTTAGTCACAGTTCATTGTTGCTAGATCAATCTTTGGAAAAAAATGAAAAATCTTTGCTTAGACCCTTTGTGTCGTTTAAATGCATCCTCCACTTGCTTGAACATTAGAACATCTCTATATTATTGGACTTAATTTGAACTTAATTGTCTTGCTTATGGAACTTCAATACTTGCTCATGGTAACTCTAAACTCGGGTTAGCACTCCGCTTTTTACCAATCTTTTCGTTTAACCCGATTTATTTGTCCTACCCATGAACCCAAACCTTTCTTTCAAACCTTCTTGTGAATTGTTGTAACATCCGTGAACCGAAATCCCGGTTTAGGGGATTGCATCGGTCGATGCAAGAGGTGCATCGGTCGATGCATGTGCAATTCTCTGCGTTTTGACTTAAGTCAAACGCTGCGTTTTGGTCAGAAGAGAAAGGGGAAAACCCTTAGGGTCGTGTCTTTGTCTCATTAGACGTGTGTGGCCGTTTTCTGGAGATTTGAGGCGTTTCTTGGTGAGATCTGTAGCTGGGATTGTTGTAGGAGCTTCCTAGAAGCGTGTTCTTGCTTGTTGGTTGTTCAGATTCGTCTTGGCACAGGTAAGTGCATGACCATGGCTTATCTAAGCTAGAGGAACCTTTAACTTGCTTGTTTTGTGTTGTTAGACTTGTTAGATTGTTGGTATGGGCGTTAGGAAGCTTTTTTGTGGCTTGGGAATGAGTTTCTGTAGTTGTAGGAACGAAATCCGGCGAGAAGCTTCGGGGAAATCACGGTGCTCGACATTGCGTCGATCGATGCATATCATGCATCGGTCGATGCAAGTGCGAGGACAGCGCGTAAAACTCTAGGGTTTTCGTGTTGCATCGAGCATGCGTCGGTCGATCCAGACTGGGTATCGGTCGATGCAAGTTACACTTGCATCGGTCGATGCAGCTTCTGTGTCGATCGATGCTTCCCCATTTGGCATCGGTCGATGCATGTGTGGTGTCGGTCGATGCTAAGTCCTGGTTTGTTATGGTCGTTTGTTGATTGTTGTGTGTTGGTTATTGATACTCTATTGCTTGTGTGTATAGCCCAGTAGATGGGAGGATTGCCTTACTGAGTGTTTATAAAATACTCATGCATTGCAATATGTGTTTGTGGTGCAGGTAAAGGCAAAGTGTGATCGTGGAATCTCGGCAATGAAGAGGAGGATGTTCTAGGGACTCGGTTTGATGTTGTCTGGCATTGCTAGGTTGCTAGAGTTGGGTCATTAGAATATTGTTAGGATGCTGGTTCTTTGATTCTTGATGTTTGGATATTGATTATGTTGGAATATGGTTATATTTTATTATTGGTTTATTGTTGAATATTGGTTGGTTATTTCCGCTGTTGAATGTGTTGTGGTTAGGTGGCTAGTGGGTATGGGACCACTGGTTGTAGTTTATTTTATTATATTATATTTATTATTTATTTATTTTAAAAAAAAAAGGGTCGGTCGTTTCATTTTGGGATGTTTGGGATTTGCATGCTTGATTGATTATGTGAGTTAGTCAATTGTGGGTGGCATGGAGTCCTAGAACATCCTCTTCAAGCCGAGTGTGTGATTCCACGGTGAGTTTATGTTTCTGTGTTATAATAGAAATTGTTTGCTTAGCCTTCTGTTCATGGTAGTGCAGATGGTTAGAGAGGATGCTGTGGCTGGTCGAGGTCGTGGACGCGGACGTGGTCGCGGACGTGGTCGTGGTAGGGGCAGAGCCCCAGTGGTTAGTGAGACCGAGGACCAGAGTGTGACAGCTGAGGGTGTTGGCGAGTCGCAGGGTGTTCCGGGGGATTCTGTGAGTGTGGCAGGAGGGGGCGGTGTTATATTATATTATATTTATTATTTATTTATTTAAAAAAAAATAAAGGGTCGGTCGTTTCAATTGTTGAGTGAGGCCTCTTTTATTGTGCTATAGGTTGTGAAACCTTGAGAGTATTGAGAACGATAAAGAACTGCCTCTTGATTTAGCTAAGTTAGATTTGAACTAGCTAATAGATTCGGTTTTGAAAGATAGGTAGTTAGAATGTTTATCTAGGGTTGGGTTGTGAAATAATAAAAAAAAAAGTCCCTAAGGTTAGAATAAATTAGCTCTAAGTCTCTAAGTAAAAAAAAAAGGAAAAGAAAAATTCTTGCTATAGTCTCTTAGAAAGAAAGAAAAACATATATATTTATATTAGGAGTTTAGCAAAGAAAAAGAAAAAAAAAGAAAAAAAAGAGAAAAGAGAAAGAGCTAGAAATTCAAAGTCTAAAAGTCTAAACCTTAAGGAGTAAAAAAGGAGTTACAATCAAGGATGTGGGTAGTTTAATTATAGGGGATTTAAATAAATAAAAAAAAAAAAGAAAAAAGAGTGAATGAGAAAAGGGTAGATCATAAAGAGTTAAGCTTTGTATGCCCAAATTGTTCTCAATCTTAGATAGTTTTCACAACTGTCTAACATTCCATCTTTTGAGAGAAAAGCATTTGAAACCACCTTACTAAAAAGCCTTACCCATGAACCCGATTGAGCTTGATTCACCTTCCATTTGCAAGAATTCGCCAAACACTTAATTGAATGTGAAAGAGATGTTCTTTATCTTTAGTTGGAGGTTGAGCTAGATCGATGCATGGTGATAAGCATAGAAAAATATTTGTAAGTATGCTGATTGATCTTAGCACCATTAAACTATCTTTAAGGACTATAGCTTGAATCCTTCGCTTAGCATTTTTAAGGTTATGAGTCCCCACTTTCAAACCATACCCTCTTACTTCCTTGCTAGATGACTAGCAAGATTTAAGTTTGGGGGTCTGATAACTCTCCTTTTTATATATTTTTAGCATCCTTTTTTGTCCATATTTTGCATTGTTCATACCTCTAACTTAGCATTTTTAGGCCATTAACTGTAGGAATTCACTTTTAGACCATTTAGCATTTTTAGGCCATTAACTTAGCATTTCTGCATTTGCATATTTTGGATGAAAACAGGTGCTAAAGAGCCAGAAATGAGGAAAAACAGGGACAACTCGAGCATGTACCGGAAGGAGCCATCGAGCTACAAGAACAAGTCTGAACCCCAACACGATCAAAGAGGATCCAAGAGCGTGAAGAGCAACCCGAAGATCCACCCGAAGAGTAACCCAACTTCATCCTCGTGTACCCCATCGAGTAGACCATCGGGCAGGTCTGGGAAGCTAGGTCAAACGGTTTCCATATATAACCCCCTCTTCCCCTAGCTTGCAAACGAGCACGCCGCAGACCCTCAAACCAGAGAGCGAGAGCTTCTGTGAGAGAACTGAGCGACTCAAACATTTTCTTTTCGTTTCGCATTTTTATTTTGTAGTTTTCTTAGATTTCTATCTTGTACTCCTTCTACTCTACTCTATCTTTTAATACAATGTCATTTTCATTCATTTTGATTGCTTTGTTATTCGTTTCTATGTCCGAGTAGTGTAGTAAAGTTTCTAGGGATGGGATAGATGATTTTGTGTTCTTGATCGGTTAGGATGCTTTAGTTGATTGTAAATGATTGATAGATTTCCTTCTAGGTTGGTGTTCTTAATGCTGTCAACAGACCGAAAGGTTGAGATTAGATCTAGGGCGTTTACAAATGCTACAGGCCGAAAGGAGTAGATAAAATGCTTGATTTAGCCAATGTGTTCAAGGTTGATTGTTGCTAGTGCGAAAGTGTGGCGACAAGGTTTTAGAGGTTCATTGTCTAGGAAATAATTGCTTGAGGCATGTAAGGCATTCGTACTGGTCTAGAACACTTAGGATTAGATTACCCCCATCCTTAGGAACTTTCGTATTTCATTTGCTTACATTTTCTTTAATTACTCGACCACCTACCCGATCAGGTACATGATAACCTGCATCGAGTAATACCTCGAGCTGTTCATATCTCACTTGCATACTCGATCACCCCACTCGATCCTGTACTCGATTGCTTGCATCGAGTGCTTAGGTCATGTGGTTTCTTGTTTATAATCTTTTCTTTGTTTATTTTAGGATTGTTAGAACCAAAACCTTATCTGCTTGGCTTGACTTGTATTGTACTGATCATATCCTTCCTGCTAGCAATAGACAACCATTTAGATTGATAACCCTTTGTACTACAACTACATAGGGGATTGATATCCTGGGTGAAAACCTGTCTATCACCGCATACCCTCAAACCAGAGAGCGAGAGCTTCTGAGAGAGAACTGAGCAACTCAAAACACTTTTCACTTTTTGTTAGGATTTATTTCATATTTTTTTTTATCATTTCTTTAGATTTCTACTTTGTACTCTTTATTCTCTACTCTATCTTTTAATATAATGCAATTTTCGTTCATATATGCTTTTATGTTTCTTCCAATGATTTTCGAGTGGTGTAGTAAAGTTTCTAGGGATGGGATATATGATTTTGTGTTCTTGATCGTTTAGGATGTCTTAGTTTGATTGTTTTTGATTTATAAATTCCCTTCTAGATTGGTGTTCTTAATGCTGTCAACAAACCGAGAGGGTGAGATTAGATCGAGGGTGTTTTACCACCGAGAGGTGTAGATGAAATGCTTGAATCAACCAATGCTAGAGGTTTAATCACTTAGCCTAAGAGATTACATGAGTAAAGGGTTTACTGACAATAATGAATCGGTTCTTATTGCCTGCTTGGTAATGTTTCTCCAATGAGAGTTGGGTAGGGGAGTGATCAAGGTTGATTGTTTCTATCACGAGAGTTTTTTAACAAGATTTTAGAGATTCATTGTCTAGGGAATATTTTATTGAGGCATGTAAGACATCTCTACTGGTCAGGAATACTTAGGATTCGATTACCCCATCCTAAGAAGTTTTCGTATTTTAATTGCTTGCATTTTTATTCATCACTCGACCCTTACCCGAACAGGTACACGATCACCTGCTTTGAGCAACCACTCGAGTTGTTCATACTTCATTTGTTAACTCGATCACCCCACCCGATCTTGTACTCGAATTCTTGCATCGAGTGTTTAGGTCGTGTGGTTACTTGTTTATATTCTTTTCTTACTTTAGGATTGTTAGACAAACCCCCATATTGCTTGGCTTGACTTGCATTGTTCTGATTGCATCCTACCTGCTAGCATAAACAACCATTTGGATTGATAACCCTTTGTACTACAACTGCATAGTGAATTGATACCCTGGGTGAAAATCCGCTTATCAAGATCCAAGGCTAGGAAGGAATTAGAAGCTTGCTAGGAAGGTTGGATTCATTGCTGTTGGTCAGAATATTCCTGCAAAGAGGTGAGTTCATGACCATGGCTTATCTATGCTAAGATCTCTAGCTTTTCTGTGATTTGGTGCTTATGTGGTTGTTTCTTTGAGTTCTCTATGGTTATTCGTGGCTGCTATGGCTGGATTTTGGCTTCTGGGAATGCATGGAGCGGATTCGAGAAGATTTGAGGCGAGATTCGGAGTTTTTGATCGAAGAAAATCGATGCTCGGCATCGGTGTCGATCGACACCAGTTGGGGTGTCGGTTGACACCAACGCGAGGATGGCTCGAGATTCTGTCGAGTGTCAATCAACACCATGTGGAGGTGTCGGTCGACACCAACTACACCAACTAGGGTTTTCGGGAGTGTCGAGCATGGTGTCGGTCGACACCAGATTGTCAGTGTCGATCGACACCATCTGGTGTCGGCCGACACCCTTCTTTCAGTTACGATGGATGATGCATGCTTTGAATATTGCCTGGTTTGTTTTATTGATTGTTGTTTGTGGCATGTAGGGATCTTATTGCTTGTGTGTATAGCCCAGTAGATGGGAGGATTGCCTCACTGAGTGTTAATAAAATACTCATGCATTGCAATTTATGTTTGTGGTGCAGGTAAAGGCAAAGTGTGATCGTTGAATCAAGGCAATGAAGAGGAGGATGTTCTAGGGACTCAATTGGTTGTTGTCTGGCATTGCTAGGTTTCTAGAGTTGGGTCATTAGAAACATTGCTAGGTTGTTATGGTTCCTGTTGGTTGAATTTTGGATATTGTTTATGTTATAATTATTCGATTATTATTGGATATTTATTGGATATTAGTATTGGTTATTTACGTTGTTGTGATTGTGGTTAGGTGGCTAGTGGATATGGGACCACTAGTTATAGTTTAATTATTGTTATTACTATTATTATTATTATTATTATTATTATTATTATTATTATTATTATTATTATTATTAATTATTATTTTATTAATTAAAAAAGGAAAATATACGGGTCGGGTTGTTTCAACTGCGATCCTTGATATGTTGAAAGATTATATCAAGAAGAAGTAAGAATCTACTGGCCTAATATGTCAACTTGAAACAATCGATGTTCAACTCTCGCTAATCAACGATATCTTGAATGGGCAAATCGACTTGGTTAAAGAGCGTACTAGAAGAAGTTAGGGTTGTTATTGAGAAAGATGTCAAAGAATGTGTTGTTCCTAATATTGATTGGGATAAACTTCGTGTTCCTTTTAGTGGTTAACAATGTTAAGAATTTCAGCATAAACGTTTAAATTTCTCGAATAAAACTTTTTATTATCTGTCGAAAAATAAACGGGTTATTTATTTTATTATTCTATAAACCTAAAAATTTGTTAAAACGATAATATATAATAGAGATATTGACCTATCTACGAAATAGAAATTTAAAAAGATTAAAATTTTCAATAAAAATTAAAAATAATCATAAATTAGTCTTGGACTTTAATATTTTCTAGAAATATTCATGGTGATATAGTTTCTATATTCATTGAATGAAATATCTAAAAAATATTTAAAACTTATTTTAATCGTAATTTCCAAATAAATAAGTGGGGAATCTAGTAATATATTTGGTGATTACTGATAAATGTACAAATACCATTTAAGTTCATCCAATGATAAATTAATTTGAAGTTTTGACAATATCGTAAAATGTAAAAATTCTAGAAAACTTATCTGTATTATGTATATAGATATATATTCGTTTAAAACTTTTTAAAGTCAAAATCGTAGGTTTCGTTTTAGCCTAAGATTTTTTCCTTTTGAAAACATGGCTAACCTTCTATCTAATGCTATTAAAAAAAATATCGGGAAGAGAGACTATTTTTACGATGTCGACGACCTAAACCCCTTCGTTCATGAGTGGAAAGTTAAAGTAAAAAAACTGAGGAAGTTTGAGTGCCATCATCCTCTATTCAAATCAACACACTTGAATGTATTTGATGATAAGGTATATTTACAGTATACATCGGGTTCTGATAAAATTATAAATTTTTTATGTTACTTATATATATTTCTTTAATGTAGGGTAAAAAAATCCATGTAATGATGTGTCCTCCTTATCGTTATATATTTATAAACGATCTGGAAGAAGGTGAATGGATAATGTTATTAAGTTTCTCACTAACCATGGTTGATGGGATTTTAAAGCTAACTGATCATCATTTAATGATACATTGGGGAGACACGACATGGTTTAGAAAAATTTATGCTTTGTCTTCAAAGCAGTTTTTTTTTTTGTATCATTTAATGATATCAAAAGTGGATATTTAGACCCTGATTGTTGTGTAGGTGAGATGAAAAAAAAATTATATTATAAATTTTATTTAAATATGATAATTTATCTTCTAATGGAAATTGTATGAGCAGATATTATCGAAAGAGTGTACACTGTTGGAAATCGTTTTGAAGAAGGTCTACCATATAAAGAAGGTCTACCATATAAAGTAAGTCGTTCTATTTAAATTTTTTTAATATAATCATACTCATTAATGTCTTTAATTCTAAAAGAAGTATAATTGTAGGGGTGATCGATTGTCATGTCGTTTACCAAAAGACTACGCGAACACCTTTTTTAATAGTTGGATTCATTGTGTTTGTGATATCATATGTGTGTTACGTTTTTCCAAACTTGAGACTAATAAAGGTTCATATTATTTGTTCACGATAAAATTATTATTGTTTAGATTATTGAATATGTTAATTAATTAGACATTGTTAATGTAGATACATTGATGACAACAATGGTGCACAATTGTACAGTGGTTTTATAGAGAACTGATTTTATAGATTTTTAAGTGTAATTTGATATAATTTAAAACGCTATGATATTGAGCTTGGATTTTAATTTGATATATTTATATTTTAATATATTATTTATTTCAAAAATATCATACATACATATTAATTAGATGTACTTCTCAGAGATAATAGTATTAATAGATTAATTGACATTAACATTGTTTGAAATTAAAATAAACAATTTGAAACTATACTAAATGACCAATCATATAATTTATTATAGCATGATCTAATTTAATATATCATGATCTAATCAACGTCTTCTGTTATAATATATATACCTACTAACTATTTAGGGTAATTACAAAATTAGTTATGAAGATAATATCAAATAAAATTATGAAATGGAATCTTTTAAAAAAGGTTTTCAATAAAAATCAGAATAAATAAACATAAATTATACTAAAATTTTAATAATCTCAAAATGTTTATGGTGATACGATATTTTAATGGGAATACTCATAAAATATTAAATGCTTATTTAAAACAGAATTTATAAAAAAAGTAGGGGGAATTATAATAATATTATAATTGATAATTAATGTTAATTGTACAAATAACATTAAAGTTTTCCGATGAAATATATTTACAATTTTGACAAAATCTTTAGATGTAAATTTTCCAAAAAGATTTTCTGTATTATGTATATATAAATAAGTCAAAAAGTCAGTATCGTAGATTTCGTTTTAGCCTAAGTTTTTTAAACAAAAAAAATATGGCTAACCTTCTATCTAAAGCTATAAAAAAAAAGATCGGGAAGAGAGACTATTTCTTCGATGTGGACGACCTAAACCCCTTCGTTCATGAGTGGAAAATTAACGTTAAAATACTAAGAAAGTTTGAGTGCCATCATGCTCTTTTCAAATAATCAGACCTGATTGTAGTTGATGAGAAGGTATATTTCATTAAATAGCGTTTTCTTAAAATTATTTTACTCTTTATGTACTTATGTATAACGTTTATGTAGGGAACGAAAATACATGTATTGATGGGTCCTCCTTATTGTGACATCTTTATACGATTTGGAAGAAGGTTCCCCCTTTGTCTTCAAATCAATTTTTCTCTTTTGTATCATCAGTGATATTGTGACAACCCGTCCCGCGGACCACATTAGCCCCCCCCCCCCCCCGCTAGCTGCCCCAACGGACCGTCTGTGGACCCTGCTAACCCGCCGCTAGCCATCCCAACGGACCCCAAGCTGGACCTGCAGGACATCGATCCTAACCCATCACTGTGGATATCCAAATCCACCATTAGGTTATTGGTGCGCCAGACATTCCTCGAACCCTGGTCCCCACCCTTTAACAACCTTCCCACAGGACAAGCTGTCACCAATTAACCTGCAGGTGGATATCTAGACCCTGCTAATTGTGTAGGTGAGTGTAACAATTTTTACTATATTATTAATTAAGATTCAAGTGGTTGATTATTTAGCTGTTTAATATATTTGCAGATCTTATCAGAAGAGTGTTCAGTGTTGGAAATAGCTTTGAACATGGTCCACCATACAAAAAATGGAATGAGTTGTTTGTTGTTCTAGAAAATATTGAGTAAGTTTTTCTAATTTTAAGAGTTTTACATTTATAATTCTCATTAATTTTACAATTACTAAGAGAAGTAAAATTGTAGGGGTGATCGATTCTCATGTCGTTTATCAAAGGACTACGCTAACACCTTCTTTGATCATTGGATACATCGTGTTAGTGATATCATATGTGTGTTACATTTTGCCAAACTTGAGAGTAATAAAGGTTCATATTATTTCTTGCTGATATAACTACAATTGCTTTGGTTAGAGAATAAGTCAATTAATTATAAAAACTTTATTAATGTAGATACATGGATGGCAACCACGGTGCACAATTGTACAAGTGTCATGATCAATCCTCCATGTCCTCAAGTCACGCAGATGTTAGATGCCTTTGCTAATATGAAAATTTGATTTTAATTTAAAAGTGTTTGGTTTTTTATATTATATATATAAATATATGATACTTCAAAACGCTTTGATAATCAGTTTGGATTTAAATTTCATATTAAATAATATTTCATTTACTATAATTTTACAGAAATCAAAGTCTTTTATTATATTAGTTCCCCTTTGTATTCAAAACAGTTTTCCATTTGTATAATTCAATGATATCTACATATTCATGAATCTTTCAATTATTTAATCAATAGGTGTGAGTGGTAACATCCCTTGGAGTCAAAACGTTCAATGCAACCATTAACAACCTATAAATTCCTAAAGTCGAGTTATTAAACTAAAAACTAAAATAATACCTTTTCAACTTCTACATTTTACTCTCTTTTGACACTTCTCTCTATCTCAAAATCTTTTGTTTTTAAAAAAAAAGAAATGACGAGATTTGTGTTGCTCGACAAATTGAAACCTTAGACAATGGGATGGATGATTTGTGTAAAGGTTTTCCATGCACGGAGAGTACAAGATTGATTGAATGATGCATCGACAGAGCTAATCTTGGTTGACGAAGAGGTACGTTTTACAAATTTATTTCATTGTTTCTTCATATGTATGGTGTGTCTAAATACCTTGGATAATCATACTCTGAATTAGGGTACATTTGGACATGCTACTATCCCGACATCACTCTATGGTGTTCCGTGTTTTAATATGGCGGAGAATCGAACTTAAGTTATAGAGAAGTTTGAAGTCAAGGACGACAGAGAACAAATCCAGAAAACTAATCTCGGTTATCGGATCTTCTTCACAGAAAAAACTATAATCTGTTTTGCAAGAGATCTTATAATTTGCAAACCTTTTAATAACGTAGGTTCTAAAAGTGTTTATGATAATGCGTTTCATGGAAGATGGCCTTACGGTAAGTCATACTTTATAATGGATTGTTTTAGAAATGTAACACCCACAAACCAAAACTGTGCGTTTTGGGGGGGAGGGTGTCGATCGACACCATGGTGGTGTCAGTGTAATGACCCTCACCAAGAATAGAAATTTTAAACAAAAAGGTCGAAGAAATGGGACGGAAAAGACCTAAGAAAGAAGAATAAGGGAAATAAAGGTGAATGGCCCAAGGAAGTCCAGAGAAATATGTGTAAGTCGAAGAATGGTCGAGCCAAGACCGAAGTACCGGACGCACGGTCGAGACCCTAAGTATTTACTAAGACAAGTGGTCGAGAAGATCGAGAAAATTGTCGAGACTCGAGGGAGATGCCGAGTACTCGAGAAAATTGTCGATACTCGAGGGAGTTGCCGAGTACTCGAGAAAATTGTCGAGACTCGAGGGATATGCCGAGTACCCGAGAAAATTGTCGAAAGCTCGAGGGAAACTGCCGATGACTCGAGAGAGTGTCGAGATATCCGTGGCGTGTAGTCAAAGTTGCCCGAGACGTATCGCCGAGGCGTACGGTCCGAATTGCCCGATAGACTGCCGAACGTACCGAGCAGAACGTCCGAACGGTCGAGAAAATGATCTGACCGAGTCGAGAAGCACCGGAGAGAACGTCGAAGGTGCCGGACGAAGGATCAAACATTTTGGGAAAATTTAGTGTTTTCTCAAAATTTTGACCAATAAAAATTGAGGAAAGTGGAGAATTAAAATAATCAAGGAAGAATTAGTGGGGGGAATTAAAAATTCAAGGTGATTAAGAAGAAATAGTGGGGGAATTAAAAATTCAAGGTGATTAAGAAGAGATAGTGGGGGGATTAGCTTAATCCAAGGAGATTAGCGGAGTGGCGAAATTCAATTGGCTGAAAGCTTATGATTAAGCTCACTTAACCCACATGCACTAATAAGAAGGGATTACATGCACTAATGGGGAGATTTACATGCACTAATACAAGGAGAATTAGTGGCTTAAGTGGTGAGCTGCCATTGGTGGAGGAGCTACATGCCCAACATGCAGCCAAAGAGGACGCCATTTGTCAAAGAGCACTAAGGGGATGAGAGGAGAGTTGAGCTTATAAATAGAGGATGTGGGATTACATTCTCTCATTTCCCAAATTTCTTTAAGTTCATAAGCTCTCTTGTTTCACCTAAAATCGAGAGGAATCAAGAGAGTTATCGAGAGAAAGATCAAGAGTGATCAAGAAGGAGATCGAGAGGAGAAGTGATCGACGCGTACGCTTAGAAAACGCTGAGAAAGGCCGACGGTTGGGCCAACGATCATTGGGGAAAAGAACGGGTTGCGACCGACGTAGCGAGAAGCAGTTGACGCGGAGTAGGAGCGAGTGGTCTGATCGGGTGGTGCTGTGAAGTCCGAGTATCATCGACGATTGCGCAAGAGGTGAGTCTAAGGTAGTGCATGTAGTGTAGTACATGTAGTTGCGATTGGAGTAGGTTGCATGCGAACATGATGGGATTCTTGCTAGAATCATCATGCGAAAATGAAGTGGTTGCATGCAAAATAATTGGGACTCACTCAATACTGGGTTAAAGAAGAATTTGGATGCATTTAAGTAAATTGGACTTACTTAAAATTTGGACAAGGCTATTGCATGCGAATTGGGAGTTGAAGTTTTTTAGCAATTTTTATTGCATAAAAGTCAGATGGGATTAATAGCATGCTAAATGAACCTAACGGTTTAATGAGTTAAATCGAATGGCCTTGCATGTGTAAATTGGACTAAAGATTTAAACGGTTAAATCTTATTTGGTTGCATGCATATTAGGACTTGTTGCAATTGTTTTGCTTAAGTCGATTATGTTGACTGCATGCTTGTAAAATAATCTTAAGTTGCTTGATTTATTATCTTGCTTCTTGTTGATTATTTCGTGTTGGGTTTTCTTGTATGATTGTTTGCATGCGTATACAATAATCCTAAGTTGCTTGATTTCCTATCTCGCTTCTTGTGTGATTATTGCATGATTTGTTCTTGGTCGATTTCTTGCATGCGTGCTTGATGAATCGTTGCTTGAATGGAGGTGGTGTTTTATTTTAGCTAGTCTCTTGAATGTGTTTCTTGAGTCGTAGCTAGTGTAATGTGTCGATAATTCTGGTTCCATAAGCGTTTGTCACGCGTGAGTTCCCGACGACCACTCACGCGGGGACATTGTTACGGCTGGCTAGCTACCAGCATAACCGCTTCATGACGATGTAGCTAAAGGTGGGTTCATGCCGGAGAAGTTTGTGGTCTCGGCATGGGAAGGATTGGAACGGAACAGATTATCGAAGGGCCCTAGGAGTAAAGAGTCTAGAGTAATCAAGTGTCCCTTGTTTATGTCTAGTCGTCTTTACATGTTGTGTGTTGCGTGTTGTTAAAGAGCTTAGGGTATTTCAAGCGATCCTTGTTGTACTCTAGACATCTTGTTTGGTTATTCGATCAAGGAGTTAGGATAGTTCAAGAGTTCCTTGTTTATCCTAGTTGTCCTTGCTAGTCGTGTAGAGGACTTAGAGCGTCGAGACGAGTCGCGTTGATCTAACCTCTCTTGCATGTTGTAGTTTGAATTGCTTCCGCTAAGCTTTTGTTGCGTTGCTTTGATGTTATTTGCTAGTTGTTGTGGCTTGCTAGCTTCTTGGGATTGCCGGGGTAGTCGGTTTGGGGAAGTAATATCCTGTTGAGGATAGAAAGGGGGTACCCAGACTCACTGAGTAATCTTAGATTACTCATGTCTCATTTGTTGTGGTTTTGCAGGGAAACCTAAGTGAGTCTAGAGCCGGAGCAAACGTTAGGGTACCGGATAGGGTTTTCTTGTGTTTCTTGTAAAACCCTATATTTTCTTAAAAGAACAAGTGTAAAGTTTTCCGACTATCTTTATATATATTACTTTAATGATTTATTTTCGATGAAGTATCTTATTAAAGTGATATATATACGGTTTTCAGGAAAGCATGGCAAGTTGCAACTGATACTCGGCCTAGTCCGGGCTAACACAACGCACCAGGCCGCGAGGGTTGCAAAGCCTAAGTAACCTCGGCTGCGGGTGGGACTGTGCTAGGGAGGACCGGTTGGGAAGTCTGCAGCTTCCGTCCCTCGACCGGATCACCTTGGTGCAATTCCACAAGTGGCGTCCCGTGGCTGTCCGATGGCCTTAGTGGTCATAGTACGGTTCGGGGGCGTTACAATCAGTCGACACCAATTCTGGCTGGTTCGACCAGATTGTTTTAATCGGTGATTTTGGACGGTTTGGTTTAAGGAAACCATAGAACCGGACTATTAAGGGAGAAGAACGACCCAGAGTCGTGTTTTGGTGTTGTCTCGCCGTTTTTAGAGAAAACAAAGCGAGAAAATGTTCTTGAGGTTCTAGAGAGAGATTGTGAGATTTCAAGGCTTTGTGGGTGAGATCTTGCTGTGGGAGTGAGGATTCAAGACTAGGAACGTGTGGGAAGCTTGCTGGGAGTGTGGATTCGTCTTTGTTTGTCAAATCTTCCTGCAGAGAGGTGAGTGCATGACCATGACTAATCTAAGCCTGTGATTCCTTGTTCTTGCTTGTTTGTTGCTGTGTTTGTGTGTTTTTCTTGCTGGGATTGATTGCTACAGGTTCCTACGGACGTATATGGCTTGGGTCTTGAGTATTGGACGATTTGGTGGAGTTTGGGAGAGAGATTCGACTCTCGGCTTCATGCGGATCGTGGTTGCAGAGGGAGTGTCGATCGACACCAATTGGTGTTGGTCGACACTAGTGAAGCAGCATCGATCGACACTGTGGGGTAGTGTCGGTCGACACCATGAGCCAGTGTCGGTCGATACTTGGCTGGTGTCGGCCGACACCTCCTTTCCAGCGAGTTGATGTTTGTTTTCCTGGTTTGTATGCTTTGTTTGTTGATTGTTTGGAACATTGGAATTACTATTGCTTGTGTGTATAGCCCAGTAGATGGGAGGATTGCCTCACTGAGTGTTTATAAAGTACTCATGCATCTCAATTTGTGTTTGTGGTGCATGTAAAGGCAAAGTGTGATCGTGGAATCAAGGCAATGAAGAGGAGGATGTTCTAGGGACTCGATTGGTTGTTGTCTGGCATTGCTAGGTTGTTAGAGTTGGGTCATTAGAAACATTGCTAGGTGCTGGTTCTATGATTCCTGTTGTTTGTTATTGGTTATTTGTTATGTTTTGAATATTGGTTATTTATTAGATATTGGCATTTGTTATTTCCGCTGTTGGTTGTGATTGTGGTTAGGTGGCTAGTGGGTATGGGACCACAAGTTGTAGTTTATTTATTTATTATTATTATTATTATTTATAAAAAAAACGGGTCAGGTCGTTTCAAGAAAACTTTTATTTGTTATTTATAATACATATTAAACATTTTTATGGCAGTTAATTTGATTGGATGCATCACTAATATGGGTGAAATCAAGAGTTTCAAAAAAGAAAATAGTTCCGATCGTTGGAGTTTGATGGATCGCAACATAAAATTCACTATCGAGTCAATTGAGTAAGTTTATATATGGATGAAAATATCTTTTGAAACGGTTATATGTACTTGATAAAATACGTTGGATGACCTTTTTGATATCAATTATCTTTTTTTCAAGGGGATATGTACTTGACTGTTTCGAAACAGGATGTTATGCCAATCATATGTTCAAAAAATTTCAATCTGCGTAACAGAAGGAGAGTCTGTCTATTCAAGATATGGAAAGCAATCAGATTTGGAGGTGATTACATATATTTATAAAGTATTATTTGTTTTTTTTTGGGTAAGACAAGGGAGGCAAAGCCTCCCCTAATTTATTAAAACAAAGACTTAAGTACAAACACGACGTGGAACAGCGACGCCATTACCATCATCTGACAACAAAGAAACAAGACAACTTGGAACAACTTCAAAAGCAGGAAAACTAACCCCAGCGAGAAAGCATAGTTTGCCAAACCATCAGCCATGCGGTTTGCCTCCCTATACGTGTGTAAAATACGGACACACTAGTCCCTAGATATGAAGCCATGGCACAAGCGTACTAGGAAAGACAAAGGATGAGCCTCACTGATCCCTGTCTCAAGAAAACCAACCACCTCCCGCGAATCCACCATCAATTCAAGCCGGGTCACTCGATTATCCCACGCAATGCTAAGACCATAATAGACCCCCCACAGTTCAGCCAATGGAGCCGAACATATCCCTATCCGGAGAGCAAAACCACCCAGCCACTCTCCCGAACTATCCCGTAACACACCACCAGCTGTTGCCATACCCGGGGGTTGCCCCGTGACGCCCCATCTGTATTCATCTTCAACCAACCAACCGAAGGAGCAGTCCAAGCAATCAGTCGGTCTACTTGCATCGGAGGTGATGTGAGACACCCCATTCCTCTGTTCGCACCACCAACCTCTTTAGCATGATCTTTAACAAATTTAACTCTATCCCGACACTTGCCTGTGCTACCAAAGACATTGCCGCAGTGCCACTTCCAACCCCACCTAACTGTTACACCAAACAGTGTCGACCATGAGTTACCCCCGACCTGGTAACCTGCACTTAAGTTCTCGTACAACCATTCCAACAGAGTAGAATTAAAAACCCGGGTACGTTTGGCAGCAGGCACCAATCGTTGCCAGAGACCCGCCATTACCCCACAATCCTGTAACACATGGAGAATCGTCTCAATACCACCATTACATACCTGAGAATTTGGTGACTCTCCCATATGACAACGAAACCTCTCCTCATTGGTCATAATCACCTGATGGCGTACTAACCATAAAAAGGTCCGGACCCGTTATGGAGCCACTAGTCGCCACACACTAGACACTTTTCCATATTCGTCGCAGATACACTCTCCTGAGTAATAACTTTGTAAGCAGATGCCACCGAGAAGGACCCATCAGAACTCTCTCCCCAAGGAAGACGATCTCGAGCACCAGTGACATTATCCAGGTCCATCGAATACAGCCGCAGGCATATCTCCTCAGGAACATAGGGAAATATCAATTCCCCTACCCATCCCGCACCATCCTTCCACACATCCTTAACCAATTCATTCTCTCTTTCTTGTGGTTCTTGGTTCACCACCACATTCATTAGTGGCTCATTTAGTAACCACCTATCTTTCCAGAATTTGATTTCCCGCCCATTACCAAGAATCCAGCTGTGACCCTTCAAAATGACCTCTCTGATCCCTTGTCCCACACTCCGCAATGTCGAGGACCATGTAGACTTTGGTCGTAGCCAATCTGCATGCTGAATCTCTCCCACTTTGTACTTGCTTCGCAACACACTCGACCGTAAACTGTCCTTATCATGTAAGAGACGCCAACCAATCTTCGCCAAAAGAGCCTTATTCATACATCTGGCTCGCCGTATACCAACCCCTCCATCCTTCTTCGGTAAGCAAACTTTATCACAGGCGATAAGATGCTGTCTATGCTTCTCTCTCGTACTTCCCCATAAGAAGGACCGTGACACTTTATCCAGAGCATCTAATAGAGCTGTCGGCAACGAAATCACACTCATTGTGTGCACTGGAATAGAGGTAAGAACCGATTTAGTCAGAGTGAGGCGACCTGCAAGACTAAGACATTTTCCTTTCCAGCCTGCAAGTTTGGCCGAGATTCTCGCCAATACTTCACCAAAATTTTCCTTGTTTAACCGCTTCTGTAAAACCGGCAAGCCCAAAAATTTTCCAAGATCAGTGGTCGACTTGATACCACTCTCCTCACTAATAAGTCTCCCTAACTCCCGAGAAACATTGTTCGAGAAGAAAATTTTCGATTTCTCCAAGCTCACCTTCTGACCAGAAGCGATGCAAAAGGTCTCTAGTATTCTCCGTATCACTCAGATCTGTGAGACTGACACCTCTGTAAACAATATCAAATCATCTGCAAAGCAAACATGTGATAGGCAAGGACCCCCACGCGACAAGGAGATTGGTTTCCACTTCTTGTCTGCAACGGCTAGCTCAATCAGGTGACAGAGCCTTTCTAGGCACAAAACAAACAAATACGGAGACAATGGGTCACCCTGACAAAGCCCCCTGGACGGTTTAAAAGGTGTTGTCTTCTCCCCATTTCATAACACAGTCATAGAAGGACCTTTCACACACTCCATGATCCATTTAACCCATGGAGAGTATCTTCCAAGAAGTCCCACCGAATGCGATCATAGGCTTTCTCCAAGTCCAGCTTCAATAACATCCAGCCTTTCTGACCTTTCTTCCGCTTCATCGAATGCACAGCTTCCTGAACACAACAATTTTCTCAATGCTCAACCTCCCTGGGATAAAACTAGACTGCGCTGGCCCAATCAGGGACGACATAAACTGCTTTAACCGCAACACCATTATTTTCGTTAATGTTTTTAAAAAAACATTACAAAGACTAATGGGTCGAAACTGCTGTATTCTCTCCGGACTATCAACTTTTGGGATCAGAACAACCAGGGCATCATTAAACCCAGCTGGCAACTCCCCTGTTTCAAAAAATTGCAGGACACAAGCAGTGACAGATTCACTGACCACCTCCCAACACCTCTGATAAAAAATTGGCTGATATCCATCTGGACTAGGAGCCTTATAGGGACCCATACTCTTCAGCGCCTCCTCGACCTCCGAAACCACAACTGGTTTACTAAGAACACATAGATCCGTAGCTGATAACTGCTGAAAACCCTCTCTTGGGAGACTGTCACCCTGTTTGTCGATATCCTCCATGGAATACAACCGTTTATAATACTGCACCGCAAGCTCTTCCAACTCTTATGACTCAGTCAACCACCTCCCCTCCTCATTCTTTAACGAATCTATATGATTGCGTCGTCTTTGTATTATTGTAGAGGTGTGGAAATAGCGAGTATTCCGATCACCATCAACAATCCACTTCTCGCGTGATTTCTGGAACCAAATCACTTCTTCTTGTTCCAGAACATCATCCAGCTCCTGAATCAAAGACTCTTCCTTGCGTAAAAGCTCATCAGTCTGAACAAATTCCAAAGTATCCTGGATTTCTTTGATTTCAGCTAACAACCCCTCTTTCTTTTTATGAACGTCACCAAACACATCTCGGTTCCATTTCTTTAGTATCACCCGTAAAGCGGTAAGGGCTTCTGGTGTAGTCATATCCCTTCTCCACGATCTGCACAAGCTCCTTGAAACTAGGGTGGCTTAACCATGCTGCCTCAAAACGAAAGGGACGTCGAGTCGGGTCCCGTACTCCCTCAGGACACAACTGCACGTAAAGTGGTGTGTGGTCAGATGCTAGGAACGAATGATGAGAGACCAAAGCATCCTGCCATTTTAATCTCGTGTGAGCACAGCATAACACCCGGTCCAACCGCTTCGCAACAAAATTCTGTTCCACTTTTCCTCTCCTCCAAGTGAATTTGTTCCCACGGTAACCCATGTCAATTAAGGATTCTGCATTGATCCAATCTCCAAATGCCAAAGAATCCGCTGACAACCACCCGTTACCCCCAGTACGCTCACCCAATCGAACAATTGTATTAAAATCACCGCCTAGTATGAGCAGTCCATCAATTCCCTGGATCAAAGAATGTAGCTTCTCCCACAGACCACTTTGTCGAGAAACTGTCGGAGCGGCATACACAACAATCAAATGCAATGTATCTACCCTGTTCTCCACGTTAGCCACAACGTATTGATCAGTGGCCTCAACAATCACCATGTTGCCAACACCGGACTTCCACAACAACCATATTCCACCGCTCTGCCCAACAGCATCAACCCGGAATGAGTTGTCAAAACCCAGACCCTGAAAAATTCGACCAGCTCTATCCCCACTGGCATGCGTTTCAAACAAAGCTAGAATATCTATTCTAAACTTTTTTAACAAATAGTCGATTGATCGTCGGAAAGTGGGTTTGTTCCCCCCCCCCCAGCAATGTTTCAAGGGATACACTACTCGATATCCACATCACGGCTTCAGTAATGCTTCATTGCTGAGCACACTTTACAGAGGAGTGGTCCCCAGATTCGGATGTTGCTGGACACCACAAGTAATGGTAACTTCCTCAACAAGTAATGAGAACTTGGCTCAATCTGATGGGAACTACAATGAGGAGTATGATCGCTCTGTGCGATATACCGGAGAGGACGATGCCAAGTACAAGAGGGACATGAAATCCCTCAATGATAAGCTTGATAAACTACTCAACCAGCAGCAGCAGCATGTTCATGCTATATCAGAGGAAGAGCAGTTTCTACAACAAGATGGGGAGACTATATAGATCGAGGATGTTAACTACATCAACAACCAAGGGGGTTGCAACAGAGGTTTCAACAACTACAAGCTGAATCCAAATCTGTCTTATCGGAACCCGAATGTTGCGAACCCTCAGGACCAAACTTACCCATCTGCAGTTCAAGGGAACCAGTTCCAACATAAGCCTTTTGTCCAGTACAACCAAGGGTATGCACCTAAGCAACAGTACTCTGGAACCTTCAACCAACCACCTGGATTCCAACAACCACAAGGTCCACCAAACCAATCACAAGAAGCTGAATTACGCGGTCTCATTCAGCAAATGATTCCGAATCAGGCTACAGCATCAATGGACATCGCGAAACGGTTCGCGGAGATGAGCAACAAGATTGATAGAGGATACAATGATCTCAATGCCAAGTACGAATCACTCAACACTAAGGTTAGATACTGGAAGGACACCACAACAACCAACCAGCTCCCAAGATCCACCAACTCCCAGGTAAGGCTGTTCAAAACCCCAAGGATTATGCAACTGCTCAAGCCATCTTCCTTGATGATGACTATGAGGACTACCTCACTCGGGACAGTGATGATCAAGATGGGGAGGATGTGGAACACCCAATGAAAAATGAGGCTAATAACTAAACTACTCAGTGAACCTGAGCCTTCACCCGAGGAGACTGATCGAGTTGATGATCGAGCACTGGTTCGAGAATCACAAACTGAAGAACAACCCAAAGTGGAACCTGATGACCTACACGATGGAGTGGATCGGATGATGCATCGAGTAGATGTTGAAACAAGAGATCAGCCTCAACCAATTGCACCAAAAGAAGGGGAATTAGAGGAAAGGTTCAATGCCACACTTGACATCCAGTTGGAGGTGCTTGCAGAGCGAATGGCTAAGCGTAAAGCTCCACCACCTAAGCTTTTGCCCCCACACGAACTTCAGGAGGAAGCTGCTAAGGAAGCAGCTCGATTGGAGAATGAGGTTAAAGAAACTGTCAAAGAGATTGGTTTTGAGATTCTGAGGAGTGGAGTATGCTTGGATCCTGATTTGCGGATTGAGGATAAATTAGAAGATCCCGGTTCTTTCACTTTTCCGTGTTTGATATGACTTTGAATCTTCAAGAACCGTTTGTGTGACCTTGGAGCTTCAGTTAGCATTATGCCGCTGTCAGTTGCCAACAAGATGGGATTCACTGATTTTAAACCGAGTAAATTGTATTTGGTTCTGGCTGATAGGACTGTGAGGCATCCGATTGGGATCCTGGAAAATCTGCCTCTCAGGATTGGAAGATTGGAAGTGCCTACTGACTTCATGATCATATGGACAAGGAACTAGATGATCCACTGATTCTAGGGAGACCATTCTTGGCAACAGTTGGTGTTGTGATAGAGGTGAAACAAGGTAAGATCAGAATAGAGCATGGTGAGCATTTTAAGATGGAGTTTGATGTGAAGAAAGGGATTAAGAGGCCAACCATTGATGGTCAAGCCTTTTCTACTAAAACCAAATAGAGGAAGGTGTAACATCTTGAAGAGGTCAACACCACATTTGCCTTAGAACCTGGACAAAACCTGAAAAATCTGTTGAACCAGCCTGCTACAGTGGAGAGGATCCCAAAACCTCTTCCACCTGGATCCCATGCTTAAGGAGCATGAAGAGTCAAGCTTCGTGACTTTAAACAAGCTCACATGGGAGGAAGTCCCAAAGATATCTTTTGTTTTGTTTTAATTTTGATTTATTTGTTTTATCTTACTTTTCTATTTTTGAATTTTCATAAAAAAGGGAAATACTGAGGAACCCGACGGTCAACCCGACACCTTACTCGACGCGCCTGATCGTGTCTTTGCTCGGGTGGCGAGTGGAGTCCGAATTCCACAAGGAATCCCACTCTCGGTGAAGCCCACCAACCAAACCCTAGCCTATTTAAGGGTTTCGAGACTCTTCTTCCTCATTACCACCGATAAGTCTTTTCTTTTCTCTAAAGCTTTTTAGTTTCCATAAGTTTCTATTCTCTCTCGATCTCAAGCTTTATTCGATTTCTTCGAGACTAACCTATTAACCTCGAGACCTAGCCTTCTTTCTCTCAAGGATTCAAACATGGAGCCAATCGCTAAAACCTACCAAAGGAAGGGAAGAAGATCAACCTCCACCGCTGCTACAACCGGAGGTGATGCCGTTGAAGTTCGAGAGTCTCAAGGGAGAGGAAACGTTCCACATTCCCAACCGTTGGCCAGACGTTCTGCCTCCCCAACCCGATGCTCAACTCGATCGACCACTCGACCCGATACTCGAGTAACCGATCGTGTAAACTCCCGAGTTCGCTCACCGAGTCCAATGGCAAGTGCTGTTTGCCGTTCTCCTCGACATAGGGACCTGTCTACGTCGGAAAAAACCCTTATCGACCTCACAGAGGTCAATTCTGATGCTGGAGGAGAAGAGCAAGGGGAAATCCAAACCTCTCGATCAAGGAGCAGAGCCGCGGTTGCAAGGGGGAAGAGACCGGCTTCGGAGGGTAGTTGAGAGAGCCGTTGATGAAGAGGATCAACAGGAAGAGGAGGAGGACCGAGAGAGAGAAGAGGAGCAGAGAGGGAGGACACGCCAAGCCTCGCAGAGGCTGAAGCAGAAGGAGGTGGATACTCCGGCAAGACTATTCAAAGTCTTCCGGAAGATGAGCTTTGTTGGTACCCGATACCCTCACCGCGAGACCATGAAGATTTTGGGCATCGCTAGGGATGTTGAATTTCTATTCGATATGTGCCACCTGGCCCATATGATGCGAGCCCACCTTGAAGCATATGAGGAGGACACGGTCCACTTCCTTTCGACCTTGAAGCTGCACTATTTTGAGGACCACCCGACCCTACTACCCGATGGGGGGATTGGGTTCATCACCTTCTCCGTGAGGAACAAGGACTACCGACTCAGTTTCAAAGATATGGAGAAGCTATATGGCTTCAAAGCTGGTAGTGGAGAAGGAATGGATGTTAGCAAGGAGGAAATGAGGTCCCTATGGCTGAAAATAGGAGACAAGCTCCCCTACAAGTCCACAAGCTCCAAATCCGCTCAAATAAGGAGCCCTGTTTTGAGGTATTTTCATAAGTCCCTCACATGCACTCTTTTTGCTAGAAAAGAGACTGAGAATGTGAATGACCATGAGCTCCAGCTGTTAGACATTGCTTTGTGTGGAGTTTTGGACAATGCTAGGGATGGTACACCACTAGTTGGAGATGTTGCGGATACTAGCATGGTGTTTGTGCTACTCGATAAATTCCTCTATCCCAAATTGTGGGCCGTGAAAAGAAGAGAAGGAGGCGGAGAGATCTCTATTGGGGGACTAGTCACACCGATCCTAGTGGCATGCGATGTGCCCTTGAAGGGAATTGTGCACGAACCAAGATGGCTGGATGCGGATTACCTCGTACTGGCGAGATTTTTGGCCCATGAGAGGCCTAACGACTTGATGCTGTTCAAGTTTGTCCATCCAACCGCCGGAGCTGCTCAAATGGTCCTACCTAACGTCATATGCACCAAGGTTAGGCTTGGAAACAACATTGACTTCGCACCACCTTTGGAGGAGCTGTACAACCCGGAAGAGGAGTCCGAAGCTGAGAAGAGAGAGCAGACCGGGCAGAGACAAGGAGATAGCTTGGAGGAATTCGATTTTGAGGAGTATGTGTGCTCTCAAAAGCAACCGGTTGGAGTGAGGGAAGCTCACAAGAGGATCGGCTGGCTGAAGAGGATGAACAAGTTCTTGGCGAAGAAGGTAAAAGATCTTGCTGGTTCGGTGAAGACAATGGGAGGTCAAATCAAGGAGTTGCAAGACAAGGCAAGTTGTGCCTCAGCTCCTACCTCGGCACAAGCACCAACTTGGATGGAGAGAAGCGGACCGCTAGGAGGAACTCGAGGACTGCCACCTCTGGAACCTCAAAGAGCATCATCATACCAGACCCAAGCTGAGGAGAACATCACCCGACCTGAGGCATCGCGGAGAAGCCATTCTGACGCTTACCCGATGCCCAACCCGATGGGATACACGATGAACTAATCGATGCACCCATCGAGCACCCAATCGGGTGATTACACAGGTATTTTCCCTCCACCTTACCAAATGCCATTCACGATGCCATACACGATGCACCCTGCTAGTGGATACACGGGTGATCATTCTGGACCTCTTTCTCCATTTCCGTCATATTACCCGATGAGCTACGCGATCCCACTCTCGATCAACCCCTCGGATGCTGGTCCGAGTAAGTCGTCCGTGCGCATTTCTGAGCTCTCTGATGAGCAAACACCGGCACCTGCTGAAGCCGGAGAAGACCTTGGCTACACGTTGGCGAGTATGGAGGCTGCTGCAACCTCCTTCTTCCCCAACCCATGAGGTACCCATTTCATCCAACCTTTGTATATACCATTGTATTTAGTTTAATTCATTTTGTGTGATTCTTGGATTCTTTTTCCAACTTTTATTTACACAGGAACTGTGTAATTTAAGTTTGGGGGAGGGTCCTAGAATATATTTAACACTGTGTTTTATTTTCTTATTTTTATTATTTCAAATTTTTGCATGCTAGTTTTATTCATTTGAGTCTGCATCTATGTGCATAAAATAACCCAAAAATTTTAAAAAATTTTGAAAAAAAAAAAGAGTGTTCATGTAGTTGCATTGACATATTAAGATTGAGTCTAGATTATTTCATATAGGATTGTTGCATATGCATCTTAGGGGACAATGATTAAAATCACCTTGTTTAAATCAAACCTTAGGATTGAAGTTATAGCCCTTAGTCACAGTTCATTGTTGCTAGATCAATCTTTGGAAAAAAATGAAAAATCTTTGCTTAGACCCTTGTGTCGTTTGAATGCTTCCTCCACTTGCTTGAACATTAGAACATCTCTATATTATTGGATTTAATTTGAACTTTAATTGTCTTGCTTATGGAACTTGAATACTTGCTCATGGTAACTCTAAACTCGGGTTAGCACTCCATTTATACCAATCTTTTAGTTTAACCCGATTTATTTGTCATACCCATGAACCCAAACCTTTCTTTCAAACCTTGTTGTGATTTGTTGAGTGAGGACTCTTTCATTGTGCTATAGGTTGTGAAACCTTGAGAGTATTGAGAACGACAAAGAACTGCCTCTTGATTTAGCTAACTTAGAATTTGAACTAGCTAATAGATTCAGTTTTGAAAGATAGGTGGTTAGAATGTTTATTTGGGGTTGGGTTGTGGAATAAAAAATAAAAGAGAAGAAAAAGTCCCTAAGGTTAGAATCAATTAGCTCTAAGTCTCTAAGTAAAAAAAAAAAAGAGAAAAAGATCTTGCTATAGTCTCCTAGAAAGAAAGAAAAAAATATATATATATATATATATATATATTCATATTAGGAGTTTAGCAAAGAAAGAATAATAAAAAAAAAAGAGAGGTAGAAGTTTTAAAATCTAAACCTTAGGGAGAAAAAAAAAAGAGTTAAAATCAAGAATGTGGGTAGTTTGATTCTAGGGGGTTTAAATAAATAAAAAAAGGGAAAGTGAATGAGAAAAGGGTAGATCATCAAGAGTTAAGCTTTGTATGCCCAAATTGTTCTCAGTCTTAGATAGTTTTCACAACTGTCTAGCATTCCTTCTATTGAGAGAAAACCACCCAAAGAATTTGTTTGAAACCACCTTACTAAAAAGCCTTACCCTTGAAACCGATTGAGCTTGATTCACCTTCCATTTGTAAGGATTCGCCGAACACTTAATTGAATGTGAAAGAGATGTTCTTTATCTTTAGTTAGAGGTTGAGCTAGATCGATGCATGGTAATAAGCATAGAAAAATATTTGTAAGTATGTTATTTGATCTTAGCACCATTAAACTATCTTTAAGGACTATAGCTTGAATCCTTCGCTTATCATCTTAAGGTTATGAGTCCCCACTTTCAAACCGTGCCCTCTTACTTCCTTGCTAGAGGACTAGCAAGATTTAAGTTTGGGGGTCTGATAACTCTCTAATTTATATGTTTTTAGCATCCTTTTTTTCTCCATATTTTGCATTGTTCATACCTCTAACTTAGCATTTTAGGTCATTAACTGTAGAAATTCACTTTTAGACCATTTAGGGTGTTGCATTTCTGCATTTGCATATTTCAGATGAAAACAGGTGCTAAAGAACCAAAAATGGGGAAAAACAAGGACAACTCGAGCATGTACCCAAAGGAGCCATCGAGCTGCAAGAACAAGTCCGAACCCCAACACGATCGAGGAGGATCCGAGAGCATGAAGAGCAACCCGAAGATCCACCCGAGGAGTAACCCGACTTCACCCTCGTGTACCCCATCGAGTAGACCATCGGGCAGGTCTGGGAAGCTAGGTCAAAAGGGTTTCCATATATAAACCCCCTCCTCTCCTAGCTCACAAACGAGCATGCCGCAGACCCTCAAACCAGAGAGCGAGAGCTTCTGTGAGAGAACTGAGCGACTCAACATTTTTCCTTTTTGTTTTTACATTTTGTTTCATAGTTTTTATAATTTTTCTTAGATCCCTATCTTGTAATCTTTCTACTCTACTATATCTTTTAATACAATGCAATTTTCATTCATTTTCGTTGCTTTATTTCTTGTTATCATGTCCGAGTAGTGTAGTAAAGTTTCTAGGGATGTGATAGATGATTTTGTGTTCTTGATCGGTTAGGATACCTTAGTTTGATTGTAAATGATTGATAGATTTCCTTCTTGGTTGGTGTTCTTAATGCTGTCAACAGACCGAGAGGTTGAGATTAGATCTAGGGCGTTTACCAATGCTACAGGCCGAAAGGAGTAGATAAAATGCTTGATTTAGCCAATGCTAGAGGTTTACTTAACTCTGAGTAAGAAATTAGATGAGTTTGAGTCTACTGACAATAATGAATCGTTCTTAATGTCTGCTTGTTCATATTGCTAGTGCGACAGTGTGGTAATGTGTTCAAGAATACTTAGGATTGTTGTCACTAGGTTGCTTGTTGCTAGTGCGAAAGTGTGGTGACAAGGTTTTAGAGATTCATTGTCTAGGAAATAATTGCTTGAGGCATGTAAGGCATCTCTATTGGTCAAGAATACTTAGGATTCGATTACCCCATCCTTAGGAACTTTCGTATTTTATTTGTTTACATTTTCTTTACTTACTCGATCACTTACCCGATCAGGTCCACGATAGCCTGTATCGAGTAATACCTCGAGCTGTTCATATCTCATTTATTTACTAGATCCCCCACTCGATCTTGTACTCGATTGCTTGCATCGAGTGCTTAGATCGTGTGGTTTCTTTGTTTATATTCTTTTCTTTCAATTTTTATAGGACTGTTAGAATCAAAACCATATCTGCTTGGCTTGACTTGTATTGTATTGATCATATACTTCCTGCTAGCAATAGACAACCATTTGGATTGATAACCCTTTGTACTACAACTGCATAGGAAATTGATACCCTGGGTGAAAACTTGTCTATCACACTCCCACCATTGGTAAAAGCACCCCCGGAACGACCAACATCACCATTCTCAACTCGCAGACGTTTCCCATTCCTGAGAACTGGAGAACCATTATTAGTTGGCTTAGGACTTTTATGCTGTCTGCGCGAGTTATTATCGTTCGGACCTTTCTACTTCTGGGCCGTGCTCTCCTTAGGCCCATTACGGAACGTGCAAAACCCTTTCTCCTCACCCGAATTAACTTGATTCCCATTGACTTGGGTGATAAGCTGCTCCCTCCTCACCCGATTATCAACATGCACATTTTCCTTATTTGCCCCAAATCGCATATTCACCTCCCTTAACGAAGGTTGAATTGATTCCACCTCCAACTGATCAAACTTATTGGAAATATCAATATTCTCCGTATCTCTCTGTGAGATCTCCTATAGATTTCTTTCCAAACTCTGACCAGAACCTACCGCTGCAAACGCCACGCGAGATTGCTGTGAACTAGACTTCCTCCCCCCTCTACTCACCTCTGTGAAACCGTCCTCCGTCTGCCCCGATTACCTAACTCCTTGAACTTCTGATTGTGATACAGGGGACACCTCTTGCACTAGCACAAACTTCAGACATGAATGAACTAAATGCCCGTACACTCCACACCCCGAACAAATAGTACTCAGTCCCTCATAAGAAACAAAATAATGTGCACCGTTGATCATCACCGTTCCTTTCAGTGCTTTCCTTAGATCCACCTCCACACACATCCGAGCAAAACAGGCTCTTTCAAATTGAGACGTGGTGAGGTCCACTCTAACTGGTTTCCCTAATCCACGGGCAACCTTCATTAGGATCGAACTATGGTAGTAGTTGATCGAAATATTGGACAAACGGATCCATACTGGCGTCGTAACAATATCATTTGTCAATGGATCAAACTCGGGAGACCAACCTTGCACCATAAGGTAACTCCCAAAAGCCTTCCACGGCCCACCAGTTAGTGCTGACAAATATTTCTCCTCCAGCTCAAACCGCACCATAAAGAACTGTCTCGGCAAATCCATAACATACATCGCTCCTCGAGGTTTCCAACTCTCTCAACTTCCGTTGGAGAACCGCAATAGAAACATTTCTACTGAGGACCTTGACAACCATACACCACTTCCAAAGTCCGTTCATCGCCTCTAGCACCTCTTGGCCAATGGTTATCACCGGCTCACCCTCTTCACCATCCGGAAACTCCAACGTAACCCTATCATCCACAAACCCCGCATCTACCATCTCATCCGGCGATAACAGCACACCAGCATTATTTTTGACCACCTTTGATACCCACGATCCACCTACATCCGGGGGATCTCCCGGTGGCCGATCTTTCGAGCCAACGTCAGTCATGGTAGCATCATGGTCACCCGTACCCAAAATCGCCTTCTCACTAACCCTAGCTGTCATTTGATAATTTTAAAATATTATTTGTTTGAATTCAATGCGGTAAATTATGATAATGAATAGTTTATTTATTTTATAATCGGTGATGCTAGATGATAATGTTCTCCTAACCAACGGTGATGGATGCTCGGACATAATAGAGGGCCCAAAGAGTGAAGACTTTGCAAACTACATGTACATGTAAGTCAAATTCTTATATCGGATCATTTTTCAATTAAATATTTTTAATATGTGGATATATATGAATTATACGTTAATTTAAACTAACATTTAGGTACAATTACATTGATCATGGAGAGTCAAGAATTAAAGATTTGGATGATACCGACTGTAGGATCGATATTGACTTAAGGTAATAAACAAATCTAACTTTATTTGTTTAATGATTAATTGATATTAACAATACTGATTTAAATTTTTCCTTCTGCAAAATAAAGCAATGCACTTGACTCCTATATTCATCTTGCTGTTGAGGATTCTTTTGAGAAGCAGTAAATTCCTTATTGAGAACTCTGTTCAGATTTTAGTTTTGAAATTAAGTAATTGTTTTGTTCTATTGACAAAAAACATGGGTTTATTGTTTGTTTCATACAAATTTTGAGTTATTTAAAATTAAATTAGCATTATTCTGTTTATTTTCAAAAAAGACGTTGATTGCAAATGTCGACATATTGATATTTGTGAAATTTTTATACACCGAGCCCATTATTATAATTTGTAGAATTTATAATTTAGTATGATCAAATCAAAGTCTATTACTATTATAATGTATACCACCCACTAACTAAATAAGGTAGTCGCATTTATTTAGGAACTCAAATTATAAATAACATATATAATAAACTAATCATCATAATTTAGATTACATCCAATTCGAAAGTTCAAATGTTATATGTTTACATTATTCCAAAACAACGATAAAGTAATTTACAAGTGCTTGATGATTTTCTTTAAAATTATATAAGAAAAAAATGTAAAATTTACTTTTTTTTACAAAATGATAGTAAACATATTTAGAAAATTCATATATGATATGTTTACATTCTTATCATGAAATATATTTGAAAATTAAATAAGAAAATATAATAATATTCTAAAAAGGAAAATAAATGATATTATTCATCATTATCATCTTAAAAATAAAGTAATTAATTATTCTAAAAATCAAGTTGGTTGTGTAGCATCTCTACATATATTGATACGCTAATGTGTTGAAAAGTCATATCTACAACTCAATATGACTTCAAAAAAGATGAATGTTTGTTCCTTTGCTCAGTTATGCGAACTCAACACTGCGCTAGACCATTACAAAATTAAAGTCTGTATCATAAGACTTTGGAAATCATTCAAGTCTCTATAGATGGTCTTCGTTGACAGTGATGTAAGTTTTATAAAATATATTAGATGTAATGTTTAATTGAGATCTCTATCATTTTTATAATAAATCACGATAAAAGCTTTTTAACTTCTAACAATTATATATAGGGTACATGGATACATTCATCTATTGAAGATGGTTTGGTCACCAAATTTCAGAACCAACTCGCTGCCGGCGAGTCTAAGATAGTCGATACATTCAGTTTAGTAGATTATGATAGTAGTTATAAGACAAGTTCTTTGGGATTTAAGATCGTTTTTTATAGAACCACTATAGTGAAACCATGTGACGAATTCACAGTTAGTGTTCCAGAAAAATATTTCCAGAAATTTTCTTCTATCTTGGCTGGAGAATTAGACAAGAATATATTGTTTGGTGAGTTGTTAATTTCATATTTAATGTTTTATTTTAATAAAAATATATTTATTCAGATGATTTTTTTGTAGATGTTATCAGCCAGGTCGTTGGTATCGGAAATCTTTATAGCGCCAAAACAAAAGGGAAGGATAATGTCAAACTGAGTTTCGATTTGCAAGATTTAATGTATGATTTGTTAATATATATATATATTCTTTAAAAGTAAAAATATATCAAATTATATCAAATTATATGTTCTTATATCATGCATTCGTATTATAGTGGAACCTGGTTGAATTGCACGTTGTGGGGTGATCTTACGAAGAACTTTGATAGACAGATAAAGGAATATCAAGATTCTGTTGTCCTTTGTGTAATACGATTTGCATGCTTGAAGGAATGGAGAGGTAATTACTGACTTTATGAAAAATTATAAAATTTATGATTATCAAAACTAATGTTGACAATTAAATTTAAATTTCAGGGAACTACAGTATTTCCAATGCCTTCAACTCTACAGAAATTATGATAAATCCACCTATGCCTGAAGTAGAAGCGTTACGAAAGAAGTAAAAAATATATATATATATATATCCATTCTATATTATTCGGCGAGACGTGCTATATTTGTAACATCTGCAAACCGAAATCCTGGTTTAGAGGGTGCATCGGTCGATGCACTATGAACGTGAGACCTATGAGTAAAGGAAAGTCCAAAAACCAAGAGCAAATAATGCATGGAACGTGAGTCTATCGCCTAGAGGTGACCTTTCGTAGATCGGTCGGAGGAGTACGGGCTGTAGAGACGGTTGCACAAGAGTCCTTGACTGACGGTTGTTCGAGATTCGAGGACGAACCTATTTTGGTGGGGGAGAATTGTAACATCTGCGAACCGAAATCTCGGTTTAGAGGGTGCATCGGTCGATGCACTATGTGCATCGGTCGATGCAAGGTTGGTTTTCTGCGGTTCGACTTAAGTTAAACGCTCTGTTTTGGGTTTGGAAAACCCTTAACTCGAGTTTTGTCTCATTAGTCGTGTTTAGCCACTTTTGAGAGATAGAAAAGAGACAAAATGTTTTCCTAAGTGTTCTTGAGCGTTCTTGAGGAGTTTGGGAGATTGGAAGCTGTTTCCTGTAGAGATCTGTTGCTGGGATCGTTGTAGGAGCTTCCTAGAAGTGTTTTCTTGCTTGTTTGAGGTTCATAATCGTTTTGGCAAAGATAAGTGCATGACCATGGCTTATCTAAGCTGGAGATCTCTCTGATTTGCTTGTTATGTGTTGTTAGGCTTGTTCGATTGTTATTTGGGATGTTAGGAAGCTTTCTTGTGGCTTGGGATCGAGTTTTGTGGTTTTAGGAACGAAGATCCGGCGAGAAGCTTCAGAGAAAACGATGCTCAGCATGTGCATCGGTCCATGCACTTTGTGCATTGGTCGATGCAAGTGCGAGGACGGCGCGTAAAACCTAGGGTTTTCGTGCTATGTCGAGCATGTGTTGGTCGATGCAAGTGAACCTTGCATCGCTCGATGCAGATCATGCATCGGTTGACGCAACCCCAACTGGTGTCGGTCGATGCATGCTTGGTGTCGGTTGATGCAGGGTCCTGGTTTGTTATTGTTGGTTGTTGATTGTTGGTTGATGGTTAGAGATGTCTCTATTTCTTGTGTGTATAGCCCAGTAGATGGGAGGATTGCCTTACAGAGTGTTTATAAAATACTCATGCATTGCAATTTGTGTTTGTGGTGCAGGTAAAAGCAAAGTGTGATCGTGGAATCAAGGCAATGAAGAGGAGGATGTTCTAGGGACTCGATTGGTTGTTGTCTAGGTTGCTAGAGTTGGGTCATTAGAAACATTGATAGGTTGCTGGTTCTATGTTTCCTGTTGGTTGAATATTGGATATTGTTTATGTTATAATATTGGTTCTATTATTGGATATATGTTTGATATTGGTATTTGTTATTTTTGCTGTTGGCTGTGGTTGTGGTTAGGTGGCTAGTGGGTACGGGACCACTAGTTGTAGTTTATTTATTATTTATTTATAAAAAAAAATGGGTCGGTCGTTTCAGTTTGGTATCAGAGCCCTTACGGTTCTAGGTTTGGGTTCACTAGGCTTTGTGCTGTAGATGTTTGGGATTTTCAAGCTTTGATTGATTATGTGAGTTAGTTAATTGTGTGGGCATGGAGTCCTAGAACATCCTCTTCGAGCCTACAGTGTGATTCCATGCTGAGTTTATGATGTTTTGTAATGTTAAGATTGCCTGTTAGCCTCTGTTCTTGGAAGTGCAGTGGTTAAAGGTGTTTGAGTTGTTGGTCGTGGATGGGGACGTGGTCGTGGTCATGGTTGGGCGGGTCCCGAGGCCAGCGAGTGTGTGGTCCAGAGTTCCATGAGGAGGTACGTCTGACGGTCGCAAGCGTATCAGGAGAGACCAGAAAGGGTTAGCCGGTGATAATTTCGGGGGTGCTGGGAACCCAGGTGTGGGGTTGCAGCAGGTGGATCCCATGGTCGAGATGATCGCTTGGCGGATCTGTTGGCGTGCTGTTGGAGCGGTTACCGAGAGGGGTACAACTGGAGGCTCCAGTTGTGCTGCATGTGGCGGGGTGCAGCCGAGGGCTGGGGATGTTGAGGACTTTCCATCTTATGTTAGGAGGATGGAGCAGTTGTAGATGACCGGTGCAAGAATCTTCTTGAGAGGTATCGAGCCTAGACAGGCGGGTAGGTGGACATATGTAGTTGGAGCAGATATTTCTCCAACTACATAGGTGGGTAATTCAGTTGGATATTAGAAGTTGAATGGGCAGGTGTAACATTGCAATGTTATACTTGGACCATAGGAAATACTTTTGGTCGGAAGATGTTTATAGTCCTTAAGGATTGTTGCTCCTGAGGGGATGGTGGTTTCCCTGAATACCGATATCTCAAGGGGTTGGGGGCTCCGAAAGTTTTAGAGGGGATGATGTTTCCCTAAGGGGATGAGTAGTTCTCCTGCTACCGAGATCTTGAGGATTGTTGTCCAAGAGTGAGACGGTATAACTCGAAGCCGCTGGTCTGAGAGTGTGATCGGTATGGCCCGAAGGTTGCGACCTAAGGGTGGAGGAGTTTGGAACAAGCAATGCCTAGGACGTGAGTATAAACATAATGACGGAATGTAGACCTTGAGAGTTGATGGTGGTTTAATCTTGGATTTTAGTTGTGTGGCCGATGTGCTTACTGGTGTTGCTGGAGGTCCAGCGGGTGCTGTGAGTGTGGTGACAGGTTTTGCTCAGACCGATATGACCGTATTGCGGATTTACTGACAATGTTGTTGGAGAACAGTTAATAAGATGATTAGTTCTTATAAAATCTTGATGTGGAATAGGTTAAGGGATTATGGGATTCTAAATATGGAAAGTGCTAAATATGGAAAGTGTCGTTGCAAAGGAAGAATAGAAAGTACTAGAAAAGGAAAGTTTCCATAAATAGAAAGTTCTGTGAATAGTTAGGACTTGTCTATTTTTGGAAAGGGGATGTGAAATGCCAGAGAGGCGAAATGTTTAATGGATCACCTGAAGAGTGGTCACAGTTGAGATGATCAGTTCTCAAGGATTTTTGATTGGTGATATTCAGGTGGCAGCGAGTTGATGTTGGCATACTTGATTATTAGTTTAGTAGAGCTGAGGAAGTAACCAGAGGATTTGTTGAACAGGGGATTCTTTCGACCTATCACTTCACCGTGGGGAACAAAGGATTTGTTGTTTGTTAAGAAGAAGGACGGAAGTCTCCGCTTGTGTATAGATTAATGGGGTTTGAACGAGGTCACTGTGAAGAAAAAGTACACTCTCCCTAGGATCGATGAGTTGTTGGATCAGTTGAGAGGTGCTACTTGGTTCTCCAAGATAGATTTGGCGTCAAGTTATCATCAGATACTGATAGATGAGGCAGATGTGAGGAAGATTGCATTCATGACAAGGTATGGGCATTATGAGTTTGTGGTGATGCCTTTTGGGTTGACTAACGCACCAGCAACATTTATGAGATTGATGAACATCATGTTTCAGGAGTTTCTGGACGTGTCTGTCATCATTTTTTTCTACGATATCTTGATATTTTCTAAGAGTCCTGAGGAGCATGCAGTGCATTTGAGTGCAGTTCTGCAGAAGCTGCGGGAACATAAGTTGTTTGCCAAGTTGAGCAAGTGTAGTTTCTGGCAGCGTGAGATAGGTTTTCTGGGTCACATTGTTTCTGCAGAGGGGGGTTTTTGTAGATCCGGAGAAGATTCAGGCTATTAGGGATTGGCATAGACCACAAAATGCCACAGAGATCAGGAGTTTCCTCGGTTTGGCATGTTACTACAGAAGATTTGTGCAGGGCTTTGCGAGCAAGGCACGCCCGATGACTAGGTTGACAGGGAAGGATGTTCCTTTTGTTTGGTCACAGAAGTGTGAGGAGGGCTTTGCAAGCCTTAAGGAGATGTTGACTACCACTTCAGTGTTGGCTTTTCCTGAGCAGGGAGAGCCCTATGTGATTTACATGGATGCATCTAGAGTTGGTTTAGGGTGTGTGTTGATGCAGCATGGGAAGGTGATTGCCTACGCTTCACGTCAGTTGCGGAAGCATGAGGGCAACTATCCTACTCATGATTTGGAAATGGCTGCTGTAGTTTTTGCCCTGAAGATTTAGAGATCTTATCTTTATGGTGCAAAGGTGCAGGTGTTTACAGATCATAAGAGCCTGAAGTATATATTCACTCAGCCTGAGCTAAATTTGAGATAGAGGCGGTGGATGGAGCTTGTGGCAGATTATGATTTGGAGATAGCTTATCACCCAGGTAAGGCTAACACGGTTGCATATGCTTTGAGTCGGAAGAGGGTAGCTTCTGGTCAGGAGCAGGAGATGGAGTCTCTGGTAGGAGAGATCAGTGCGTTGAGGTTGTGTACTATTTCTCTGGAACCGTTGGGTTTGGAGGCAGTTGATAGAGCAGATCTTCTGAGTAGGGTGCGGTTGGCTCAGGAGAAGGACTAGGGGCTAGTGAATGCCTCTAAGGATGTTGATTAAGTGTATCTGGTCTTAGATAATGGTACTATCTTGGTGCACAGTCGAATTTGTGTGCCCAAGGATGAGGAGTTGAGGCGGGAGATCCTGAGAGAGGCTGCGAGCAGGTTTTCTATTCATCCAGGAGCGACTAAGATTTACCGTGATCTCAAAAGGTACTATCACTGGGTCTGGATGAAGAAGGATGTAGCTAGTTGGGTCGCGAGGTGCGATGTGTGTCAGCTAGTGAAGGCTGAGCATCAAGTTCCTGGCGGGTTACTGAAGAGTCTACCCATTCCTGAGTGGAAGTGGGATATGATCACGATAGACTTTTGGTAGGATTGCCAGTGTCTCAAACTTTTGATGCTATCTGGGTCATTTTGGACCGGTTGACTAAGTTAGCACATTTTCTGGCCATTAAGAAGACTGATGGAGCAGTGATAGACTAGGTTTTCACCAAGGGTATCAACCCCATATGCAGTTGTAGTACAAAGGGTTATCAATCCAAATGGTTGTGTATTGCTAGCAGGAAGGATATGATCAGTACAATACAAGTCAAGCCAAGCAATTAAGGTTTTGGTTCTAACAATCCTAAAATAGACAAAGTAAAAGAATATAAACAAGTAGACCACATGACCTAAGCACTCGATGCAAGCAATCGAGTACAGGATCGAGTGGGGTGATCGAGTATGCAAGTGAAATATGAACAGCTCGAGGTATTACTCGATGCAGGTTATCTTGTACCTGATCGGGTAAATGGTCGAGTAAGTGAAGAAAATGCAAACAAATAAAATACAAAAGTTCCTAAGGATGGGGGTAATCGAATCCTAAGTGTTCTAGACCAGTACTGATGCCTTACATGCCTCAAGCAATTATTTCCTAGACAATGAACCTCTAAGACCTTGTCACCACACTTTTGCACTAGCAACAATCAACCTTGAACACACTACCACACTGTCGCACTAGCAATATGAACAAGCAGGCATTAAGAACGATTCATTATTGTCATTAGACTTAAACTCATCTGATTTTGTCACTCAGAGCTAAGTAAACCTCTGGCATTGGCTAAATCAAGCATTTTATCTACTCCTTTTGGCCTGTAGCATTGTAAACGCCCTAGTTCTAATCTCAACCTTTCGGTCTATTGACAGCATTAAGAACACCAACCTTGAAGGAAATCTATCAATCATCACAATCAACTAAAGCATCCTAACTGATCAAGAACACAAAATCATCTATCCCCATCCCTAGAAACTTTACTACACTACTCAGACATAGAAACGAATAACAAAGCAATCAAAATAAACGAAAATGACATTGTATTAAAAGATAGAGTAGAGTAGAAAGGGTAAGGGATAAAAATCTAAGAAAACTACAAAATAAAAATGCAAAACTAGAAGAAAAATGTTGAGTCGCTCAGTTCTCTCACAGAAGCTCTCGCATTCTGATTTGAGGGTCTGCGGCGTGCTCGTTTGCGAGCTAGGGAAAGAGGGGGTTTATATTTGGAAACCCATTTGACCTAGCTTCCCAGACTTTCCCGATGGTCTACTCGATGGGGTACACGAGGGTGAAGTCGGGTAACTCCTCGGGTGGATCTTTGGGTGGCTCTTCATGCTCTTGGATCTTCCTCGATCGTGTTGGGGTTTGGACTTGTTCTTGTAGTTCGATGGCTCCTCGGGTACATGCTCGAGTTGTCCTTGTTTTTCCCCATTTTTGGCTCTTTAGCACCTGTTTTCATCCAAAATATGCAAATGCAGAAATGCAACACCCTAAATGCTTTAAAAGTGAATTTCTACAGTAAATGACCTAAAAATGCTAAGTTAGAGGTATGAACAATGCAAAATATGGACAAAAAAGGATGCTAAAAACATGTAAATTGGAGAGTTATCAGACCCCCAAACTTAAATCTTGCTAGTCCTCTATCAAGGAAGTAAGAGGGTATGGTTTGAAAGTGGGGACTCATAACCTTAAGATGCTAATCGAAGGATTCAAGCTATAGTCCTTAAAGATAGTTTAATGGTGCTAAGATCAATCAACATATTTACAAATATTTTTCTATGCTTATTACCTTGCATCGATCTATCTCAACCTCCAACTAAAGATAAAGAATATCTCTTTCACATTCAATTAAGTGTTTGGCAAATTCTTGCAAATGGAAGGTGAATCATGCTCAATCGGTTTCAAGGGTAAGGCTTTTTAGTAAGGTGGTTTCAAACAAATTCTTTTGGTGGTTTTCTCTCGAAAAACAAAATGGAATGCTAGACAGTTGTGAAAACTATCTAAGACTGAGAACAATTTGGGCATACAAAGCTTAACTCTTGATGATCTACCCTTTTCTCATTCACTCTCTTTTTTTTATTTAAACCTCCCAGAATTAAACTACCCACATCCTTGATTTTAACTCTTTTTTTTTTTCTTTTTTTTTTTTTAATTTTATTTATTCCCTAAGGTTTAGACTTTTAAACTTTAAATTCCTAGCTCTTTCTCTTTTCTCTTTTTTTTTTTCTTTTTCTTTGCTAAACTGCTAATATAAATATGTATATATCCTTTTCTTTCTATCTAGGACATAGCAAGAATTTTTCTTCTTTTTTTGTTTTTTTTTTACTATGAGACTTAGAGCTAATTGATTCTAACCTTAGGGACTTTCTTCTCTTTTTTTATTATTCCACAACCCAACCCCAAATGAATATTCTAACCACCTAACTTTCAAAACCGAATCTATTAGCTAGTTCAAATCTAACTTAGCTAAATCAAGAGGCAGTTCTTTGTTGTTCTCAATACTCTCAAGGTTTCACAACCTATAGTACAATGAAAGAGGCCTCATTCAACAATTCACAACAAGATTTGAAAGAAAGGTTTGGGTTCATGGGTAGGACAAATGAATCGGGTTAAACGAAAAGATTGGTAAAAAGTGGAGTGCTAACCCGCGTTTAGAGTTACCATGAGCAAGTATTAAAGTTCCATAAGCAAGACAATTAAAGTTCAAATTAAATCCAATAATATAGAGATGTTCTAATGTTCAAGCAAGTGGAGGAAGCACTCAATCGACACAAAGGGTCTAAGCAAAGATTTTTCATTTTTTTCCAAAGACTGATCTAGCAACAATGAATTGTGACTAAGGGCTATAGCTTCAATCCAAAGGTTTGATTTTAAACAAGGTGGTTTTAATCATTGTCCCCTAAGATGCATATGCAACAATCCTATATGAAACAAACTAGACTCAATCCTAATATGTAAATGCAACTACATGAACACTCTTTTTTTTTTTTCAAGATTTTTCAAATTTTTTGGGTTTTTTAATGCACATAGATGCAGACTCAAATGAATAAAAATAGCATGCAAAAATTTGAAATAATAAAAATAAGAAAATAAAACACAATGTTAAATACATTCTAGGACCCTCCCCCAAACTTAAATTACACAGTCCCTGTGTAAATAAAAGTTGGAAAAGAATCCAAGAATCACACAAAATTAATGAAACTAAATGCAATGGTATATACAAGTGTTGGATGAATATGGTACCTCATGGGTTGGAGAAGAAGGAGGTTGCAGCAGCCTCCATACTCACCAACGTGTAGCCAGGGTCGTCGCCGGCTTCAGCAGGTGCCGGTGTTTGCTCGTCAGAAAGCTCAGTAATGTGCACAGACGACTTACTCGGACCAGCATCCGAGGTGTTGATCGAGGGTGGGATCGCGTAGCTCATCAGGTAGGGGATCGGGTAGTACGACGAAAATGGCGGCAGAGGTCCAGAATGATCACCCGTGTATCCACTGGCAGGGTGCATCGTGTATGGCATCATGAATGGCATCTGGTAGGGCGGAAGGAAGATTCCAGCATAATCACCCGATTGGGTGCTCGACGGGTGCATCGGATAGTTCATCGTGTATCCCATCGGGTTGGGCGTCGGGTAGGCGTCAGAATGGCTTCTCCTCGATGCTTCTGGTTGGGTGATGTCCTCCTCAGCTTGGGGCTCGTATGATGATGCTCTTTGAGGTTCCGGAGGTGGCAGTCCTCGAGTTTTTCCCAGCGGTCCGCTTCTCCCCATCCAATTAGGTGCTTGTGCCGAGGTAGGAGCCAAGGCACAACTTGCCTTGTCTTGCAACTCCTTGATTTGACCTCCCATTGTCTTCACCGAACCAGCAAGGTCTTTTACCTTCTTTGCCAAGAACTTGTTCCATCTTCATCAGCCAGCCGATTCTCTTGTGAGCTTCCCTCACTCCAACCGGTTGCTTTTGGGAGCATACATACTCCTCAAAATCAAACTCCTCCGAGCTATCTACTTGTCTCTGCCCGGTCTCCTCTTTCTTCTAGCTTCGGACTCCTCCTCCGGGTTGTACAGCTCCTCCAAAGATGGGGCGAAGTCAATGTTGGTTCCCAGCCAAACCTTGGTGCATATGACATTGGGTAGGACCATTTGAGCAGCTCCGGCGGTTGGATGGACAAACTTGAACAGCGTCATGTCATTAGGCCTCTCATAGGCCAAAAATCTCACCAGCACGAGGTAGTCCGCATCCAGCCACCTTGGTTCATGTACAATTCCCTTCAAGGGCACATCGCATGCCACTAGTATTGGTGTGACTAGTCCCCCCAATAGAGATCTCTCCACCTCCTTCTCTTCTTTTCACGGCCCACGATTTCAAGTATAGGAATTGATCGAGTAGCACAAAGAACATGCTAGTATCCGCAACATCTCCTACTAGCGGTGTTCCATCCCTAGCGCTATCCAAAACTCCACACAATGCAATATCTAACAGTTGGAGCTCATGGTCGTTCACATTCCCAGTCTCTTTTCTAGCAAAAAGAGTGCATGCAAGGGACTTGTGAAAATACCTCAAGACAAGGCTCCTTATTTGAGCAGATTTGGAGCTTGTGGACTTGTAGGGGTGCTTGTCTCCTATTGTCAGCCATAGGGACCTCATCTCCTCCTTGCTAACCTCCATACCTTCTCCACTACCAGCTTTGAAGCTATACAGCTTCTCCATCTCCTTGAAACTCAGTCGGTAGTCTTTGTTTCTCAAGGAGAAGGTGATAAACCCGATCCCCCCATCAGGTAGTAGGGTCGGGTGGTCCTCGAAATAGTGCAGCTTCAAGGTTGAAAGGAAGTGGACCGTCTCCTCCTCATATGCTTCAAGGTGAGATCACATCACCTGGCCCAGGTGGCACATATCAAACATAAATTCTACATCTCTAGCGATTCCCAATTGCTTCATGGTCTCTCGGTGAGGGTATCATGTACCAACAAAGCTCATCTTCCGGAAGACCTTGAATAGTCTCGCCGGAGTGTCTACTTCCTTTTGCTTCAGCCTCCGCGAGGCTTGGCGGGTCGTCACTCTCTGCTCCTCTTCTCTCTCCTTTTCCTCCTCCTCGGCGTGTTGATCTTTTTCCTCAACCGCTCTCTCAACTATCTTCTCAGCCTTCTCCGAAGCCGGTCTCTTCCCCCTTGCAATCGCAGCTCTACTCCTTGATCGAGAGGTTTGGATCTCTCCTTGCTCTTCTCCTCCAGCATTAGAATCGACCTCCATAGGGTCGGTAAGGGTCTTTTCGGACGTAGACAGGTCCCAACGTCGAGGAGAACGGCGGACCGTACTCGCCATAGGACTCGGTGAGCAAACTCAGGAGCCTACACGATCGGGTACTCGAGCATCTGGTCGGGTGGTCGATCGGGTTGTGCATCAGGTTGGGGAGGCAAAACGTCCAGCCAACGGTTGGGAATGTGGAAAGTTTCCTCTCCCTTGAGACTCTCGAACTTCGGCGGCATCATCTCCGGTTGTAGCAGCGGCGGAGGTGGATCTTCTTCCCTTCTTTTGATAGGTTTTAGCGGCTGGCTCCATTATTGAATCCTTGAGAGAAAGAAGACTAAATCTCGAGATTAATAGGGTTAGTCCAAAAAAATCGAATAGAGCTCTTTGAGAGAGGAGAATAGAAACTTTAGAAAGCAAAAACTCTAGGGTTAAGAGACACTTATCGCTGATGCTTGGGGAGAGAATGTCGAAACCCCTTAAATAGGCTAGGGTTTGGTTGGTGGGCTTCAACGAGAGTGGGCTTCCTTGTGGAATTCAGACTTCACTCGCTACCCAAACATAGACACGATCAGGCGCGTCGAGTACGGTGTCGGGTTGACACTCGGGTTCCCCAATTTTTCCTCTTTCCAATTTTCCATTTTTTTTTTTTATAGAATTGGAAAAAGAGAAAAATTAAATAAAGGTAAATAAAACAAACAAACTAAAATTAAAAGATACCTTTGGGACTTCCTCCCAAGTGAGCTTGTTTAAAGTTACTAAGCTTGACTCTTCATGCTCCTTAAGTATGGGATCCATGTGGAAGAGGTTCTGGAATCCTCTCCACTATAGTAGGCTGGTTCAAAAGATTTTCCAGGTTTTGTCCAGGTTCCAAGGCAAATGTGGTGTTGACCTCTTCAAGATGTTGCACCTTCCTTTGTTTGGTCTTAGTGGAAAAATCTTGACCATCAATGGTTGGCCTCTTAATCCCTTTTTTCACCTTAAACTCCATCTTGAAATGCTCACCATGCTCTATCTTGATCTTGCCTTGTTTCACCTTGATTACAGCACCAACTGTTGCCAAGAATGATCTTCCTAGAATCTGTGGATCATCCGGTTCCTTGTCCATATCGAGGATCATGAAGTCGGTAGGCACTTCTAGTCTTCCAATCCTTAGAGGCAGATTCTCCAGGATAGCGATAGGATGCCTCACTGTTCTATCTGCCAAAACCAAATATAATTTACTTGGTTTAAAATCAGTGAATCCCAGCTTGTTGGCAACTGAAAGCGGCATAATGCTAACCGAGGCTCCAAGGTCACACAAACAGTTCTTGAAGATCTGAAGTCCTATCGAACACGACTGGATCTTCAAGTTTTTCCTCAATTCTCAGCTCAGGATCCAAGCAAACTCCACTTCTCAGAATCTCAAATCCGATCTCCTTGACAGCTTCGTTAACCTCATCCTCCAATTGAGCTGCTTCCTTGGCAGCTTCCTGCTGAAGCTCATGTGGGGGCAAAAGCTTAGGTGGTGGAGCTTTGCGCTTAGCCATTCGCTCTGCAAGCGCCTCCAACTGAATGTCAAGTGCAGCATTGAACTTTTCCTCTAACTCCCCTCCTACCAGTGCAGGTGGTTGAGGCTAATCTCTTTTCTCAATATCTACTCGATGCATTACCCGATCAACACCATCGTGTAGGTCGTCAGGTTCCACTTCGGGTTGTTCTTCAGTCTGTGATTCTCGAGCCAGTGCTCGATCATCAACTCGATCAGTCTCTTCGGGTGAAGGCTCGGGTTCATACTCGGATATGTAGTACTTGGTCTCATTTTTCAATGGGTGCCCCACATCCTCCCCAGCTTGATCATCACTGTCCCCAGTGAGGTAATCCTCATAGTCATCATCTAGGAAAATGGCCTGAGCAGTTGCATAATCCTTAGGGTTTTGAACATCTTTACCTGGGAGTTGATTGATCTTTTGTGCGGGTTGGTTGTTATGGTGGCCTTCCAGGTAACGAACCTTTGTATTTAGTGATTCGTACTTGGCATTGAGGTCATTGTATCCTGAGTCAATCTTGTTGCTCATTTCTGAGAACCGTTTCGCGATGTCCATAGAAGCTGTAGCTTGATTCTGAATCATCTGCTGAATAAGACCGCGTAACTCAGCTTCTTGTGCTTGGTTTGGTGGACCTTGTTGTTTTTGGAATCCAGGTGGTTTGTTGTAGGTTCCTGAGTATTGCTGGTTAGGTGCATAGCCTTGGTTGTATTGGACAAAAGGCTTCTGTTGAATCTGGTTCCCTTGAACTGCAGATGGGTAAGTTTGGTCCTGAGGATTCGCAACATTCGAGTTTTGATAAGACAGATTCGGATTCGGCTTGAAGTTGTTGTACCCTCTGTTGTAACCTCCTTGGTTGTTTATGTAGTTAACATCCTCTAGCTGCATAGTCTCCCCATCTTGTTGTAGAAACTGCTCTTCCTCAGATATAGCATGAACATGCCTCTGCTGGTTGAGGAGCTGATCGAGCTTGTCATTGAGGGCTTTCATGTCCCTCTTATACTTGGCATCTTCCTCTCCTGTAGATCGCACAGAGCGATCATATTCCTCATTGTAGTTGCCATCAGATTGAGCCAAGTTCTCCACTAGGTCCCAACCTTCATCAACGTCTGTGTTGAGGAAGTTACCATGACTCGCGGTGTCCAACAACATCCGTATCTTGGGGACCACTCCTCTGTATAGTGTGCTCAGCAATGAAGCATTACTGAAGTCGTGATGTGGACATCGAGTAGTGTACCCCTTGAAACGTTCCTAAACTTCATTGAACGTTTCATTGTTCTTCTGTACAAAGCCAGAAATGTCATTTCGCAGCCTTGCGGTTCTGAAGTTGGAGAAGAATTTGGCTAGGAATGCCTTCTTGCACGCTTCCTAAGTGGTGATGGACTCCTTAGGGAGCGATTTCTCCCAGATGTGTGCTTTATCTCCCAAAAAGAATGGAAAAAGCCTGAGCTTTAATCCATCTTCACTGACTCCATTTATCTTAGTGAGGCTAGAGAGCCTATAAAATTCATCCAGATGATCCAATGGGTCCTCCATTGGAAGTCCATGAAACTTATTGCTCTGTATCATTTGGATGAGACTACTCTTGATCTCATGGCACAATGCCATTCCTCTGAGTGTGAGTAGTCGGAGCATCTCCTGCTCCTATATTGGTCCTTTCTTGAGGAGCTGGTGGACCGTTCTGATTATTCATCATCTCCTTAATGATTGCTGGTTCCGGTTGAATCTGTTGTTGTCTGAGTAGCCGAGGTCTATCGATGTTGTCGATGAATGGACTCAGGTTCTGGCTACCTCTGGATCGTGTTTGCATGCATAGGTAGGTATCCGAGTGTGTACACGAGGATCAATTCGATCCAGATGATCGAGTGACGGGTCGAGTGGGTGCTCGGGTTGTACCTGAGATTCAAAACAAACAATGCAAAAGCAAACAAGTTAGTATCTGAAACAAATATAAACAAACGAACTTGATCTAGCAAGTCCTGAAATCCTAAACGTAGCAAAATTAAAACAACCAAATGGCAACGGCGCCAAATTGATAGACTAGGTTTTCACCAAGGGTATCAATCCCCTATGCAGTTGTAGTACAAAGGGTTATCAATCCAAATGGTTGTGTATTGCTAGCAGGAAGGATATGATCAGTACAATACAAGTCAAGCCAAGCAATTAAGGTTTTGGTTCTAACAATCCTAAAATAGACAAAGTAAAAGAATATAAACAAGTAAACCACACGACCTAAGCACTCGATGCAAGCAATCGAGTACATGATCGAGTGGGGTGATCGAGTGGGGTGATCGAGTATGCAAGTGAGATATGAACATCTCGAGGTATTACTTGATGCAGCTTATCGTGTCCCTGATCGGGTAAGTGGTCGAGTGAAGAAAATGCAAACAAATAAAATACAAAAGTTCCTAAGGATGGGGGTAATCGAATCCTAAGTGTTCTAGACCAGTACGGATGCCTTACATGCCTCAAGCAATTATTTCCTAGACAATGAACCTCTAAGACCTTTTCACCACACTTTCGCACTAGCAACAATCAACCTTGAACACACTACCACACTGTCGCACTAGCAATATGAACAAGCAGGCATTAAGAACGATTCATTATTGTCAGTAGACTTAAACTCATCTGATTTTGTCACTCAGAGCTAAGTAAACCTCTAGCATTGGCTAAATCAAGCATTTTATCTACTCCTTTCGGCCTGTAGCATGGTAAACGCCCTAGATCTAATCTCAACCTTTCGGTCTGTTGAGAGCATTAAGAACACCAACCTAGAAGGAAATTTATCAATCATCACAATCAACTAAAGCATCCTAACCGATCAAGAACACAAAATCATCTATCCCATCCCTAGAAACTTTACTACACTACTCGGAGATAGAAACGAATAACAAAGCAATCAAAATAAACAAAAATGACATTGTATTAAAAGATAGAGTAGAGTAGAAAAAGTAAGGAATAAAAATCTAAGAAAACAACAAAATAAAAATGCAAAACAAGAAGAAAAATGTTGAGTCGCTCACTTCTCTCACAGAAGCTCTCGCTTTCTGGCTTGAGGGTCTGCGGCGTGCTCGTTTGCGAGCTAGGGAAAGAGGGGGTTTATATATGGAAACCCATTTGACCTAGCTTCCCAGACTTGCCCGATGGTCTACTAGATAAGGTACACGAGGGTGAAGTCGGGTAACTCCTCGGGTGGATCTTCGGGTGGCTCTTCATGCTCTTGGATCTTCCTTGATTGTGTTGGGGTTCGGACTTGTTCTTGTAGCTTGATGGCTCCTTCGGGTACATGCTCGAGTTGTCCTTGTTTTCCCCATTTTTGGCTCTTTAGCACCTGTTTTCATCCAAAATATGCAAATGTAGAAATGCAACACCCTAAATGCTCTAAAAGTGAATTCCTACAGTAAATGACCTAAAAATGCTAAGTTAGAGGTATGAACAATGCAAAATATGGACAAAAAGGATGCTAAAAACATGTAAATTGGAGAGTTATCAAGCAGCGGCCTTGGCTAAAAAGTATGTGAGGGAGATAGACAGATTGCATGGGGTGCCAGCGAGCATTGTGTCTGACAGGGATTCTAAGATCATTTCAGGCAGAGATGAGCACCAAGGTGCATATGAGTACAGCTTATCATCCCCAGATAGATGGACAGTTAGAGAGGACGATCCAGACGCTGGAAGATTTGCTGAGGATGTGTGTGTTGGATTGGGGTGGCCATTGGGCAGATCATATGAACCTGGTAGAGTTTGCGTACAACAACAGTTATCAGGCGAGCATTAAGATGGCTCCTTATGAGGCTTTGTATGGGAGACCATGCCGTAAACCGTTATGCTGGACTCAGGTGGGGGAGAGGAGCATGTTTGGGACAGATTTTGTTCAGGAGACCTCAGAGAAGATTCGGGTGCTCAAGCTAAACATGAAGGAAGCTCAGGATCGGCAGAGGACTTATGCTGATAGGAGGAGGAGACATCTTGAATTTCAGGTAGGAAACATAGTGTACCTCAAGATGACCATGTTGCCGGGTCCGAACAGGTCATTGACAAAGTCTAAGTTGAGTCCAAGGTTTATGGGTCCGTTCAGAGTGATTGAGCGAGTGGGACCGGTAGCATATAGGCTGAGGTTATGCGTGCGTTCCACAAGGTTTTCCATATTTCTATGTTACGGAAGTGTCTCCGTGAGGATGATCAGCTGTTGGCTAATATTCCTGAAGATCTTCAGCCTAACATGACTTTGGAGGCGAGACCAGTGAGGGTTCTCGGGAGGAGGATCAAGGAACTTCGGAAGAAGAAGATTCCTTTGATGAGAGTCCTTTGGGACTATGATATTGTTGAGGAGTAGACTTGGGAGCCTGAGGCGAGGATGAAGGCAAGGTTTAAGAAGTGGTATGAGAAGCAAGCCACGACTTCAGCTTGTCTAGCCTGGTCCCATCTGTAATCCGTGGCTGGAGCAGGAATGGACTATTCCAGCTCATCTCTCTTGTTTACTTGGTCGCTTAGGGCTAGTTGGTTGTGCGACTAAGTAACAAGATGAGGTGGTAATCGGGGTACAAAATTTCCCTGAGGCGGGGTTTGGAGTGACAGTTTCCTGAAATAGAAGTTTCTAAAAGTGAAAAGTTTCCAAAAGTGGTAAGTTCTATAAATGGAAAGTTTTATGTGAGTTAGAATTGTCCATTTTTAGGGGTTGTGAGCCTTGGAGGGGCTTGTGTGGCCTTAGTGGCAGACTTTTGAGTCAGTGTACCCGTGTGTGGGTGTCTTTTGAGACATTGTGTGGCATTAGTGGCAGACTTTTGAGTCAATGTGCCCGTGCGTGGCGGTCTTTTGAGACATTGTGTAGCCTTTGTGGCGGGCTGTTTAGCCAATTGTGGGGCCTTTGTGGCGGGCTGTTTAGCCAATTGTGTGGCCTTGGTGGCGGGCTGTTTAGCCAATGTGCCTGTTTAGGAGGTCCTTCGGGACGTGTAGCCTGTTAATGCGATCCTTCGGGATGTATGGTCTTCGTGACGGTCTTTCGGGACAAGTGGTCTTCGTGACGGTCATTTGGGACGAGTGGTCTTTGTGACGGTCCTTCGGGACAAGTGGTCTTTGTGACGGTCCTGTTGAGGATATTTGTTTGGCCTTGGTGGCGGTCCTGTTTAGGACATTTGTTTGGCCTTGGTGGTGGTCCTGTTTAGGACATTTGTTTGGCCTTTGTGGCGGCCCTTGTGGCATGTATATGATCCTTGTGTGGTCATGACGTATTCTAGTGAGGGGATATGTGGTTGGTAGGACATTGTGATGTTTTACGCGAGCCACGGGAGGGAAACCTGGATAGGGATAGGACTCAGACGTGTTCAGAATTGTTTGCTCGCGACTCTTGGGGGAATTTGGTTCTCCTAGTACTGCAATATTATGTGACTTTGTGGCTTGGTAGTATAGTTGGTATATCGATTTCGGATGACGATCCGGGAGCGCGCTGTAGGGTGGCAACCCGAGAGACGAATATTGGACTTCCTTATATATTATGGCATGCGGGCTTAGGCCAGATGAGGAACCAACATTATGGCATGCAGGCTTAGGCCTGATGAGAAGCCTATAAAAACTCAAGGTTGAGACCTATGAGTAAAGGAAAGTCCAAAAGCCGAGAGTAAATAATGCCTGGAACGTGAGTCTATTGCCTAGAGATGACCTTTCGTAGATCGGTCGGAGGAGTGTGGGCCGTAGAGACAGTTGCACATGAGTCCTTGACTGATGGTTGTTCGAGATTCGAGGATGAGTCTATGTTGGTGGGGGAGAATTGTAACATCTGCGAACTGAAATACTGATTTAGAGGGTGCATCGGTCGATGCAAGGTTGGTTTTCTGCGGTTTGACTTAAGTTAAACACTGTGTTTTGGGTTAGGAAAACCTTTAACTCGAGTTTTGTCTCATTAGTCGTGTTTAGCCGCTTTTGAGAGATAGTAAAGAGACAAAAGGTTTCTTAAGTGTTCTTGAGAGTTCTTGAGGAGTTTGGGAGATTGGAAGCTGTTTCCTGTAGAGATCTGTAGCTGAGATCGTTGTAGGAGCTTCTTGAAAGTGTTTTCTTGCTTGTTTGAGGTTCAGAATCGTCTTGGCAAAGGTTAGTGCTTGACCATGGCTTAGCTAAGCTTGAGATCTCTCTGATTTGCTTGTTATGTGTTGTTAGGCTTGTTAGATTGTTATTTGGGACGTTAGGAAGCTTTTTTGTGGCTAGGAATCGAGTTTTGTGGTTGTAGGAACGAAGATCCGGCGAGAAGCTTCGGGGAAAACGAGGCTCGGCATGTGCATCGGTCAATGCAAGTGCGAGGACAGCGCGTAAAACCTAGGGTTTCCATGCTATGTCAAGCATGCATCGGTCGATGCAATGGGAGCATTGGTGGATGCATATCATGCGTCTATTGATGCAACCCCAGCTGGTGTCGGTCGATTCACGCTTGGTGTCGGTCGATCAGGGTCCTGGTTTGTTAATGTTGATTGTTGATTGTTGGTTGATGGTTAGAGATGTGTAAGATCCGCGAACCAAATTTCGCATTTTGGGTCTGAGTGTCGATCGACACCCTTGGTGTATCGATCGACACTATGATTTCCGGTTTTGACAGGTTGGTTTAAATGGCTGGTTGGTTCGGTTTGGTTCAATAAGGAATATCTAAACCGTGTATTAAAGAAAAGGACGACCCAAGTCGAGGGTTTTTTATTGTTTGTCGCCATTGAGTGAGAAAAAGAGAGAAAAAGGAGAGAAAGCATTGGAGAGTGTTTCTGTGAGTTTTTGGGTTTGTTCTTGGTGTTTTTGGAGAGATCTGTGGCTGTAGAAGGGAGAGCTGTTGCTGGTGTTGTTCCCCACCGTTTCTCAATCAAATCTTCCTGCAAAGAGGTGAGTGTCTGACCATGGTTGATCTAAGCCTGAGATCTCTTTTGTTTGGTTGTTCTTTGTTGCTTGTGGTGTTTTGCTTGCTTGGGTTGGTTGGTTTCGTGTTTCTATAGGTTCATGAGACGTTTGGGAGAGTTTGGGACAGATTGGAGGCGTTTTGATACAAAGATTTGACGTTCGGACTCCTGAAGTTCGTTTCTACGAAGGCAGTGTCAATCGACACCCATAAGGTGTGGGTCGACACCATGTTGTGCCAGCATCGATCGACACCGACTTAGCATCGGTCGACACCAGTCTCATCAGAGACTTGTTTTCCTGGTTTGATGTATTGTTTGTGTTTGTTTGCTTGCTTAAACATGAGAGTCTCAGATGCTTGTGTGTATAACCTAGTAGATGGGAGGACAGCCTCACTAAGTATTTATGATATACTTACGCATCTCAATTGTTGTTTGTGGTGTGCAGGTAAATGCAAAGTGTGATTGTGGAATCAAAGGTGATGCGGAGGAGGATGTTCTAGAGGCTTGATTGATTGTGGTCTAGCTCTTGTTAGGTTGCTAGTGTTGAGTTGATAGAACAATGTAGGATGTTGGAACTTGGTTATTTCATTGTTGGTTATGGATTATTGCATTGTTGGTTATTGGATTGTTATTGTTGGAAATCTTATTGGTTTAATGGAATTGTTTTGTTATCCGCTGTTGTTGATTTGTTGCTAGGTTGTTAGTGGGTATGGGATCACTAGTGAATTATTATTATTATTATTTTTTAAAAGGAAGGGTTGTTTCAAGATGTCTCTATTGCTTGTGTGTATAGCCCATTAGTTGGGAGGATTGCCTTACAGAGTGTTTATAAAGTACTCATGCATTGCAATTTGTGTTTGTGGTGCAGGTAAAGGCAAAGTGTGATCGTGGAATCAAGGCAATGAAGAGGAGGGACTTGATTGGTTTTTGACAGGCATTGCTAGGTTGCTAGAGTTGGGTCATTAGAAACATTGTTAGGTTGCTGGTTCTATGTTTCCTGTTGGTTGAATATTGGATATTGTTTGTGTTATAATATTGGTTCTATTATTGGATATATGTTGGATATTGGTATTTGTTATTTGCGCTGTTGTTTGTGATTGTGGTTAGGTGGCTAGTGGATATGGGATCACTAATTGTAGTTTATTTATTATTTATTAATTATTTATAACAAAACCGGTCGGGTCGTTTCAATATTCGTTTACATGTTCTTATTATTATCGTAACTTGACAGGTTACCGTCTAATGCTGTTGATTTAGTACAACTTGATGGTGAACCAAGCCCTCAAAAACTAAAGGTTTCATTTTGCTATCAGAGCCCTTAGGGTTTTAGGTCTAGGGTTCACTGTGCTTTTGCTGTTGATGTTTTGGATGTCATGCGAGAGTTGATTGTGTGAGTTAGTAAATTGTGTGTGGCATGAGGTCCTAGAACATCCTCTTCGAGCCTACTTTATGGTTCCACGGTGAGTTGTGTTCTTGTGTTATTAGAGTTATTTGTTGCTTAGCCTTCTGTTCTTGGTGATACAGATGGTTAGAGGTGAGGATGCTGTTGGTTGCGGGCGTGGTCGTGGTCTTGGTCGTGGTCGTGGTTGGGGACGAGGTCAGTTTCCCGAGGCCAGTGAGAGTGTGACCTAGAGCATGGCAAGTGAGGAGGTAGCAGAGTCACAGGTTAATCCTAGTGCGTCTGAAGACCATGCTGGTTTTGGTGACGGTAGGGCGGATGGGCCCGGTGTCGGTCACGGTGTTGCCCCAGGTGTGAGGGTTGCAGCGGAGGGTGCTCCAAGCAGGGAGGATGTCTTGATGGACTTGCTAGCTCAGGTTTTGGCGTGGCTTCCAGCAGCAGTTCCGTCAGTGGTTGGTGGGCAGGTTCCAGTAGTGCCACCAGTGGTTGGTGGGCAGGTTCCAGTGGTGCCGCCAGTTGTAGGTGGGCAGGTTCGAGCGGTGCAGCCTGTGGCAGATTTGCAGGCAGGTGTGCAGCCGGGGTCCAAGGCAGTGGACGCTCAGTATGTGCAGATGATGGTGCAGCTGCAGCGAGTGGGACCGGGGTCTTTCTCGGGAGGTACGGATCCGAGTGTAGCGGATGAGTGGAGAGAGCGGATGGAGGATCTTTTCCGGTTGCTTCGGTATCCCGACCAGTTTAGGGTGGATTTGGCACTGCACTACTTGTCAGGTGATGCACGTGTGTGGTGGAGGTCGGTGACAGCACGGAGGGTGCAGCAGGATATGACTTCGGGGGATTTTGTGAGGGAGTTTAACTCTAAGTATTTTCCACAGGAGGCTCTTGATCGCATGGTGGCAATGTCCTTGGGGTTGATTTAGGGGGACCGTACAGTGCAGGAGCTGGATGCAGAGTTCAGTCGGCTTGTGGGGTATACAGGCCGGGCATGAGAGCCAGAATCGGCTCAGGTGCGGAGGTTCTTGTTGGCTCTGCGGGATGATCTGAGGACTCGGTGCAGAGTGAGGAGCTATGCTACGAGAGCGGAGCTGGTTGAGGTTGCAGCTAGGATAGAGGACGACTTGAGGTCACAGGTGGTTGTGGTCAGTCCTTCAGTGCAGGCACAGCGGTCCCAGCCGCATTCTGTTCCTAGCAAGGACAGCAAGCCTGCGCATGGGCAAAAGCAGAAGTTTGATGATATGCAGAGATCGAGGTACGGTGGTGCGAGATGCTTTGGGTGTGGTAGCAAAGACCACAAGGTGACCAACTGTCCGCAGAGAGGTGAACAGCGGGCAGTGACGGAGCAGCAGGCAGTGATGGAGCCGCGAACAGATACTCGAGTGTGTTACTACTGCAGGGAGACAGGGCATATCAAGCCTTGTTGCCCCAAGTTGCAGCAGATGGAAGTAGCAGCGGTGCAGGCTGGAGGTCAGCGAGGAGTGCAACAGGGTGTGCAGCCGGTGGGTTGGACCGAGCCGATGTCGCGGGTGTACTCGACTGTGGAGACCGGTGGCACCAGTGCAGGAGCGATCACAGGTATAACTTCTGAGATTCAAACTTGGTCAATTCAATAGTTCAGATTATGTTCATTTTTGCTTGTGATTGAATGTTAGGTTCTCTGATAACATCATTATTTTACTCATATTAGCTATAGTTTTCATATGCATTTAGGAAGATTTTGATAGGATTTCAAGTATAAAAGGTCTATTATCACATATTTCAGGTTTCAAGAAGGTTTTACAGGTTTTATTACAATTTGGAAAAAAAGACAAGGAAAATACGTTTTAGGAAAGTTTCAGTGCTTTACAGTACGGGAACTTTTGAAGGGCTTCCAGAACTCAAAATATATCATTCGTGGTGTCTATAGAAAGCTGGAAGAGTCATCGTTCTCCTCGAAGTAGAATCAAGCCAATCCATTCTATCATCGGGAAGTTATTCCCGATTTACCGAGACGTGTTATAAACCGACGTAAGAAGAACCGACCTATCGATGAGCTTTTATTCAAGGCCTGACCAGCGACCATCACGGCGGCCCAGTCCAAGCCTCCTCCACGGTCCATAAGCCTATTTTGCCGCCCCTTATCCTGCACTCAAAAAGAAAAGACGTTTCTAACCATACAAACCCTAAATCCAAGACAAAACCCTATAAATACTCTTAAAACCTAGGGTTTCAAGGTGTGCTTCCTTTGTTCCTCTAAGCTCTTCATCCACGCCACCAGCAGCTGATCTAGAGACGACCAGAGACTCCTTTACTGCCGTCGAAGCTCTTCCTCTCTCACCTCCTCTTAGAAGCCATCGCCGAAGTCACCAATCTCTCTTTCTACTCTTTCTAGTTATTTCATACTATCTTTGTTTTGGGATCAAGTTACTTTTGTGACAAATAGAGAAGTTTACTTTGAACCCCCTTTTGTTTATTGATTCACTTTTGATGCTATACTTTATATTATCAATGCCGTTTCTTTGCATCATGAGCGAGTAGTTTACTTTGTTGGGTTCTATGGGGTGATTCAAGGGGAATTCATAGGTTCGCTTCAATTAGGTTTTTTGATCTTATTTTCGGTTTTATAATAGAGTTCTTTTGAGACATCTTTATCTTAATGCTTATACTTGGATTGATCACCAAGTGCTGATCTAGAGAACGAGAGCGCTAACCGTGTTATCCTACTTCTCCAAACTAGTGTTATACCGAAGCTTTGCTCGTAACCTGCGTAAGTTGAGTTGGAAAGTTTGGTGAATGTATCGAACATGTTTTACTAGCTGGTTCACATGCGTCGTTGCCTACGAAAGTTGAGTAATGGAATGTGAAGACTTTAGACTTTCATTCTATGAGAATAGCTTGTTAGTTCATTAGTGTTTTGTAGTTGAGAACCTAGACCGAAAATTAGTATTTACTTGTTAAATCTTACACTTAATATTGCTTAGAACCATGAAACCCCTAAGATGACTCCCAAAACGCCCAACGCCTTAGCCTTATAGTTTTAAACCGTTTTGTTTATTTGCAATAGTTTTTAGGAAAACCAAAACCCCAATCTCTTACTTCGTCTTAGCCATAGTTCTTTCTCTTTTAATTCAATTTGTGTTTGCTATTACTCTTTGTGGGATCGATCCTAAAATACTACAATTGATTAACTGTGGACTTTCAGTCGTCGTGTAGTCTTTTCAGGTAAAAGATTTGGAGTGAAATTCTACACACATCATTCTCAACACATGAGGTTTGTGTAGGGACCTTGTCAGTGGGCGGGTTTATATCCCACGTTTTGTTTGACTCTGGAGCAACTCATTGCTTCATTACTCCGGAGTGCGCGGAGAGCGCTAGTATCAGTGGAGATCCTGGTGAGAGCATGGGTGTTGTCAGGGTTGCAGGAGGGAAGTTCCTGAGAGTCTTTGGTCGAGTGAGTGAAGTGGAGATTCAGATTGCAGGGGAGTCAAGACCGGCAGATTTGATTATCAGTCCAGTGGAGTTGTATGATGTGATTCTGGGTATGGATTGGTTGCATCGTCATGGGGTGCATTTGGACTCGTACAGGGGCAGAGTTGTCTTTGAGTGTCCAGAAGGGAAGTTGGTTTTCAAGGGAGTGAGACCGACTTCGGGGAGTCTTGTGATCTCGGTGGTGCAGGCTGGGAAGATGGTCGAGAAGGGGCGCGAGGCCTATTTGGTTACAATTTCGATGCTGGAGTTCGATGCCGGAGTTAGTGGGGCAGTCTTCTATTGGAGGTATTCGGGTTGTGGAGGAGTTTGAAGTTGTGTTCTAGTCGTTGCAAGGGTTACCACCATCTCGGTCTGATCCCTTCACGATAGAGTTGGAACCGGGGACAACGCCGTTGTCTAAGGCGCCCTACAGGATGGCTCCAGCAGAGATGGCAGAGCTGAAGAAGCAGCTGGAGGATTTGTTGAGTAAGGGTTTTATCCGTCCTAGTTGTTCACCGTGGGGAGCACCGGTTCTGTTTGTTAAGAAGAAGGACGGGAGTTTCCGGTTGTGTATCGACTATCGGGGTTTGAACAGAGTCACTGTGAAGAACAAGTACCCTCTCTTGAGAATTGATGAGTTACTGGACCATTTGAGGGGTGCTACTTGGTTCTCCAAGATCGACTTAGCATCAAGTTATCATCAAATTCCAATACATGAGGCAGATGTGACGAAGACTGCCTTCAGGACGAGATACGGACATTATGAGTTTGTGGTGATGCCGTTCGGTTTGACAAACGCGCCAGCTGCGTTTATGAGATTGATGAACAGCATGTTCCAGGAGTTTCTGGACGTGTCAGTCATCATTTTCATCGACGACATCATGGTATATTCCAAGAGTCCTAAGGAGCATGCAGTACATCTGAGAGCAGTTCTGGAGAAGCTGCGGGACCAGAAGTTGTTTGCTAGGCTGAGTAAGTGCAGTTTTTGGCAGCGTGAGATGGGGTTCTTAGGCCACATTGTTTCTGCAGAGGGAGTTTCGGTGGATCCCGAGAAGATTCAGGCCATCAGGGAGTGGCCGAGGCCACAGAGTGCCACTGAGATCCGAAGGTTTCTGGGGTTAGCGGGTTTCTACAGGCGGTTTGTTTGGGGTTTTGTGATTATGACTCAGCCGATGACTAAGCTTACAGGGAAGGAGGTCCCATTTGTGTGGTCACCAGAGTGTGAGGCAAGTTTTGTAAGTCTCAAGTAGATGTTGACTACTACACCGGTGTTAGAACTGCATGAGCAGAACGAGCCCTATGTTGTGTATACAGTTGCTTCTGGAGTGGGGTTGGGTTGTGTGCTTATGCAGCAGGGGAAGGTTAAAGCCTACGCTTCGTGGCAGTTGCGGAAGCACGAGGCTAATTATCCTACTCATGATTTGGAGATGGCTACGGTGAGTTTTGCTCTGAAGATTTGGAGGTCTTATCTGTATGGCGGGAAGGTACATGTATTTACAGATCAAAAGAGTTTGAAGTACATTTTTACTCAGCCTGAGCTGAATTTGAGGCAGAGGCGTTGGATGGAGTTAGTAGCGGATTATGATTTGGACATAGCTTACCATCCTAGTAAAGCTATCCTAGTTGCAGATGCCTTGAGTCGGAAGCAGGCGGCTTCGGCTCAGGAGCAGGATATGGAGGCGTTGGTAGGTGAGATTAGTGCATTGAGGTTGTGTGCTATCTCACAAGAACCTTTGGGTTTGGAGGCCGCCGATCGAGCGGATTTGTTGAGCAGAGTGCGGTTAGCTCAGGAGAGCGATGAGGGGCTAGTGAATGCCTATAAGGCTGCGAGTTCGGAGTACCAGGTCTCTGCTAATGGTACTATCCTTGTGCATTGTCGGGTCTGTGTGCCCAAGGGTGAGGATTTGAGGCAGGAGAGACTGAGTGAGGCTCATTCGAGCAAGTTCTCTATTCATCCAGGAGCGACCAAGATGTATCGTGACCTCAAGCGGTATTATCACTGGGTCGGGATGAAGAAGGACGTAGCTGACTGGGTTGCGAAGTGTGACACTTGCCAGCTAGTGAAGGCGGAGCATCAGGCTCCTGGTGGATTTTTGCAGAGTTTGCACATTCCAGAGTGGAAGTGGGATATGATCACGATGGACTTCGTGATGGGATTTCCTGTGTCGAGGACGTTTGATGCGATTTGGGTCATTGTGGACTATTTGACTAAGTTTGCGCACTTTCTGGCCATCAAGAAAATAGATGGAGCAGCGGTTCTGGCCAAGAAGTACGTGAGGGAGATAGTCAGATTGCATGGTGTGCCTGCTAGTATTGTGTCTAATAGAGATTCTAAGTTCACCTCGGTGTTCGGGAAGGCGTTTCAGGCAGAGATGGGCACGAAGGTGCATATGAGTACAGCCTACCATCCTCAGACGGACGGTCAGTCGGAGAGGACGATCCAAATTGTGGAGGATTTACTGAGGATGTGCGTGTTAGATTGGGGTGGTCATTAGGCAGATCATTTGAGCTTGGTGGAGTTTGCTTACAACAACAACTACCAAGCGAGTATTGGGATGGCCCCTTATGAGGCATTGTATGGGAGGCCGTGTCGTACACCGTTATGTTGGACTCAGGTGGGGAGAGAGGAGCATATATGGTGCGGCTTTTTTTCAGGAGACCTCGGAGAAGATTCGGGTCCTGAGGCTGAACATGAAAAAGGCTCAGGATCGGCAGAAGAGCTATGCTGATAAGAGGAGGAAGGATCTTGAGTTTCAGGTTGGTGATAGAGTGTACCTCAAGATGGCCATGTTTTGGGGTCCGAACAGGTCATTGTCAGAGATTAAGTCGAGTCTGAGGTACATGGGTCCGTTCAGAGTAGTTGAGCAGGTGGGACCATTGGCACCGACTGGAGTTGCCTGAGAATATGCGTGCGTTCCACAAGGTATTTCATGTGTCGATGCTGAGGAAGTGTCTTCACGAGGGTGATCAGTTGTTGGCTAAGATTCATGAGGATCTTCAGCCCAACATGACTTTGGAGGCGAGACCGTTGAGGGTGCTCGAGAGGAGAGTCAAGGAACTTCGGAAGAAGAAGATTCCTTTGATGAGAGTCCTGTGGGAATGTGATGGTGTAGAGGAGCAGACTTGGGAGCCCGAGGTGAGGTTGAAGGCAAGGTTTTAGAAGTGGTTTGAGAAGCAGGCCCCGACTTGAGCTTGTCTAGCCGGGTCCAAGTTATAGTCCGTGGATGGAGCAGGTACAGAGTATTCCAGCCCATCTCTCTTGATACTTGGTCGTTTAGGGGTGGTTGTTTGTGCGACTAAGTACCAAGATGAGGTGGTGCTCGGGATGCGGATTGATGGCTTGGAGTGTTGTATCTTATTTTCTTATGTATTTTCGTTTAGGTTGTAACGATTATGACATTTTTGAGATTAATAAGTTGAGTATTTTTCTTTATGTTTGACTGTTGTTGTCACGGAAAGTTTCCATAAATAGAAAGTTTCCACAAAAAGAAGGTAGATCTAGTCGGGAGATAGTCGATGGCATCAGACTTGTTTGCTCGCCGTGAGGGCCCAACTCGTGTGATACCGATAGCTCGATGGACTTTGTGGCTAGAGAGTGGGAGTGGTATGTTGCCTCGGATGACGATCCGAGAGCGCGCTTTAGGGTGACGACCCAAGAGCGAGATATTTGAGACTCCTTGGATACCGTAGCTGTGAGCCGCGGCTTGGCAGTGAGCCGGTATTTCTAGAGGGTTGCGACCCGAGAGTGGGGGGAGTGCGTGTGTGTGACTTCCTGGATGTCGTAGCTTAAGGCGGTTGGCCTGATAGTGAGCCGCCATGATTCGTTGGTTTCGACCACGGATGGGGGAAGCACTGAGTTGTGAGCAAATAGTGTCTTTGATGTGAGTATATTGGTTAGAGGGAGACCTCGTGGTTCAGTCGGAGGTGTGTGGGCTGTTGCGACAGTTGCACGGCAAACCTTGGCTGACGGTGTTCAGTCCGGTCGGAGGACGTGCGGGCCATGTTGACGGTGGCACGGAGGTCCTTGACAGATGGACGGTGCTTCAGGATTCAAGGACGAATCCTTATTGGTGGGGGAGAATTGTAACATCCGCGAACAAAATATCGCATTTTTGGTCTGAGTGTCGATCGACACCCTTGGTGTTTCAATCGACACCATGATTTCCGGTTTTGACAGGTTGGTTTTAATTCCTGGTTGGTTCGGTTTGATTCAATTAGGAATCTCTAAACCGTGTATTTAAAGGAAAGGACAACCCAAGTCGAGGGTTTTTGATTATTTGTCGCCGTTGAGTGAGAAAAAGGAGAGAAAGCGTTGGAGAGTGTTTTTGTGAGTTTTTGGGTTTGTTCTTGGTGTTTTTGGAGAGATCTGTGGCTGTAGAAGGGAGAGCTGTTGTTGGGGACGAAGGAGAAGCTTTCTAAGGTGTTGTTCATACTGTTTCTCAATCAAATCTTCCTGCAAAGAGGTGAGTGCCTGACCATGGTTGATCTAAGCCTGAGATCTCTTTTGTTTGGTTATTCTTTGTTGCTTGTGGTGTATTTCTTGCTTGGGTTGGTTGGTTTCCTGTTTCTATAGGTTCATGAGACGTTTGGGAGAGTTTGGGACAGATTGGTGGCATTTTGAAACGAAGATTTGACGTTTGGACTCGTGCAGTTCATGTCTATGAAGGCAGTGTCGATCGACACCCATAAGGTGTTGGTCGACACCATGTTGTGCCAGCATCGATCGACACCGACTTAGCATCGGTCGACACCAATCTCTTCCGAGACTTGTTTTCCTGGTTTGACGTATTTTTTGTGTTTGTTTGCTTGCTTAAACATGAGAGTCTCAGATGCTTGTGTGTATAACCTAGTAGATGGGAGGACTGCCTCACTAAGTATTTATGATAATACTTACACATCTCAATTGTTATTTGTGGTGTGAAGGTAAAGGCAAAGTGTGATTGTGGAATCAAAGGTGATGCGGAGGAGGATGTTCTAGAGGCTTGATTGATTGTGGTCTAGCTCTTGTTAGGTTGCTAGTGTTGAGTTGATAGAACATTGTAGGATGTTGGAACTTGGTTATTTCATTGTTGGTTATGGATTATTGCATTGTTGGTTATTGGATTGTTATTGTTGGAAATCTTATTGGTTTAATGGCCGAAGCCCTCAAAAACCAAAGGTGATGATGAGGTGTTTTTTATTTTGAACGAAAAGACTACTATGAACCAAATCGTTTATGCACTTGAGGTTATTTTCTTAAAGAGAGAACTAATATCACGTAACTTAAATCGTTTTTCAAAACTCTGTAGGATAACGAAAGTTTGGTTTATTCTTTAAACAATTTGTGCAGGCGCATACATGTGTGACAATCGGGATAATTTATTATGTTGAAGTGTTACTTAAATGGTATTATATTCCCTGTAAGGTTTGCAATAAGAAGGTGCAGCCGTATCCACTAGAATCTCAATTTGGAAAAGATTTACTTTATTGTTGTGGAGTTTATGATGTTGATGTTACGGATGTTGATTACAAGTAAGTTTCACTTAGATTGTTAAAATGTTTATTAATATTTGTGATCTGGAACTATATATACATTTAAAATTATGCCTAACTAATTTATAGGTATAAACTCATACTTCATGTTGGGTACGGAAGTTCTCAGAATATTAAGCTGCTCTTCTTTGACGGTCTTGCCCAACTATTTATTGGAAAAAAAGGCTGAAGAACTGGCATTGGAAAATTCTAAAGTAAGTATTAGAACATCTGAACTCCTTTAGTTTAAAAATATATTAACAAATATTAAATCAAGTGTTCACTTATTGTTAGGAGGATACTTCAGCTATTCTAGAATCTCTTTCGGTCTTTCGGTTCCACCAATGAATTATGTTCCCCAGCCAGTCCACCGGCAGCCGCCTATCCGCTACGTACATTACTTAGGCTTTTCAACCCTCGGAACGTACAAGGCGTTGTGCTGGTCTGGACTAGACCGTACTATTTCCACTTGTCCGAATATATATATATATGAAAATATCTCGATTTATTACATATATAGGCAAAGTTTACATTCGTCAAAATTACTTAAGAAAAACAGTTGGATCCATTCGACTAATACAGCATGTTCATGAAACATGGATTTGCAACACAGCACAAAAACACCCTATCCGGTTTCCTAAGTCCAACTCTACCCACATACTTTCCCTGCAAGAAAGTCAATGGAGGAGGAGGGTGAGTAATCTAAGATTACTCAGTGAGTTGGACAACTAACATGCTATCCTATCTCATCCAACTACTCCAAGCAACAACCCCAAACAAAGCATGTAATGCGGAAACATAACAAGCAAGCAATCAATCAACAAGCAAGCAATCAATCAACAAACAATCTAGAAAACAATCAAAACACATGACTCTTCTAGATTTTTCCCTCTAACTTGGCCTCCACGCCACTTCACCCGCAATCACTGCCAGGTGGAAAAGTCCTAGCGGTGCATCAAGATAACTTGACCACCCTAGACTACACATGCAATAGGTCAATCAAACGGATATCCACATCAACGCTTGAGACCTACCATGTTGTAACCTCAAATGCCATAGATCAATCAAGCGGATATCCACATCAACGCTTGAGGTCTACCATGGAGCAACTCACATCCTGGGGAAAATACTTCCTAGGGAACTCCAACACATCCTAGGGCCCCTTGATCCTATGTCCCATCCCATCGACACACTCTGCATTGATACCATAAAGGCAATCTACCGGACAACCAAATCCTCCGCATTGTTACCCCCAAGTAATCAACCGGACACACACAAAGCCGCATCGTCATGCGGTTCGGGCTAGTAGTTAGCTAGACACCGAAGGTTGTCCTGCCATGAGATCCCTCTGGATTAGCTCACCAGACAAAATCACCACACTGATGGGAACAGAGATCGACTTCTAGCTAAGAACCGAGACGTCGACTCAAGCACTAGCTAGAACATGTACTCAATTCTAAGTCTATCCACACAAAGAATTAGCACATACTAAACATACAAAGCAAGCAAGAAAACAAGCACGCAAGCAAGTAGCCAATTAAGCAAGCAGTCAACAACCAATCAAACACACAATCACACAAAAACTTAAGAAGCAAGAAAAATACTCATGCAACTTAAGTTAACTACTCATGCATGCAATCCTAACATGCACCCAACCCCAAAATAAAGTTTTAGGATAATTATCCACATTTTAATTAATAATTCTTTCCACGTTCACACATGCATCGGCTCTCTCCTTCCTAGAGATTCTCGCATGACTTACAAAAATATATCTCCCAATGAACCGATCTCACATCAAGTCCATGGGAATATTTTCTCAAGTTTTGGGGCCCTCATGCGGCTCTTTTCGTCCTGGAGATTCTCGCATGGCCTCACCAAAACAGCCCATCCCGTAGACTGGTCTCACATCCAAATTCATGAGGATACACTCAATTTTGGGGCCCTCATACGGCTATTTCCGTCCTGGAGATTCTCGCATGGCCTCACCAAAATTTCCCTCTCATCAATTGATTTCACATCCAGTCTACGAGGGATTAACCACCTCAACCACTCATGCAAAAATTTAAATAATTAAGTTTTAAACCTGCATGACTCTTTCTTAATCCCAAAATTAAGTAAGAAAATTCTTACTAATTTTTCCATCGATCCCCTTGATCGAGAAAAAATTCTATATCAACAGGCAAGACATTTCACACTTGCAGTTGATTTTTTAGAAATTATTTCTCACCTTCAAAAATTCTCAAAACCCCAAAAATTAAGCATGCAAGGCATTTCACACTTCCAGCTAATTTTTAAAAATGCCATTTTTCCCAAAGAATGCATATAACCCTTCAAATCTAGCATGCAAGGTATTTCACACTTGCAGCCAGTTTGAGAAAAATGCAAATCTACCCCAAGATTGCATAAAAACCCCAAAAATTGCTCTTGTCTACATGCAATCATCTATATCTACATGCAACAAGGAACAACCACTACTAAACAAGGTCGACGCAAGAGCTAGAGAGCGAATGCACCTCCTTAAGCAAGATTCCCAACTTGCTCTCAACAAAAAATCACCAACACAACCAACCAAAGCCTCAACTCTCAACACAAACAAAGCCTCAACTCACCTTAGCTTTGAAGATCTTGGCCGATTTGGACTTCACCACACCACGCCGATCTGACAGCACCTCCGCTTGCTCTTTAGCTCTTACCTTCCTCTAGATCTCCTTCTTCTTATCCTTGGTCGAAAATCAAGAGATTTTCTCTTCAAAAGTTTGAGAGAAAAATTGACAAGAGAGGTTTTGGTTGCAAATGAGAGAGTGAGGGGGTATTTATAGCCCTCTCTCTCATTCTCTCGGCTGGGTAGGTGGCGTTTCTCGCTTGACAAGTGTCAAGAAATTTGCATGTATTTCATCCATACTCTCACTTACGCGCAAGTCTATCTCACTCACTGGCGGAGACATCGTGACATGTGGCGTTGCGCTGCCATGTAGAGAGACCTTACCACATCCTCGTCCATCCGCGTCTTTCTTGCGTCCCAATCTCCCGCGCTTGTCCGCAATTCAAAGTTTATCCGTCTGCGGCTTAATTTTCCTCTTCAGTCCCCGGTCCTTCCGACTGTGACTACCGCTTCTCTCGTCCAACTCCGGACCTCTAGTTCGTGTCATCGACTTCTCTCGTCCGTCTTTGGACCCCTCTTCCGCGATATCGACTTCTCTCGGCCGTCTTCGGACTTTTCTCCGTGACATCAACTTCTCTCGTCCGTCCCTGGACCTTCCGTACCTCCCGTACGTTCTGTCCATGGTCCCGTGGTACTTCAACCGTCTGGCCGGTACGTGGACATTCCGTTCCCATGGTCCTTTTACGTCCCCTTCCCTTTCTCCACGGACATCTTTTTCTTAGACTATCTTTTGGACTTCCACTATCGTCCTCGATCATCCATTGTCAAATTCACCGGATGTCCTAACGGTTCACGTCCGTTCGTCAGTCTTGGACCATTCCGAAACTTGATAACCTCTTTTGCAAGTCACTCGTTTGTTCTTCGAGATTTTCTTTCCTCCGTCTTTTCAAGGTATCTCCACGTCCTTCGGACACGTCTTCTCCGTCCGGTCCGTACTTCTTTATATCGGTCATTACATTCTACCCCTCTTAAAAGAATTTGTCCTCAAATTCTAGCGTCTCGATCACCTCTTTGTGATGTCCATGACTTCTCGTCAATTACGCCTCTGGATATCTCCTTGTCCACCGTTGTATCTTCTCCCATGATACCACCTTGGAGTGACTTTCATCACAACATTAGCTCGATTGATTTGTATCGTCAAAGCTTCTTCATCTCCAGCATTTCCTTGGTCCTTCTGGATTCATACCTCTCTCGGTTATGAGTTTACTCGCACCATACCTTTACTTAACATATCACCCTCGCATCCGTTTGCTCACTTTCTGGTACGCTTTGCTCTCACCCCGTACTTTAGAGTCTTTTCGTAGTCGTTAACACGACTTGGTGCGAATTCCTCTATTCTTCTCCTCAAGTTGGTTCGTCGGAACTTCACTTGGTACTTGACTTTTTGCATAGAGTTTATTTTCTTAACTCATTATCTTCTTGCACACTCTTTCTTTGCCACATTATCTTTTTGCACTCTCTTTCTTGACTTAGTCGATTTTTTTTTTTGCATCAGACTAATACGCCATTTTGATTTCTAACCACTCTCTTGGTTAGATTCCACCGTGCCTATGCCTGCCTCAAAATCCTCTCTTTTCCAAGTTCAATTGTCTCTCCTAGATCAATCGTTCGACCATTCCACATTTTGGTCTTGCAAAAATGCCTTCTCTCTTTTCTCCCCCCAAAATGATTGTCCCTCCCGGATCAATCGTTCGAATATTCCACATTTTTCCCTTGCAAAAATGCCTTCTATCTTTTCTCTCCCCAAAATTATTGTCCCTCCCGGATCAATCGTTCGACCATTTTCTGGAGTTTGTCGTCACGACGACTCTCCTTCCTTGCCTCAGCTACTCCGAGTGTCCTCCCGATCACTCTCGTGCTGTCTCGCTTGTCAGATCGCGTTTTTACGGTGTTTAGGTGAATCATCAATCAATAATGCAAGTGAAAGCAATCTTAAGCATTTGGTTAGTTATGCAACCTATATGCAATCTAAACCAACATGCAACCACACAACTACCACAATCAATCACGCAAAGGGGGTTAGCAAGCAATCACACAACTACCAACCACACAAGGCTAATAAAAATTAGCAATTCTTCCTTAATATTTTACACCAAAAGATAAAAGGGTTCTGCTTGCTACCGGGTTCAATATCTAGTCCTCATGACTTAGATAGAATATTACACACCAAAAGGTAAGTTCTAACCTTCCCCAAAAGGTTTTACACAACACCCTATAACATGGCTAACAGGTGCCTAGGGTTCTCTCAAGAACTTACACATTCTACGGTTGCACTCGCATCTTCAGGCGGCTGGTCGGCACTTGGTTCAGCAGGCGGGTTCAGAGAGGTCGAGGCTGCAGGTTCTGGAGCTTCACTTCCACTTGGTCCACCTTCACCCGCCCTCGCGGGTCTGGTCGGACAGTTTTGCAATTAGTGCCCAATTGCACCATAGCTCCCAACCCTGGAGTGCACAAGGCTGCTCTCCAGCAATGTCGAACTCGGTGCCCAATCTCACCACACACAACACATTGAGCCGTGTTTCTTATCTGCACTCGGGAAGGATTGGTCACTCGCTTCCTCGCTTGTGCCCGAGTTCTTATCATTCCCCTCCGCGGTCGTATCTCCTCACGTTCTGCGGGTCCGATGATATCACTCATAAGCCTGGTCCGTTTCTCACTTCCTTGATAATGCTCCAACCGTACAATCTCCTTTCTCAACCTTCCTTCTTCGTCCAGCTTCTCCACTAGTTCCATCATAGAGTCTCTCAATCTTCGACTCGCTTCCTCCACTTCCTCGTACCTTGGTTCTTGGTCAGGGTCTTTCTCCGGGTCTCCTCTAGATTCACTTCCGGTGATCTCTTGTTCCTCTTCAGGTTCACCCCCGACTTCTTTTGATTCACCTTCAGCGTCAAGTTCTCCACTTGTTCTTGACCACTCTCGGTTCAGTCTCGGCCATTGGTACAGGAACATGCTCGGGTTCTGCCTCAGCCTCACCCTCATGTTCGTGCACTGGCTCCATCTCTACTAGTCTCAACCGCCTTAACAGGGCTTCGTTGTTGAGCTCCACTTCCAGCAGCATCGGGTCCCATTGGCCCATTCTTCTGGCCGCATCTCTTTGGTTCTCAACCTCTTGTGTCTCTGCACTATGGTCTTGTTAACTACGTACTTGGTTTACCCTTGTTACCGGGTCAGCAACCATCTCTCCTTGATCTGGGACTGATATTGGTACTGCCACTAGTTTGGGTTGAGCTCCCTCTCTGACCGCTTCTCTTTCCCTCATTTCTATTTCGATAATGAGGGTTGGTACGCCCTCCTCTTTGCTAGACAACATCTCAACCACCTCCAGTTACTCCTCCTGGTCATCATAACTCAAGTTAGGGTTCCCATCACCCTCAACTCTGTTCACTCCAGCACTGGCTTCTCCGCCATCAATGTGCTCCGGTCCACCGTTGGTTTCAACCCCATCCGGCTCCTCATCGTCTATCTCCCTCATTATCTCCGCCAACATAACCATGACTCGGGTTCTCATCCCTTCTCTTTCGTCCTCTGGTACTGTATCCAGAACCTTCATGGACAACCCCCGTCCGTCTATGGTGATCTGAATCTTCATTGGTACCTCGACCCACGCTGCAGCTGCTTGGTCATCCCAACCATCGTTGACATCCTCGTCATCTCCCAAGCACTAGGAAGGATCAGTCTCAACGTACTGGTTCACTTCCTCACCATTCTCTACACCCACATTCTCAATAGGATCGGACCTAACATGTTGGTCCAGTTCCTCCTCATAACCATCCAGCAACCCATCGAGACTCCAATTGTTGAGGTCGATGGTCGCATGGGTACTCTTCGACTCCATCGAGAGAAAGCCATTATGATGACTTGGCTCCTCCTGCCCTGGACTCTGTCCCCCTGAACCTATGCTACCATCCATGCTACCTGAAGACATCTGCAACACCACCACAACAACAAGGTTTTTGCTAGTTAGTCTAAGGCTCACTTACAACTAAAAAAGCAAAAACTAGTTTCTAAGTGTTGTGTACGAATCATTTACTCGATAAAACATTTTGAAAAGCCCAAGTGGACATGAGTTTTGCAACCCGCTCTGATATCACCGTTGTAACGCCCCCGAACCATCCTTCACTCGGCCGGACAAACCACGGAACGGCCCGGAGATGCCACATAGGAGAACTGTCTGTGATCCGGCCGAGGTTCCACTAAAGAATTAGGCTCCCCAGCCAGTCCACCGGCAGCCGCCTATCCGCTACATACATTCCTTAGGCTTTTCAACCCTCAGAACGTACACGGCGTTGTGCTGGTCTGGACTAGACCGTACCATTTCCACTTGTCCGAATATATATATATATATATATATATATATGAAAATATCTCGATTTATTATATATATATGCAAAGTTTACATTAAAGAAAATCACTCAAGAAAAACAGTTGGATCCATTCGAATAAAACAGCATGTTCATGAAACACGGATTTGCAACACAGCACAAAAACACCCTATCTGGTTTCTTAAATCCAACTCTACCCACATACTTTCCCTGCAAGAAAATCAATGGAGGAGGAGGGTGAGTAATCTAGGATTACTCAGTGAGTTGGACAACTCTCTAACATGCTATCCCCACTAACATGCTATCCTATCTCATCCAACTACTCCAAGCAACAACCCCAAACAAAGCACGCAATACGGAAGCATAACAAGCAAGCAATCAATCAACAAGCAAGCAATCAATCAACAAGCAAGAAATCAATCAACAAGCAAGCAATCAATCAACAAACAATCTAGAAAACAATCAAGACACATGACTCTTCTAGATTTTTCCCTCTAACTTGGCCTCCACGCCATTTCACCTGCATTCACTGCTAGGTGGAAAACTACTAGCGGTGCATCAAGATAACTTGACCACCCTAGAATACACATGCAATAGGTCAATCAAACGGATATCCACATCATACGCTTGAGACCTACCATGTTGTAACCTCACATGCCATAGATCAATCAAGCGGATATCCACATCAACGCTTGAGGTCTACCATGGAGCATCTCACATCCTAGGGAAAACACTTCCTAGGGAACTCCAACACATCCTAGGACCCCTCGATCCTCTGTCCCATCCCATCCACACACTCCGCGTTGATACCTGATAACTCTCTATTTTACATGTTTTAAGCATCCTTTTTTGTCCATATTTTGCATTGTTTATACCCTTACCTTAGCATTTTTAGGTCATTAACTGTAGCAATTCGCATTTAGGCCATTTAGGTTGTTGCATTCATGCATTTGCATATTTTGGATGAAAACATGTGCTTTAGAGCCTAAAATGGGGAGAAACATGGTCAAATCCGAGCATGTACCTGAAGGAGCTATTGAGCAGGAAGAACAGCCCGAACTCCAACCCGATCGAGTAGGATCCAAGAGAAGAAAGAACAACCCTAAGACCTACCCAAGGAGTAACCCGACCTCATCCTCGTGCACCTCATCGAGAAGACCCTCGGGCAGGACTGGGAAGTTAGGTCAAAGGGGTTTCCATATATAAACCCCCTCTTCTTCCTCTCGCCCTAGCACGCCGTATACACTCAAATTAGAGAGCGAGAGCTTCTGAGAGAGATCCTGAGCGACTCAAACACTTTTTCTCTACTTTGTTAGGATTTATTTTACATCTTTTTGCTATCCTTTTAGATTTCTGCTCTGTACTCTTCACTTCTATTTTATTTTGAATACAATGCAATTTTCGTTTATCTATGCTTTTATGTTTTCCGAAATGAAATCTGAGTAGTGAAACAAAGTTTCTAATGATGAGATAGACATTTAGGTGTTCTTGATCGGTTAGGATGTCTTAGCTTAGTTGTTTATGTTTTATAAATTCCTTTCTAGATTGGTGTTCTTAATGCTATCAACAGACCGAGAGGTTGAGATTAGATCACGGGTGTTTTACCATCAAGAGATGTTGATGAAATGATTGAATCAATCAATGCTAGAGATTTACTCACTTAGCCTAGGAGATTAGATGTGTAAGGAGTTTATTGACAATAATGAATCGTTTTGTATTGCCTGCTTGGTCATGTTTCTCCAACGAGAGTTGGGTAGGGAAGTGATCAAGGTTGATTGTTTCTATCACGAGAGTGTTTTAACAAGATTTTAGAGATTCATTGTCTAAGGAATATTTGCTTGAGGCATGTAAGACTTCCATACTGGTCAGGAACACTTAGGTGTCAATTACCCCATCCTTAGGAGCTTTCACATCTTGATTGTTTACATTTTTATACATCACTCGACCCTATACTCAAACTGGTACTCGATCACCAGCTTCGTGAACACCTTCGAGTTGTTCATACTTTCTTTATTTACTCGATCACCCCACCCGATCCTGTACTTGAATGCTTGCATCGAGTACTTAGGTCGTGTGGTTCTTGTTCATTTGATTTCTTTTATTTATTTTAGGATTGTTAGATTAAAACCATATCTCATCTGCTAGTTCTGATCATATCTTATCAATTTGGCGCCGTTGCCATTTGTTATTTCCTGTTACATTTAGGATTTCAGAACTGGCTAGATCAAGTTCTTTTTATTATATCTCGGTACTGAGTGTTTGCTTGTCTGTTTTGGATCTCAGGTGAACCTACGCAACCCCCTACCCGATCCACCACCCGAACCCCTACCCGATCCACTAGCCAAACCCTTACCCGATCCCCCACCCGAACCTGTCTACTCGAGCACCTGCTCGTGTGACCATTCGGATTCTTGATCGGGTATTTGAATACACCAACCGTTTGCCAAGAGAACTGAGACATCACAGGACACTACCGGAGTAGAACAAGAAGAAGTGGGAATGGAAACCCACATGATCAAACTGAACCTCAAAGAAGAAGGAAGATTGGTGATATTGATGCTCCCACAACTTATACTCAAAGGTATGGGATAATACCTCCTGCTGTCCACAACACAACCTTCACAATCAAGAGTAGTCTGATCTCAATGGTTCAGAGCAACAAATTTCATGGACTGCCTACTGAAGACCCCCTTGCAGATCTTGATGAGTTTGATAGGCTCTGTAGCCTCACCAATATAAATGGAGTTAGTGAGGATGCATTGAAGCTGAGATTGTTTCTTTTTCTCTAGGAGATAAAGCCCATAAGTGGGAGAAGACTCTACCTTCTGGAAAAATTACCTCTTGGAATGATTGTAAGAAGGTCTTCCTTGCAAAGTTCATCTCTAGTTCAAGGACTGCACGTTTGTGGAACGAAATTTCAGGATTTCTCTAACAGAATGGCGAGTCTTTCAGTGAAGCATGGGAGCGCTTCAAAGGCTACCAGAGACAATGCCCACACCATGGATTTAACAATGCATCTTTGTTGAGTACTTTGTATAGAGGTGTTATTCCCAGTATCAGAATACTTCTAGACACAACCTCCAACGAAAGTTTCATGAATAGAGATGTCGCTGAAGGTTGGGAATTTGTAGAGAATTTTGCTCACTGCAATAGAAATTACAGTGAGAAATATGATCCCAACTTAAAACCTTGAAACCTTGTGTCTTTTGAAAGCTTCCTCCACTTGCTTGAACATTGAATCATCTCTATATTATTGGACTTAACCTGAACTTAAATTGTCTTGCTTATGGAATTTGAATACTTGCTCATGGTAACTCTAAACTCGGGTTAGCACTCCATTTTTACCAATCTTTTCGTTTAACCTGATTTGTTTTTCCCTACCCTTGAACCCAAATCTTTCTTGCAAACCTTGTTGTGAATTTCTGAGTGAGACCTTTTCATTATGCTATAGGTTGTGAAACCTTGAGAGTATTGAGAACGACAAAGAAATGGCTCTTGATTTAGCTAAGTTAGAATCATTTGGACTAGCTAATAAAATCGGTTTTCAAAGATAGGTGGTTAGCATGATTATTTAGGGTTGGGTTGAGGAATAAAATAGAAACTAAAGAAGAAAATCCCTAAGGTTCAATTTAATTAGCTCTAAGTCTCTAAGTAAAAAAAAAAAAGAGAAAAGTCTTGCTTTAGCCTCCTAGAAAAGAGAAGAAAAAAAAGAGAGAAAACAAAAGAATAGGAGTATAGCAAAGAAAAGAAAAAAAAATTGTTGTAAAAGAGAGCTAGCTGTTCAAAATTAAAATATTAGGGATTGTAAAAAAAAAGAGTTAAAATCAAGGGTGTGGGTAGTTTTACTCTAGGGCGTTGGACATAAAGAAAGGAAATGATAAAATGGTAGATTATCAAGAGTTAAGCTTTGTCTGCCCTAATTGTTCTCAATCTTAGATAGTTTTCACAACTGTCTAGCATTCCTTCTTTTGAGAGTAAGCAACCCAAAGATATTGTTTGAAACCCACCTACCAAAAATCCTTACCCTTGAAACCGATTGAGCTTGATTCACTTCCCATTTGCAAGAATTCGCCAAACACTTAAATGAATGTGAAAGATATGTTCTTTGGAATTGCAAGTCTTTACTTTTAGTTGGAGGTTGAACTAAATCGATGCATGGTAATAAGCATAGAAAAATATTTGTAAGTATGTTGATTGATCTTAGCACCATTAAACTATCTTTAAGGACTATAGCTTGAATCCTTCGCTTAGCACAAGAAGATTATGAGTCCCCATTTTTAAAACTCATCCTCCTACTTCTTTGCTAGAGGACTAGCAAAATTTAAGTTTGGGGGTCTGATAACTCTCTAATTTACATGTTTTAAGCATCCTTTTTTGTCCATATTTTGCATTGTATATACCCTTACCTTAGCATTTTTAGGTCATTAACTGTAGGAATTCGCATTTAGGCCATTTAGGGTGTTGCATTCTTGCATTTTCATATTTTGGATGAAAACATGTGCTTTAGAGCCTAAAATGGGGGAGAAACAAGGTCAAATCCGAGCATGTACCCGAAGGAGCTATTGGGCAGGAAGAACAGTCCGAACCCCAACCCGATCGAATAGGATCCAAGAGAAGGAAGAACAACCCGAAGACCTACCCGAGGAGTAACCCGACCTCATCCTCGTGCACCTCATCGAGCAGACCATCGGGCAGGACTGGGAAGCTAGGTCAAAGGGGTTTCCATATATAAATCCTCCTCTTCTTCCTCTCGCCCTAGCACGCTGCAAACACTCAAACCAGAGGGCGAGAGCTTCTGAGAGAGATCCTAAGCGACTCAAACACTTTTTCTCTACTTTGTTAGGATTTATTTTACATCTTTTTGCTATCCTTTTAGATTTCTACTCAGTACTCTTCACTTCTATTTTATTTTGAATACAGTGCAATTTTTGTTTATCTATGCTTTTATGTTTTCTGCAATGAAATCTGAGTAGTGAAACAAATTTTCTAAGGATGGGATAGACAATTAGGTATTCTTGATCGGTTAGGATGTGTTAGCTTGGTTGTTTATGTTTTATAAATTCCTTTCTAGATTGGTGTTCTTAATGCTATCAACAGACTGAGAGGTTGAGATTAGATCTAGGGTGTTTTACCATCGAGATATGTAGATGAATGCTTGAATCAATCAATTCTAGAGATTTACACACTTAGCCTAAGAGATTAGATGTGTAAGGAGTTTATTGACAATAATGAATCGGTTTGTATTGCCTGCTTAGTCATGTTTCTCCAACGAGAGTTGGGTAGGGAAGTGATCAAGTGTGATTGTTTTTATCACGAGAGTGTTTTAACAAGATTTTCAGATTCATTGTCTAAGAAATATTTGCTTGAGGCATGTAAGACTTCCATACTGGTCAGGAACACTTAGGAGTCGATTACTCCATCCTTAGGAGTTTTCGCATCTTGATTGTTTACATCTTGTTCATTTGATTTCTTTTATTTATTTTAGGATTGTTAGATTAAAACCATTTTTTGTTTGGCTTGACTTGCTTAGTTCTGATCATATCTCGTCTGCTAGTATAACAACCATTTAGATTGATAACCCTTTGTACTACAACTGCATAGGGAATTGATACCTTGGATGAAAATCCTGTTATCAATACCACAAAGGCAATCAACCAGACAACCAAATCCTCAGCGTTGTTACCCCCAAGTAAACAACCAGACACACACAAAGCCGCATCGTCATGCGGTTTGGGCTAGTAGCTAGCTAGACACCGAAGGTTGTCCTGCCATGAGATCCCTCTGGATTAGCTCACCTGACAAACTCACCACACTGATGGGAACAGAGATTGACTTCTAGCTAAGAACTGAGACGTTGACTCAAGCACTAGCTAAAACATGTAGTCAATTCTAAGTCTATCAACACAAAGAATAAGCACATACTAAACACACAAAGCAAGCAAGAAAACAAGCACGCAAGGAAGTAGTCAATTAAGCAAGCAGTCAACAACCAATCAAACACACAATCACACAAAAACTTAAGAAGCAAGCAAAATACTCATGCGACTTAAGTTAACTACTCATGCATGCAATCCTAACATGCACCCAACCCCAAAATAAAGTTTTAGGTTAATTATCCACATTTTAGTTAATTATTATTTCCACTTTCACACATGCATGCGGCTCTTTCCTTCATGGAGATTCTCGCATGACTTACAAAAAAATATCTCCCAATGAACCGATCTCACATCAAGTCCATGGAAATATTTTTCTCAAGTTTTGGGGCCCTCATGCGGCTCTTTCCGTCCTGGAGATTCTTGCATGGCCTCACCAAAATTTTCCTCTCATGAATTTATTTCACATCCAGTCTACGATGGATTAACCACCTCAACCACTCATGCAAAAATTTAAATAATCCCCTATATATTAAAAGAGAAGCATTCTTGAAAAATTGTTGATGTGTCGTCGCCAAAAAGCTCGAAACAAATTTTAGCAAATAACCCTCCTTAATTATACTAATTACATCTCTGCCACTATAGATTTAAATTAAAATTCATTATATAAATTAAAACTATTTGTAGCCATTTAATTTGAAACTTTATTACTATTCTTTAAAAACACAACAAATTATTTTTTAAAATTGATAATTATTAAAATAAATTCCATACAAATTTATCCACTACATTAGAATTCTTTTCTACATTCAAATATTTCACGGGTAAAAAATATTTTTACACAAAATATTTACAAATTTGAATAATAATAAAAAGTAGTTACATATTTTGTTTTCTACAAACGAATCTTAAATCTCAAATAATAATTTTACTCATAATAAATTTATTTGAATCGATTTATCCGCACTATGTGCAGGTTGTTTACCTAGTTAAGTTTTAAACATGCATGACTCTTTCTTAACCCCAAAATTAAGTAAGAAAATTCTTACTAATTTTTCCATCGATCCCCTTGATCGAGAAAAAATTATAAATCAACATGCAAGGCGTTTCACACTTGCAGTTGATTTTTATAAATTAATTCTCACCTTCAAAAATTCTCAAAATCCCAAAAAATAAGCATGCACGGCATTTCACACTTGCAGCTAATTTTTAAAAATGCTATTCTTCCCCAATAATGCATATAACCATTCAAATCTAGCATGCAAGGCATTTCACACTTGCAGCCAGTTTGAGAAAAATGCAAATCTATCCCAAGATTGCATAAAAACCCAAAAATCCTTCTTGTCTCACTACAAGAAAATAAGTTCATTGAGACGTATTTTTGAGATAAAAAATTTCCGTTACAAATTTGTGACACTTTAAATACGATATTATCTAAGTTTATTTGTAACAAATTCATAGTATTTTCGTCACTATATTGTGACTAAATATTTCGTCTTAATAAAATTATTTTATTGTAGTGTCTACATGCAATCATGTAGATCTACATGCAACAAGGAACAACAACTACTCAACAAGGCCAATGCAAGAGCTAGAAAGCTAATGCACCTCCGCAAGATTCCCAACTTGCTCTCAACAAAAAATCACCAACACAACCAACCAAATCCTCAACTCTCAACACAAACTAATCCTCAACTCACCTTAGCTTTGAAGATCTTGGCCGATTTGGACTTCACCACACCACGCCGATCTGACAGTACCTCCGCTTGCTCTTTAGCTTCTACCTTCCTCTAGATCTCCTTATTCTTCCTTCTCCTTGGTCGAAATCAAGAGATTTTCTTTTCAAAAGTTTGAGAGAAAAATTGGCAAGATTTTGGTGTCTTAGAGAGGTTTTGGTCGCAAATGAGAGAGTGAGGGGGTATTTATAGCCCTCTCTCTTGTTCTCTCGGCTGGGCAGGTGGCGTCTCTCGCTTGACAATTGTCAAGCAATTTGCATATATTTCATCCATACTCTCAATCACGCGCGCGTGATCTCACTCACTAGCGGAGACCACTTAATCGCATGACACATGGCGTTGTGCTCCCATGCAGAGACACCTTTCCACTTCCTCGTCCATCCGCGTCTCTCTTGCGTCCCAAGCTTCCGCGCTTGTCCGTAATTCAAAGTTTATGCGTATGCGGCTTAATTTTCCTCGTCATTCCTTGGTCCTTCCGACCGTGACTACCGCTTCTCTCGTCCAACTCCGGACCTCTCGTCCGTTTAATCGGTTTCTCTCGTCCGTCTTCGGACCTCTTGTCCACGATGTTGACTTCTCTCGGCCATCTTCGGTCTTCTTGTCTGTGACATCAACTTCTCTCATCCATCCCCATACCTTCCATACCTCCCGTACGTTCCATCCATGGTCCCGCGGTACTTCGACCGTCTGGCTGGTACGCGGCCATTCCGTTCCCATTGTCCTTTTACGTCCCCTTGACCCTTTTTCCACGGCCATCTTTTTCTTAGACTATCTTTTGGACTTCCACCATCGTTCTCGATCATCCATTGTCCAATTCACCAGATGTCCTAACGGTTCACGTCTGTTCGTCGGTCTTGGACCATTCCGAAACTTAGTAACCTCTTTTGCAAGTCACTCGTTTGTTCTTCGAGATTTTCTTTCCTCCGTGTTTCGGAGGTATCTCCACGTCCTTTGGACACATCTTCTCCGTCCGGTCCGTACTTCTTGATACGGGTCATTAGACTGAGGGTATAATTGGTATATTGACTTCCGGTGACGATCCGAAGGTGCGCTGTAGGGTGATAGCCCGAGAGCGAGATTAGACTTCCTGATACCGTAGCTTGAGGGCTGAGGCCCGATATCGAGCCGGTAAGACTCGAAGGCTGAGGCCTGAGAGCGCAGGGAGATGCATGAGTTGAGAGCAGATAATGTCAGAGATGCGGGTTATTGGCCAGACTGAGTCCTCAGAATGTGCGGGCCATAGTGTCGGCTGCACGGGAGATCCTTGGCTGTTTGTTTAGTGCTAGATTCGAAGACGAATCTATGCTGGTGGGGGAGAATTGTAACACCCGCGATCTAAATTTTGGGAATTTGGTGAGGGTGTCGATTGACACCAGCTTGGTGTCGGTGGACACCATTTGCGAATATGGTACCGGTTCGATTCTAATTCTCCGGTTTGGATGTTTGGTTTTGGGAAAGCCCTAAACTCATTTTAATTGGGAAAGAGTCGACTTCAGCTTCTTTCTGAGCCGTTTCTCGTTCCAGAGAGAAAAGCTGTCAGTGAGTTCTTGTGAGTTTCCTTGGTTGTTCTTGAGAGATATGTGCTTGGAGAGTGAGATCTGAGGCTAAGGACCTGGAAGGAGCTTGCAGTGGAGGTTTCTGGTCTTGGGTTGGTCGATTTCCTCATTGATTGGCAAAGGTGAGTGCGTGACTCTGTGTGGTGTGTGGTTGTTTATGTTGGTTGTTTGTGAGTTTTTGTAGCTCCTGAGGCTTGGATTCGTTCGTGGGATCGTGGGGAACGGAAAGGAGAAGCTTGGAGGCGAGATTCGGAGTTTCTGTTTGAAGGGAATCGATGATCGGCATCGGTGTCGATAAACACCAACGCGAGGATGACTCGGAGACCTGGCGAGTGTCGGTCGACAACATGTGGAGGTGTTGACAACACCATATGACCACTGTACACCTCCTGGTGTCGGTTGACACCCTTCAACAGTGACCGGCTTATGTCTTGTTGCTTTGTGCATGTTCCTGGTTTGTTTTATTGTTGTTTGTGGCATGGGGGATCTTATTGCTTGTGTGTATAGCCCAGTAGATGGAAGGATTGCCTCACTAAGTATTTCTGATAATACTTACACCTCTCTTTTGTGTTGTTGCGCAGGTAAATACAAAGTGTGATTATGGAATCAAGGCTATGAAGAAGAGGATGTTCTATAGGCTCGGTTGTTTGCTCTGTGTCTTTGCTAGGATGCTAAAGTGGAATTTAGTGGTCTAGAACGGATGTTAGGATTGCTGGTTTATTATTGACTTATGTTCTGGATCATTGTTGGAATTGATTTGATGTTATTTCTTTAATTATTATTGGTTATTAGACTTATGAATGTTATCCGCTGTTGTTATTGATTGGGGTAAGTTGCTAGTGAGTATGAGATCACTAGCTTCTAGGATATATATTAAAAAAAACGGGTCGTGTTGGTGGTTAGGGAATGCCAAAGCAGAACAACATTGTGAGAGTGAGCCCATTTTGTTGTTATTTAATCAGATTATTGGGTTTGGTAGGCCTTTTACTTGTGGCTGATAGACCACCCTTGACTTTTTTTAAGTACCTATGGGTAGAAAAACATAATGAAACTCATATTTTACAAAGCATTAAAATTAAATATATATATATATATATATATTTATATATAACATCTTACTTTACTTTCTTAATGTTAAATCAGAAATATATAATTGTTTTTAAGACATACAAATATAACCAAAACATGATTAAATTTATGATGAAGAAAATTCAACCGAACAAGTGAAGTAAGTGCCACTTTCTTTTGTAAGCCTTACACGCACACGCTAATAGATTTAATAAATCTATTATCTTCCTTCTTCGTCTTCTTCTTCAATCTGATATGATCATCTCGTTTGGCTATCGTTTTTTGACGAAACTCCATTTAACTTTAAAACGATCATTGCAGCAATCCAGCTGTTACATCGCTTCCCAACAAAACATCTCAAGGAGATGACATCTTTCTTGGATATAGCTAATACCCATAATTGCTCTGCATCTCCGATCCTCCGCACCGATTCTTCTCTTTATTTATAATAATAACTAAAATTTAACCCATGGTAATTATTTTTTTATACAATCATACTAAATCAACTTAATATGACATGTCTTATATTATAATATTGATGATATACTTAAATAGTAATTTATTTTTGTTGTATCATTGGGTTAATGATATTTTAAATTTAGATTATTGTTGATTCAAACATGTCTTGCCATAACTTTGAATGACATCTGATTTTGTACCAGTTTTTAGTTTTTGATTCTATAAAATCTACTTTATCAGCCACTAGAGATAATAAAATATAAAAAAGTAGATCTACCGAAAATTAGCAAAACCATAGTTTAGAAGATTTTGGCAATTCTTTCATAAAATCCAAAAACAATATTTTGTGGGGTTTTCAACAAATATTAAATGACCTTTTTTTTTTCTTTTTAGTTTTTTCAACAAAAATTTACCATCAATTTTACTATTTTTCCAACATAAAAAAAAACTAAAGTTCTAATAAATTATTATTTCTAAAAAAATAATTATATATAAAAACAAAAAAAACTAACCAAGTTACTATTCAAGATTTTGCAAAACCTAAAATCTACACCAAAAATTCAAAACAAAAAAACCAAAAACCAAAATCCAAAAGCTAAAAACCAAAAACTAAAAACCAGTTAAAACTGCAAAAAAATGGCCTTAGTCAATGTGGGACTTTAAACACACATTTCTCAGGTAATTGACTATTAATATTAACATATTTAAAAACTTGAATCACAACATATGGCGAAAATGTTATATTTTTATTAACTTTATATATTATATAATTATTCAAGACAATTTAAAAAGAAACAAAAAATGATACGAGAATCATAATTTTGTGAAATATTCTATAAATATTTCTAAGCTTATAATTAATTACAAAATTTTATAATTTATTTTGGTTAAATGATTAGTAAAGAATTAATTGTAAGAGATATTTGAATCCATGGATACTTCTTTATTTCATACTAGGTTGAGTCTCATGCGTTGCACAAAATTGTTATATTAGTTTTTTTTTTGGTTTAAAGGCATTACGGTTTGGTTAATATTTTTTCAATTTTTTCAATTTTTTCGAGAGACTTTACAATGTGAAGAGCCTACCAACAAAATTTATTTGTATAGAAAGATTTTTTTTTTTGGTTAAAAGTCATTAGGACTTTGGAATTATTTTATTTGTATTCATTAACCATATAGTTAATTTTAAATGATTAGCTTATCATTTTCTAAATTATGAACAATTTTAAAACCCTTTAATAGTTTAAATACTATTATATTATTGATGTTTTTTATTGTATTTTAAATTTTATTACAGTTTATACTATTTGTATTCTACAATTATGACATATTATTTTGGAATTTACGTTCTACATTCATTCTAAAACTAATTAATACATTCAAAAATTTGAAATATGATCATTTTTCTGTTAAACATTGAATCATATTATTATTACTAAAAACCCCATAGTATTGTTTTATATAGTCTTTCAAAATTTCATTGATTTACATAATTTTTGTTTATTTAGTTACTAAAGATTTTAAACATTTTAAATTGAATACTTTAATATATAAAAATAACAAGATAACATAGATTTAGACAGGTGTCAGCCTCTCAGTTGCTTACGTGGCAGTCACTGAAAGAAAGTTTTAGGGTGGCTCACTACTTTATTACAGTATATAAAATTTATCTTTAGAGCATGGCCAATCCTCATTTGAGTGTCTCTAACTTTTAATAATATTAAAAATAATACTTAGAGCTTCACACCCTTGTTTTTATTTTTTCTCCTCCCATTAGTCATCCCTAAGTGTCTTATAATTTTTATTAAAAATGGGAAAATATTGCATTTTATTGTGTTGTCAAATGAAACTAATGTCTTTGAACTGAACTAAAACTTCATAGATGTTAAGCAACTTAACAAACCGTTTTCTGTAGTTGAGGTGGAGCCTTAACTTGCGTTGCAACAAATCTTTTATCATTCTTAAACGGCAAAGACTCTGTAATATGACAAACACAAGTAGAAACAACACAAAATCATGTAGACATGGAACAAAACAAAACAAAAAAAACAGTCGTTTCACACCCAATGATGAATCTGATAGTTTTTTTTTACCATAGTAGATCGAAGCAAATGTGTGTTGACGTTATGGCTCTCATATAAACGTGAATACATAATTATCCCATGAACTTCAAGAACTGGAAAAATGTCAATTACATAACTAAAATTACTCCCAAAAGCATCAATCAATTTCAGTCAAAATCAAATATAGAAATTGTAATTACCGTGAGAAAGAGAAGAGAAGAATGAAACAAATGATCTGCAAAGCAACAAAAACACAGTACCAAGTGATCTGCAAAGCAACAAAAACAACAAATTAAACACCAACCTTTTTTGCTTTCTCGACATTTCTATACTTAATACTTACAAGACAATGATCATAACCAAAACTGCAATAGAAACAGAGAAGCCATATCCTAATGTATATGCTCTTCATTCATTAATGTCTAAAACAAGTTCTCTTCTTCTTACCTCGTCCTCTACAACTCTGTCTGCTTTTACTTGCCCTATAGTTCCCCGCGCCCTGACCTTTATTTAAGAACCACCAAAGAATCACTCTTCTCTGAGTCTTTAGCTTCAACTTGTTTGTCCTGCACATCACATAACGACTTATTTATAAAAAAATATGCATCCTTTATGTTAATGTATGTATGCCTCAACTTTTGGAATTGGTACCAAAATCACAAAGAACACATCAAAACCAAGGAAGACCTATACACAACCTATAAAAAACAAACAACGCCATTCAAACAAAAGCATAACCCAATATGAAGACAGCAATCTTTTTTGTAACTTGAGGCATCTCATTTCGTAACTCCACTTAGAGAACTAGACAAAGAAAAAAGAAATTACTAATCAGAAGAGAATTACACAAGAGTCACAAGACATACCATGTGGCAAGTATTTTAAAGCCCACTTAGTCTCTGCATCCATATCTTCATCTGGATCATCCCTCCGCCGCTTTGCACGCTAAATCCTGACAGCAGCTCTCTTGATAGAAAACTTGACTCACATCACCAGACCAACACTAAACCAAATCCAACCAACCCTAATCACTCAGAAAAGAGGAAGCAGGAGCACCACCATGAGGAAGAAGGAGATATGCTCCAAGTTTCGTTCACATTACGAAGGAGATATGATCCAAATCAACAAAATCAAAATTCACCAATACTAAAAGACGGATGTCACAACAAATAAAGATAGTCCCACAAAAACTTTAAAACTAGAACGAAACGAGATCCATACCTGATACAAGGTTTCGTGAAACCAAGAAGGAAACATCTCAGGACGAAGAAGAAGACGATGACGAGATATCTAATTGATCTGGAAACCGATCAAAACTTCTATTGTTTTGATTAAGTCGATTTGGATGACGACGACGATATATGTATTTGATCTGGAAACCGATCAAAACTTCTGTTGTTCTGATTTCGTCGATTTAGATAAATCGATTCAACTTTCTTCCTTTCAGTGGTATCGAGAGAGAGAGAGGGAAGCAACCGAAAGAAAAGAAAAAGAAAAAAAAACAAAATAAAACAAAACAAAGAGTAACCTCTTGTGAAACACTTAGTGGACTCAGTAGACCGGCCCGTATCCTATCCACAGAGTCTCGGTCCATTGGCTATACTCAGTCCATACAGCTTCGGCCCATTAGCCGAAGCCTTACTCGGCCATTACTCTCTTAGGTCGGTTTAAGCTAAGACTTGTAATCTACTATATATATGCATGTAACCTTGGGAATGATTAATAAGAATCACAAGAGCTTTATCCATAAACTCTATATTCATAACACGTTATCAGCACGATAGTCTCAACCCTAAAACCCTAAGGCAGCCGCCGATTTCTCCTTCTTCCCTAAAATCCTAAACCGCCTCTTATTCTTCATCTCCTTCGAGATTCTCTCTTGATCTCAAAGTTCTTTCTGCTGATACACGAGCATCCTTAGCTCGTGATCGAGTTTTTTCAAAACCCTATCGAGGTTTGTGGTTACTTGGTTCGGGGGTGAGTTCGCGCGCAAGGAGTTGTTCGCGGGAAGCTGTTCGAGTTCGCGGGAAGCAGTTCGAGTTCGCGGGAAGCAGTTCGAGGTTCGAGGTTCGTGAGATATCTGAGGTCTTTAGCTCCCAGATCATATCCGGTCAGAATCCTAAGGTGTTAAGGTAAACAATATCGAACTCTCTCAAAACCTTATGACCGAATTTGAACCTTAAAACTATCGGACCATTAAGACATCCAAGTATACAATCTAACAAACTTTAAATTACCTAAATCCTAAAACTTAAAATCGGATTGTTAGGATTGTTAGATTGATTGATAATTGCACCATATTACATCAAGCTTAAAATCGGCATTGGTTGTTTAAATTGTTTAAAGTTGTTTGATTGTTTGTGTTGCATAAGAACCTAGAATCAAATTGTTAGGATCATAAGATAGAATTTGATCTAACTGTTCTAGGAGATTTAAAACTTGGATTGTTCATGCATATAGAAATCAAACTCGCATAAGATTGTTTAATCGGCTGCATGAACTAGTATTTTGTTCTAGGATTGAATCCGATCAAGAGGAATAATTTTTGTTAATTTTCCATAATCATGAAACATGAATTCGGAATTAAAATATTAACTAGATAAGTTCCTAAAATAATTTAGCAATTATCCAAAAGATTTAAAAGACTAAATCCTAGACTAAATAGGAAACTTAAGAAAAAGGAAATCCTACCTAAAATTGTTGCATGCATTAGCCTATTTGCTTTTGTTGTCTTGCATGCATGAATTTAAACCAAAAACCAAATATGACAAGGCATGGTTCGATCTTAAATATCGCATGGCCTAAGGCATGGTTCGATCTCAAATATCGCATGTCCTATTGATTGAGTGCATGGTTCGATCTCAAATATCGCATGCTAATATTCGGATGTCGGTTTCTGTGATATGCAGATGGCAAAGCTTAAAAGCTTAGAATATGCTAGCCTCAAAGACTCTGGTGATAACTACTTGCAATGGGCATTGGACACCGAGATTAACCTGAAAGCAAAAGATCTTTTCAGATGCATTGAGAGTGAGAATGAGTGTTCCGAAAGGAGCAAGGCTATGGCGTGTTTTTACATGCGTCGCCATATGGATGAAAGCCTCAAAGTGCAGTACCTCCATGTTGAAGATCCTCTTGAACTTTGGACAGAGTTGAAAGACAGATTTGGGTACAAAGAGATTGTGCTACCAAAGGCTCAAGAGGATTGGAGAACAATAAGGATCCAAGATTTTGAATCCTTGTATGAATACCACTTGGAGCTATTTAAGATAGCAACAAATTTAAAGATATGTGGTCTCGAGGTTACTGAAAAGGACTTGATAGAGAAGACACTCTCAACCTTTCACACTAATGACGAACTGCTCCAGCAGCAAATTCGTGAAAGGAACTTCAAAACATATGTATGTATGTTTGAATGGCTATCTGCTCAAGAGATCTTGAAGAAGAGCCCAGAAACAAACACGGTGCATCTCGATGATGAAGATCATGAGAATGATGACCTTCTAGAGACTTCCGATCTCCTTAAAGAGGATGAATGAATTTTTCGGTTTTATTTTGGTTTAAAACTATGCTTTTATGCTTTGATTTATTTCTATGTATTGGATAATTGATTTGGTTTAAATTCAAGGATTTATTTTATAAATTATTTGCCTTATTGAGTTAAAACACAAATGTTGTTTTATATAGAAATGGCTGAGGATATGAGTGAACTAGTGGTGGACAGTGGATCCAGCCACACTATTTTAAGAGATAAAAGATATTTTATAAACCTCACCATGAAAAATGCCAATGTTAGTACAATTGCGGGTATAGCAAATCTTATAGAGGGCTACGGCCAGGCTCACGTGTTGTTGCCTAAGGGAACACACATTGAATTAAGTGATGCCTTATATTCACCCAGCTCCAAGAGAAATTTGTTGAGCTTTAAAGATATAAGATTAAATGGTTATCATGTGGAAACCAAGGGTGAAGGAACTAGAGAGTTCCTATACATTACAGAAAATGTAAATGGACAAAAGAAGGTTCTAGAGACTATACCTGCACTAGCCACTGGTTTATACCATGCTAAGATTAACATGATAGAGGCTAACTTGGCAAAGCATAGAATGTTTAATGAAGAGTTCACTTTATGGCATGACCGGCTAGGCCAACCGGGTTCGAACATGATGCGTAAACTGATTAAGAGTTCGAATGGGCACATCCTAAGTGAAAGGAAAGTTATCCCTAAACATCTCACGTTTGTAGCATGCGCACAAGGGAAACTTGTTATAAGGCCTTCACCAGTAAAAGTCACAAGAGAGACTTTAAACTTTCTGGAAAGGATACAAGGTGATATTTGCGGACCAATACACCCATTTAGTGGGTCGTTTAAATATTTTATGGTGATGATAGATGCATCAACCAGATGGTCGCATGTTTGCTTGTTATCTACAAGAAACCTTGCCTTTACAAAGATGTTGGCTCAAATTATAAGGCTAAGAGCACACTTTCCAGACTTTCCACTTAAGACTATACGTCTAGATAATGCTGGTGAATTCACATCCCAAGCGTTTAATGATTATTGTATGTCCATGGGGGTGAGTGTGGAACATCCTGTGGCACATGTCCATACACAAAACGGACTGGCTGAGTCCTTCACTAAACGAATACAAATGATAGCTCGACCATTGTTAATGAGATCGAAGCTCCCTGTGTCGGCTTGGGGACACGCAGTATTGCATGCAGCAGAGCTCATACGCATCAGGCCATCCAGTGAACATAAATATTCACCATCCCAACTATTAACGGGTCATGAGCCAGACATATCCCATCTCAAGACATTCGGTTGTGCCGTTTATCTTCCGATTGCTCCACCACAGAGAACTAAGATTGGACCTCAGAGGAGGATGAGAATATATGTTGGATATGAGTCTCCCACCATCATAAAGTATCTCGAGCCACTCACAGGAGATTTATTTAAGGCCAGATACGCGGACTGTCAATTTATTGAGTCTGAATTCCCTGTAATGGGTGGTGAGACTAGCAAGCTGGTCAAGGAATTAACATGGAATCAAACATCCTTAAATTGGCAAGATCCTCGAACTCTAGCATGTGATGCAGAGGTTCAAAAGATTATACATTTACAGCAGCTAGCTAATCAATTGCAAGATTCCTTTGCTGACCCAAAGAGAGTGACAAAATCGTACATACCAGCTTGCAATGCACCAGTACGAATTGATGTTCAGAAGGAACACAATACTCAAGTTGCTACAGAGTCTAAAACCCGTTTGAAACGAGGTAGACCATTAGGTTCCAAAGATAAAAACCCTCGAAAGTCTAAAGGTGCAAAACAGACCGAGGTTCAGGGAATTACCGAGAATACAGACATGGCCGGGCCAAATGATAAGGAGCCGGATGGGGTTCAGGACGCTGAACCTCTAGGTCCTGAGAATATTGATAATGATGAGATATCTATCAATTATATCATGTCTAGAATTACTTGGAACCGTAAGGATATTGACGTCGATGATATTTTCGCATACAACGTAGCACTTGAACTAAATGAGGATCTAGAACCCACATCTATATTAGAGTGCACTCAAAGCAAAGATTGGCTTAGATGGAAAGAAGCTATTGATGTGGAGTTAAACTCTTTAAAGAAGAGAAGTGTGTTTGGTCCGATCTTAAGGATAACACCTGAAATTAAACCAGTTGGACATAAGTGGGTCTTTGTAAGAAAGAGAAATGAGAAGAATGAAATCGTGAGATACAAAGCACGGCTTGTAGCACAAGGATTCTCTCAAAGACCAGGCATAGATTATGAGGAGACATACTCCCCTGTGATGGATGCAACGACTTTTAGGTATCTAATAAGTCTGGCTGTAAGGGAAAAACTGGATTTGCGGTTAATGGATGTTGTAACTGCTTACTTATATGGTCCACTGGATAATGAAATCTATATGAGATTACTAGAGGGAATAGAATTCAAAGATAAGAGTAGTTCTCGAGAACAGTACTGCATAAGGCTAGACAAATCGCTTTATGGACTGAAACAGAGTGGTCGAATGTGGTATAACCGATTAAGCGAATTTTTGGCAAAGAAAGGCTATCGGAACGACCCCATGCATATTTATAAAGAAGTTTGCAAACAAAGGATTTGTGATAATAGCAGTCTATGTGGATGATTTGAACATCCTTGGAACCTCTGGGGAAATCGCCCAAACTGTAGAATATCTCAAGAGAGAATTTGAGATGAAAGACCTAGGCAAGACAAGATTCTGTTTGGGATTGCAGCTTGAGTACATAAACAATGGTATCCTTGTGCATCAAAAGGCATATACAGAAAAGGTACTCAAGAGGTTTAATATGGAGCAAGCTCACCCATTGACTAGCCCCATGGTTGTGAGAAGTACACAAGTGGATAAAGATCCATTTGCTCCTAAGAAGGCCGATGAAGAAGTTCTCGGACCTGAAGTGCCTTACCTCAGTGCTATAGGAGCGTTAATGTTCCTGGCTAGCCACACTAGGCCGGACATAAGTTTTGCCGTGAACCTCCTAGCAAGATATAGTTCTTGTTCGACCATAAGGCACTGGAATGGTATAAAACATGTTCTGCGATACCTACAGGGTACGACAGACTATGGTCTATATTACACTAACTATAACAAAGATGGTTTAGTTGGTTTTGCTGATGCATGTTATCTATCCGATCCACACAATGGGAAATCACAAACAGGCTATGTGTTTACACACGGTGGTACAACAATCTCTTGGCGTTCTATGAAGCAAACCCTTGTAGCAACATCATCAAATCACGCAGAGATACTAGCAATGCACGAAGCCAGCCGTGAGTGTGTTTGGTTGCGGTCCATGACTCAGCATATTCGGACAGACAGTGGATTGGAAGACAGCAAAGAGGCAACCGTAATTTATGAAGATAACACAGCATGCATCGCACAGCTCAAGGAAGGTTACATCAAGGGAGATCGGACGAAGCACATATTACCAAAGTTCTTCCATACACATGAACTACAAAAGGCCGGAGAAGTTCTTATAGTGCAAGTTCAGTCAAGTGACAACTCAGCCGATCTCTTCACCAAATTGTTACCGACAACAACTTTCAAGAAGCTCACGCACCAGATTGGAATACGGAGACTTAGGGACTTGGAGTGATGTTTGGATTAGGGGGAGCAATGTATGTGTGCTGTACTCTTTTTCCTTCACCAAGGTTTTGTCCCAATGGGTTTTCCTGGTAAGGTTTTAATGAGGCAGCATCTCCTAAGAACATTGCAGCGATCCCATCCAACATAGGAACAGTCGTTTTGTCCAAGGGGGAGTGTTGTGAAACACTTAGTGGACTCACTAGACCGGCCCGTATCTTATCCATGGAGTCTCGGTCCATTGGCTATACTCAGTCCATACAGCTTCGGCCCATTAGCCGAAGCCTTACTCGGCCATTACTCTCTTAGGTCGGTTTAAGCTAAGACTTGTAATCTACTATATATATGCATGTAACCTTGGGAATAATTAATAAGAATCACAAGAGCTTTATCCCTAAACTCTATATTCATAACATAACCACTAAAATAATGACACGTCTAGTGTCTCTGGGTATCTAAGAGCAAGTTTATTGGGGGGTTCATATAAGGGGAGTTCTTAAATTTTTTATGAATTAATTGTGTACTGTTTGGAATATAAGAACTCATGATCTCTTAGATAAAATTTTCTCTTTTATTGGTAGGTTCTTATTATGGGTCTCTTATTTTTGAAAATATTGTTTTTCAAAATTTTAAAATTTTAAATAGAATAGAAGTGATATAAATGTGTAAACATTTAAGATTTTATAAAATTAAAGAAATATTCCATTTTTATTAATTTTCAAACATACAAAACATAATAAAACATTAATACATAATACAACAGAAGTGCAATTTATAAATGGAGAGAAGGATTAATTATAAATCTATGTGATGCGTTAACATTAAAACAAAATCCCCTGTGGTGCGTGATTTTGTTTGGGTGGTAACAGAATGTGATGCGTGAAAGAGTCACGGTCTCATCACTTGATGCTGAGAAACATGTGATGCGTTAACATTAAAACATGGCAACAGAAATGCGTGATTTTGTTTTGATGTCCAAAAAAAAAATAGAAGAGATGAAATGGCTCTCGAATGAGATCACAATGTATACAACAAAAGATGAAATAACGTTCCAACGAATACTTAAAACGCAAATGAATATGGAACAATGAAGAGATAAATAGTGTGACCTACGATTAAACAGTATCAGATGTATATAAAGATATATCGCAAAACAGCGACTTCGGGACGTTTTAGTGATAGACTTTGGTCGTCGTTTATTCAATTCATGCCAAAATAATTGTGCTTCATATGCCATCGAGAATCCATAATGGCTCAGATGACGCTCGAACGTCAACCAATAGTTACCCGCCAAAGATGGGAGCCTCATAACATGTTGGCAAAGAACTTTGCACTGAGGGTTTGATCAGCATCAACTAGTTAATGCTTGTTGAGACTCATTAGCAAGAAGAAATTAAAAGGCAACAACTCTGTTTGAAGACTCTGTTATGTCCCCCAAATGAAAGGAAGCTACACCAAGAGCGACAAAAGAAGACATATTCCTCTCTTACACTCAAGAATTCGAGAAGAATAAAGAAGTTGATAGACAGTCCATCAACTAAAGTAATAATGTAACAGAGTTACTTAAATAATGGAGAGAATATGATGATTCGCGTGGCTGCACTCTTTTTCCCTTATCATGGTTTTTATCCCACTGGGTTTTTCCATGACAAGGTTTTTAACGAGGCAGCAGTTAACACGCAAAAGATCGACCTCGACGGAGAATGCCAATGAAGGGAGAGATTACATCACTATTCGTTGGGAACTATAAAGCATGTTTACAAAGGTGTTTCCTACTTTAACATTCCGAAAGCATACTCAGAGTATTGGAATGGGGCATCTACGAGACCTATGAAGTTTTTTCGAGGGGGAGTTTACACTACTGTACTCGTTTTCCTTTGTCATGGTTTTTATCCCACTGGGTTTTTCCATGATAAGGTTTTTAATGAAGCAGTGTGTAATTCATCGCTGGTGATGGATACTCAAGGGGGAGTGTTATGAAATAAGTGTGATTATCCATCACAAGACACATGGCATTACACTTGTCTATGTAATATTTGAAGTGTTAACATTTGTCACTACATCTCTCCACTTGTCATTACTAAAACTAAAGGGTAGTGACTCATGTGTTTTGTTGTGTCCTATAAATAAGGGGTTGTGTAAGAGTGTAAAAAATATAGTTTTTGTCTTTGATCAAAAGAAAAAGACTTCCCAATCTCTCTCTCTCGTCCCTACATCTCTCTCTCTCTTGATTATTTCTTGTTCATTTCACAAAATATTACAAACACATATAAATGTATTTGTAGTTATAATTCACAACACCATTTTTTTTTTTTATGTTTGTTTTTGGAAACCTTTGTAATCTTGTTTTTTATATAAAGACCCCGAATTTGAGGAAAAAAAAGAAGCTCCAAACTTTTTTTTTTGTATTTGACCACGAATATTACAGACCGGGCCTGTCTTCTTCATTCTGATTTTGATCCTAAAACATGTAGTTAGCTTCATGCACTAACTTTGATTAAAAATGAATAGATTTTGTTTCCCGCGATTTTCTTTACAATAACCTAGACTTGGATGAATATCATGTTATAGCCTGCGAAAAATGACTAGTATGTCATCGAGAATGTCGAGTTCACAATAGAGTTCTTATAAGGCATTTCTATCGCCATATTAGCTTAGAGAATTATTAGTGTCGGTTGGATATCTCTCATAATCAACGGGTTGACATGGATCTACCTCTCACTTAAATTTAACCACAAATGTAAGGTTGGCTTTTCACATGCATAGTTTACTCCATAATAGATTGGTGACATAACCATATGTAATCACATTGAGTATTTGACCATCATTTCCTCCACACTTAAACAATCATCTCTACTCTTCCTTTTGTAAAAAGCAACGGAGAAGTAGAAGAAAAAAAAATCGGAAAAATACAAAGAGAAACTGATTTACAATTACCATTGGGAATTATCAGCCCTAATATGAGTTTCAAAGGGGATCGTAATAAAAGAGAACAAGAAGAATTTTATATAAGTGGTGTGCTATTATTTACTCTTCTGTTTCTATTGGATCTCCAGCTGCAAGGAACAAAAAATGGAAAAAAAATCTATAAGACTTCTTCATCACTGATTTGTGTGTTCAATAGCGTCTCAAAAAATCATTAGACAACATGCTTTCCAAATTGTATAGTACTATACAAAATTTAGATATTTTTGAGCAAGAGGATAAAGAACAAGAGTTTATTACCCGAGGTGTCATCTTTAGGATGGTTCTCAATGCACTTAAGTAAGAATTTGAAAGTCTCCACCTCACACGGTATGGTTAACGCGCCGCTGTGATCAAATCCATACTCTTCCTCAGCCTTCTCGAGCAAGACCTTGAAAAGAGAGTGGCTAAGAAAGTTTGTGGGTATGATAAATCTCCGGAGCTCGGGTCCAACATATACAGCCAAATACCCTTTAGGAACATCTGGTGGTGACTCAGGGCTATGGCAAGTAGTTTCCTCGTCCGAGTCACAAGTCTTCAAATCCAACAACCTCTTGTTGATAACCGGGGAAATGATTGCTGTGTGCTTTTTAGCCCCCAACTCGCTATCATCTGACTTTGAACCTATTGTGACAGTTTGCCATTTTTGAAGAATCTCCTTTAGTCTCACAATCTGCTTGATCCCGGTTAACTTTACCCCATTGTTTTCATCCATTTTCTCCTTCCAAGGATATATATATATAAAATCTTCCTAGGCAAGCTGCATTTTAAATCCCAAAAACATGATTAAATCAAAGCGAAACAAAAAAACAAAAACAAAAAATTAAATGGGTTAGATCTCAACAAAAATGAAGTCTGGAATAAAAAAAACTAAAATCTAAAAATGAAGTAGCTAGAAGTTTGTAACATCAACCCCATATTAATCGACAAAAACATCAATCCCCACCCCCCTCCCCCAACGTTTTCTTATATATTTTTTTCTTTATTTTACATTTAGTTTTTTTTCTCACGCCAATATATGCAGAGAATCTAATGAACATTCGGAAAAAAATTAGTCCCCATTAATCCAAATCCGTTGAGCAAAATTATTAACAAGAGGAATGAAAAATCGATTACTTATAATCCTCATTACCCTTTCGTGACTATCACATACCAGAAGAGGAACAGAATCGGAACGCTCTTAGACACGAAGAGGAAACGCCATGCAAAAACACAAAAAGAGTGTCAGCAGCTCCGGAAGATTTTTTTTTCTTTTTTCTTTCAAGGATTTTGGGGTTGGATGATGACAAGAGAGATTTCAAGTAGCAGGAACATAATTTTCTATTTTGGATTTTGTAATTCGTTGATTGCCTTTCCATAACAAAATGGTTTTATTGGTCTTCCCGTCACTTTCGCATGTAACTGTTTCTAATTCTAGATTTAGTATTAGATTTTTCAAATGAACCAATTAGTCCTTAATGTATTATTTGTTGTGAATACTTTCGCACGTATATGTTTCTTGTACAGAAGAAGTGACTATGGATATATATATATATATATATATATATATATATATATATATAAGCATCTTACGTGAGGACTGTTAAAAAAAAAAAGAAAAAAAAAACATTCTACGTGACGTATCATATGCAGTAAAACCTCTATAATTTATTAATTTATATAGGTTTCAGTCTATACTAATAAAAGTCAAAAGAATTACTGAAATGTTATCAAAAATTGGTTTATTACTCATATCTATAAATCTTTTGAAAATTACTCAAATGTTTAGTGTCTTGGGGTTAATTACAATTTATCCCTTGGGTTTTGTTTTTTGATTTTGAGTAAAAAAATTAAAAAAATACACATCAGCAAATTAAAATACACATCATTTTCGATTTTCCACATCACTAAGCAGTTTCATCCACTTCGGTACAGTTTTCCAATGTCGGTGAAGCTAGGGCTCGCCGGCGTCGGACTGTTCCCCTTCTTTCATGCTTCTGTACACAAAGGGTAGTCTTAGCCTTGGTTTTACTTCCCGACCACCGTGACTTCACTGTAAATTCAGATCTCACTACAAGAAATATGGACATTGGTAGCACACTGAAAATGCTACTATAGGGTTTTGGTAGCGCTTTCATAAACGCTAGGACATGAGAAGCTATAATAGCACCCCTTACATATCATAGCAGTTTTTTTAATGCTACGATAGTCAGACCTATAATAGCGATAATCGTCTGCTAAAAAATAATATTTTGTAACATTTGATTCATGCTATGATGTAGTTTTTCATGGCCTTTTTCGTGTTATAAAATATTGTTTTATATTATTTTATTAGTGTTATAAGAGATTGTTTTGTATCATTTTATTAGTGGTGTAAAATATTGTTTTGTATCATTTTGTTAATGCTGTTGTAATGTATATTATCATGTGCTATATTTCAATTATTTGAAACCTATATTGCATAAAATATAAATTTCAAATTGATTCATAAATAAAATTAATATTACATTATATTAATAAAACATACATTTTACATAGAGTCATTCTATCAAATACGGACCGACGTACTATTTTCCCCTCGGAACTATTATATCTTGCCAGTTCCCCATCCATCTTTGATATCTTACCAGTTCTTCTTCGAACTTATATATTCGATTTTTCCCCTTTTCTCTCTCGAGCCTCGACGAACCCTAGTTTTTTTCACATTTCTTCTTCTCGTTTCTTCTCTCTTGCCGGTTGCGATGGTGTTAATTCCCATTACCAATCCGCCTCTTGGATTTGATTTCGACGCATAAGCTGAGGATCGGGATGAATTTCATATCAACCAGATTGCGACAGATTTCACGGATGCGGAGGAATCGATTCGTCACAACGTATACCCAGAAAGTGATGATGAGGCTGAGGAACATGTTCGTAGTGGTCCTGCGAGAAGGGGGACACCCATCGTTCGTGGTAACGGTTCAATGTTCAAAGGGGAAAGCTTCTACAATGGAATCGCTTTTAAGGAGTGTGTTCTCGACTATGCGCAGGTAAGCGGTTGTAACCTGAAGCAGTACACCAGCAACTCTTCCTCTTTCGCAGACATTTGAAGAACAGCTCGAAGATCCAGAGACATTGCTCATGATTTTGAGTGAGAGAAAAATAGAGAGATTTCTTTTTCGATTTCGATTTTTAGGGTTCTTAGTTGCCAATTTGGGGTTTCTCGATTTAAAATAGAAAAAGAAGAAGTAGGGTTGGGGGGTCGGGTTGTTTATGTTACCCGGGTTCTAAATTGGTTTCATACTGGTTTAATATGGGTTTCTATCGGGTTTTGTACCAAAACCGTGTAAATCGAGTTCGATGGGGAAATAAGCATAGAAGTATGGATTAGGGGGGATATAGACCGAATATATAAGTCCGAAGGAGAACTGGTAAGATATCAAAGATCGATGGAGAACTGGCAAGATATGATAGTTTTGAGGGAGAAATAGTACGTCGGTCCATCAAATACCCAAAAAATACAAATGCTTGAATCACCAACCAAATCAAAAAAAAAAAGCCAAGTATAAAGAAACCGAAGCAGCTCTAGTAGATCTCCAACTCATACCATTTAACAGCCAACACCATTCCAGCAGCATATCACCTTAGAGCCTTTGGCTTTATGTGAACTCTCTATTTCTTCATAGAGTCATAACACATATGCAGAGACCAATAACAATTGCCATGCCTGAAGGATCTTGCTACTCAAGCTTGTCTTCCTTCTTAACAGTTGTCAAACACAAGCAAGAAGCAGGTTTTTGTTGAACAACCTGAAATCAAGAAACCGAAATAACATAAGCAGACAGACATATCTGGTCCTAGGATCACCAATTGAAGTTTTTCTCTGCAAAGTTCACCATCAAACAACAACGTAAATAAACAAAACCAAATACCAAACACAAGCTATTAGAAGGATCAAAGGAAGAGGACCCAAGAACTTGAGTTATATACATGTGATGTCTCTGCTTCAGTTACTCTAATCACTTGCTCCTACACACACATAAATCAGATTCAAAATCAATCAGAGAAAAGCCATACTTGTAACATCCGCAAACCAAAAATTAGTTTTTGGGGATGGGTGTC